>NW_027492790.1:0-422500 GCF_021521415.1 Bidens hawaiensis
TAATCACGCATCTTTTTCGGCTTGATTGATCGTCTCTTGCTTGATTTGGTGTTAAAGGTTTCGTTTAGCGTACCGACGTACCATTAAATCGAAATCCTTTTTCTGCTATAATTCACCTATCCCGAAGCATTCATACCTCGTAAACAACACTAAACATTATATACTTCGTCTATAATGTAATTCCCGATTCATTCGGGTTTTCAATAATCGTTCATTGGTTAATTGTAATTCCAATACGATTCGCTATATAATCGAGTATGATTCGTACTATGAATCATATACTCGTATATATGTACTATAACTCATATAATCAATATTTAAATGACACGTAAATAGTATATTCCGGCTAGGGTATACCTGGATTTGCCGGAATCGTTACACGACTCCACCCCGTTTGACACTCCAATATGTGTGAATCACAACTGGGTGCTGATCAGAATGTGATGACGATGTGGATCTACTCAGTATTGAGCAATTATAGGTTCTCTAATGTATTTAACTGCTTCTAGACCTGATATATGTTTGCAGTTTGTCTTTGTGCTCGTTTTCAGGCAAACCCCAAGAAATCACACATGAAGGGAGTGAAGAGGATTTTGCGGTATATTAAAGGAAAGCCCAAGTTGGGTCTCTGGTACCTAAAAGGAGGAGATCTGGAACTAGTATCATACACCGACTCCGACTACGGAGGATGCAATCAGAACAAGAAATCAACAACAGGTGGCTGTCAGTTACTTGGAGGAAGATTGTTGTCGTGGCAGTGCAAGAAGCAGACCTCTGTAGCCATATCAACCTGTGAAGCAGAGTACATGGCAGCATCGAACTGCTGCTCCTAGGTTTTATGGATACACAAATGCACGATTATGGTCTGAATTTCACTAAAACTCCTATTTGCATTGATAACACTGCTGCTATCTCAGTAACTAACAGTCCCGTTAAACACAGTAAAACTAAACATATTGACATTCGTCATCATTTCATACGTGATTGTGCTGAGAAGAAATTAATTGTGCTTGAAAAGGTTGATTCACTGGATAATTTTGTCGATCTTTTTACAAAAGCGTTTGATCGTTCCCGTTTTCAAAACCTCGTTGAGCTTAATGGGATGATCAATCTCAAGTAACCTTGTTTTCCATGTGTTTTTATTATTAAAAAAAACATCACTGTCGCTGAAAACTATGTCGGTAGCTTAAGTTTGAAGGACATATTCCTGAATATGTTTGGTCCTTACATCTACTTGTAGACTATAAGGATAGCCCTTAACCTAATAACTGAAAGCGACCGGGGCGGTTATGATGAGTTTTGTTCTTTCGCTGAAAATTAGTCAATCATACTTAGTCGGTGGGACACATATTCATATGTGGTTGGTCTTGCTGATCCACTGGATCTTCAGGATAGCCGTTTACCTAAAGACTTTGACTTGATCGGGGCGTCTGAAATTAAATTTTTTTTTTGGGGAAATGATATATTTTTTCAGTCTATAACTTCGCAAGAAGTTTCTATATTGGTGTTGAAAGTGAAAATTGATCCAACCTTGGAAAGTGATAGATAAACTGATTTTGTGTGCCTAACCGGTTAAGTAATTAGGCCTAAAGACTCTAGAATAGTCATTGTATGTTATGGTAGCTTTCTATGGTGCGTAAAAGTTGAAGTGATACAAACTAAAAATACTCGATTTACTGTGGAGAGTCATTTTGAAATGTGCACGTCTCCACATAAATCTCTCCGAATGATAGGCAGAAAAGTGATTGCCCAGTCATACACGAGCCAGTGAGTGTCTTGATCCCCCGCGAAGATTGTGTTAGTTTTCTTCAATGATCCAGATTCGGGACTTGCAGGCTTTCGTTATAGTTAAAAAAAAAACTTTACTAAGTTCATCAAGTCACAAATATCAAAGATATCGCATCAATTGAGTCTTTTGAAAGCAATTTGAAAGTGTCGAAGAGATGACTCGTGCATAATGATTAATCAGACACTACGGGTCGAAGTCAAATCAGGGTGATCTGGGGAAAGCCAAATACGCCTTGAGAATAGATAGGAGGCATCACAAGTGATGTCCATCTAAATTTTGAGCTTAATTGAACTTAATCCATATCACAGAAGCAATGAAAACCATACTAAGTTTTATACCTGCCTACAACCTGTTTCTCTATGTCATAATAACGTTGAACATGGATCTGTGTGACAGCCTCTTAATCAGTATGATTCCTGTTTGGATGTTTTCTAAAAACATGCTGGGTTTCTGCTAGACTAAAATTTGATTCCGTTTATTTAACTTTTGTCTTATAGTTTGTCTTATGGTTTTTCTCATAAAAAAAAATCTTGGTTACTCGTTTTTTATTGTTTTGTTTAAAAATTAACTTCGCTATGGCGAAGTTGTTTTTCTAGCGAACTTTTACCCTGGAGAACTTAACAATTGGGCGAAGTTAACTTAACTTCGCCCCTGGGTTTTTCAGAAAGTATATAAGGAAGACATGGGTCAATGTTGGTCAAACTAAAACTCTAAACCCTCGGCGAACTTATTCCTCTGAATCAACTCTCTAATAATCTGCTTTTTGTCTTATAATAAGGTTTGTCGACATCTATTAATTCATAATTTACCAGTTGCCTTTGTTAATCGGTCCCCTAGTGTCCGATTCTGATCGGGTTTCTTGAATAACCCTAAAAACATTAATATTCCTTGGTTTTGGCCTGTTTTGATGATAGCTGGACCTCCGTAGCGCTAATCGATCAATCCTATATTAGTTTTTTGTCTCTGATTGTTCTCATTTACAACTGGAAAGAATCTGGTTTTAGGCTCTGTTTATGTAGCGAAGTTTCCTATTAGCGAAGTTATCTCTAACTTCGCTAACTCAATAACATCGATGCTTTAAACATATTGATCACAACTTCGCCGACACGCTAACTTCGCTACTCACTTGCTAAGCGAAGTTACAGCCTGAGTAAACATATGTCTAACTTAGCTCGTTTGTTGTGCAGATATGGCTGCTGTGGCAGGTGCTGGTGGCACTGGTGGTGATGAAGGCGGAGATGATAAGAGACAATTTTTCCCAGGTCACAACATGTATATCACCTTGGATCTGGATGGTCGTGGAACTGATGACTTTAGTGAGATCATTTCGTTTCTCATTCGCTCACGTATCTTTCATGCCATTACACCTACTCTACCGATATCTCTACCGAACATTGAAGATTTCTGGAGGACAGTTGAATATGACTTTCGGGTTGAACCTCCAGTGATGCGTGCTACTGTGAGCAATCAAGTGGTACAGTTCTCGGCAAATCAGATTAGGGAAGCCTTACAGTTCGGGGTTGAAACCACTGAGGATCCTACTGAGTTTTCAGCTTCTTTCAGGACTGGAGCGTTTCTTCGTATGGGTTATTCAGGTCCGTTGGACGATTCTCAAAAGAGAAAGGGGTTTCTATTGGACCAGTGGCGTTTCCTGATGCATGTGATGATTGTGTGCATGTCTGGTTGCAAGGCTGGTACAGATGGTATGGGTGCGACAATGCAATCTGCAATGGCTGCACTGACTTACAACAAGCCTTATAATTTCAGTCAGATGGTATTTTACGAGATCGATCGTCAGCGACGAGCATTGGCACGGGACCGGTTCTTGATGTACCCTAGATTCTTATAGATGATTTTCAATCATATTGCTCCTAATCTGCCACAACGTCGTCCTATCTCCTATGTTGAAAGTATAAGCAAGAGAATCTTTGCTCAGTGTAGGTCATCTAGTGCTCGTAGCAAGCCTGAACTTCGTCCAAAAGCAATAGAATCATTGCTCAGTGTAGGTCATCTAGTGCTTGTAGCAAGCCTGAACTTCGTCCAAGGCACACTGCATTGTTTGGGTATTTAGTGAATCCCGATTATGTTGCTCCTCCAGAAGATGAATTTAATGATCCAACACCGCAACATGCTGATATCCCTCAACCACCTCCTGTGGTTCAACCACCAACCGTGGTACAACAAGCACCTCTTGTTGACCCTGTTGCAGCTCCTGAAGAACAAGTTGATCTTGAGGTTGCCTTTGGAGGGCAAGGTTTCTTTGATATGGAAAGGGTTGATCCTGCTGCTGAAGTTCAAGCCTCAGTAGTTGATGTTTCTGGTATACATGTTCCTATGGTTGATCCATCTATGGAGGATTGTGAAGGAACTATATCTGATTCCTCCACTGATGACGTTGTTGAAGCATAACGAGTACTTGCCAGACAAAAATGAATCCATGGAAAACGAAAGAAAGACTCAGATGATAGTGACTCGGATTATGAGGAGGACTTGTAACGTTTGGTACAAAGATCAAAGAAGGCAAAAGTTGGTGAAAGTTCAAGGGCTGTCCATTATTCCCCGCCGTCGTTATCTGGTATGTCTATGTTACCTGCTTCTTCTGCTGTTCCATTGCCGATGACCTCGAGTGTACCTTTGGTGCCTGTATCTTCACCATCTAGTGTAGCTCCATCTATGGTCCAGATGTCAGCACCGGAGATTGTTTTGTTGCCACCACCTACTCTCACTCCAACTGAAGTGGTAGCCATGTTTGTTGAGTCTATGTTGGTAGCTACCGCCGGGTTGTCTGTTTCGATTTCACCCTCTGCTACTATACATCCTACTTCTAGTATTCCTGTAAGCTTGGAAATTCCACCACCATATGCTCAGGATACCTCTCACATGAACTTTGACTTTGATCCAAATTTGTCTGATTCTGAGAGGATTGCGGCTCTTGAAAGGGTGGTTGCTGAACAGTCGAGGGTAAATTTTATTCAGACTCAGGCTATTAATCGTCTGGTGGTAGAGAATCAACTACAGACTGCACTGCTTGTTGAGCATGGTAAGTTGTTTGATCAGCTGAAGCAGTTCTTAGCATCTCAGGGAAAATCGAGTTGTAAGGGTGATGAGTTAAGAACGAAGAAAAGATAGGACAGAGATGATGATCCTAATGCATCGAAAGATGTAGGTGGTGAGCTGCCAAGAACTGAACAATCTATTGGAGCTTCCACATCTCAAGGGGAGTCTGCTGGTCCATCGGGCAATGCAGGTGATGAGACAGTGGTTGTTGATGATGAGGATGAGTTGGGTAACGATGCGTTGACTGTTAGTGAGATTGAGAAAATTGGGGAACAGATAGAGATTGATAGTGGGCTAGATGAAGGTGAGATAGTTGATGATAGTGTTGAGCATGATATTCCAAGTGTTGATAAAAAAAATGTGGTTCAAGATGAAAATGTGTTGGATGATTCTAAGTGGCAGGAGCAGCCTAGGTGGAAAGAAGGCTGTGCTCAGTGGTTTTTCAAAACTAAGAAGCCAGTGGTACCCGCGTTGTTCAAGAAAAGTTACAATATCAAGGGTTATGCTGAGTCGAAGAAAGGTATATTTGCTGGTTGTATGATGAACAGTTAAAGTTGTTTGTGATAAAGCGATATGATGGGGTTCAATATTTTGCTAAGGCGTGGAGATCACTCAACACTTTGCCTGAGTGTGAAGTGAAAGATTTAGCTCGGTTGAGATTGATAAATAAAAGTGATGATGACTTTGCGAGATGGGTTGGAAAGATCGTGTTGAAGGAAAGTGTGAAAGATAAAAAGTTTGAGCTTCTGAAGCCTCAAAAGGGGAAGTTGATTGAAGATAAGGTACGTGGAATGCGGGCTGATGGCAAGCCCTGGATGGTGATGAAGTACAAGCCTATTCGTTGTTTGAAAGAGGTTCCTATGAAGCTTATGCCCTAGGATGTGTTGAAGGATCTCAAATGGTGGTACGTTGATTGTCAAACTGCTGAAGCTGTGATGGAAGATGAAGACGAACAGGAGATCCTGAGAGTGTATGATCCAATGCACTTGGTTAATTTGTCTCAAGCTGATTTGCAGGTTCTCAATGATAAAAAGATTTTCTATATTCCTGCGTGGAAAGACCAAGCAAAGAGGTACCAGAGGGAGGTCTCTGTCTGTGTAAGACAGGGCGTTCATGCTTGAAGACGGTGGGTACGTGATTTTTGGATTACAAGACACGAGAAAGATGTTTGAGATATGAAGCTACTACCAAGGGGGGGTCTGTTGGTGCATGATGTCAGTAGTTCATTTATCTCGTGTTTATTTGTGTCTGTAATCGTTATACTTCCTATTGTGTTGAACTTTTTAGTTTGCGTTTTTGTTTAAGCGAACTTGGTGGTTAGCGAAGTTAGGACAACTTCTCCTAGTATGTTAGGCGAATTTGTCATGTTATAAGTACCCTAACTTCGGCTCTTTTGATGTAACTTGACGGCTGAGTTTTGGTGACACTCTAGTGTTACGTGTTTGGTCTTTGCTTATTGTCTTTGCAATATAACAAGTATTCCTTTATATTCGTGTGTTTACATGAGACTTATGTGTTCATCGTGTTAGTACTCGTATCGTATACGTAGGGGATTCCGCACCCTCGTGTTACGAGATACTCCTGTGTAGATCCGGCTGGGAACCTACACACCCCGACTAGGTAGTTGCGGAAGCTTAATACGGGAATTTAACAGATAACTCTGGTATAAACCACATTGCTTATAAAGAAATTCAACAAACTAATTTACATCATATTACATTGGTTGGTACTAAGTTTACAAACTAAGTGAAAAACACATAACCAGTTCTTGGCTTCTTATTCATTACTATGTACTTGCATCTATTTACAACGATTCAACTACATATTTTAACACCGAGCACGTAGCAATCATTCCAACTTTGGCTCACCTGAAAATCAAGTTAAAACGGGTCAACTACGTCTAGTTGTGAGTTTCAAGTTTCACGAGTACGAACGAAAATCAATATACGAGTTCATAAAGTTCACAATATGTATGTATGTATGTATGTATGTGTATGATGTTTTTATACTAAGCCACAAGTGAAACCGAAACGAGCTAAAATACATGGCCACTCTTGCCCATGCACTCCCGTTGGCATTTAACAGTCACTTTGCCACAAGTATGTACTATGTCTAACACCACATAGCAGAATGTAATAAGTTTAAATGATAAAGTGCAACTGGGTTAACATGTTCCGGCATACCCCTCGGCCCTGTCAGTTGGGTTTGTTAAACCGATAGTACTATCCACACGTCACCGGCACGAAGTTAATCACTTTTGTTTGGGGAGCTTTCAAGTGTTAGAACTTAGATAATTCACATCATCAAAGTTTTCAAGTATATATGTATATGTAAACACGCTTTCCACCCCAAAATTTCATAAAACAGTTTAAAATTGGGGTCATCAAACTCACCTTATCGTAGTACTGACTGGTTACACTAGTACTAGTAGCTCGTATCCTATAATCGGTATAGTACGGTTAACACTAGTACACTCTCTAAAGTAAATCGGGCTGTATAACTAGTCTGGGTATAGCTGTTACGCCCAGAACATGCTATTAGTCTTAGATTGTGACGTTCTACGTTATGAAATGTTTAAAACCAGATTTGGCTCTGTTGCATCGTTTATCGTGCCTAGCCAAGTTGATCGTTTATGCGTTTCGGAAAATAGGTAAGATCACACAAACTTAAGTAAACATACAGATTGATATAGTGATTTGATTTATAAAAGAAGTTTAAATTTTCGGTATCTGGATTGATCGTAGAGTTCGTTTCCGTTTTCATACGGGTTTGATTATACAAAACGCGTACAATCCACCCGAATTGTCCGAAAATATCGGAAAGAGTTCATTTTTATCACCTTCAACCAAAATTATGATATTTGACCAATTTTGATGTTTTGACATACAAGTCAGTTTGTTAAACACAAAACTACCGGTTTCTTTAAAACATACATAACTTAAATCTTCAAATAATCATACCTATTTATGTAATTACATATAAATTATGAGAATTTTATTAAAAATAAAGTAAAATATGTATAATGTTTTAAAAATATTTCAGAATTTTTATACTTAACTATTTATTTATAAAAATTCATTTTATGTGTTATAATTAACCTATAAATACCCCGTTTATGCCAAACGATTCCTGAAAAATCCGATAATTTTTATAAGTGTTATAGTTAACCTACTAGAGATACCACCCGAAAATGAAAACACCCACCTACTACGCGGCTTATCGCCCGATCCGTCGCAGATCACACCTTTTTGTCCTATTATGTCAACAACTTTTGTCTTATTATGTTTGTACCAAATACGCGGCTGATCGCCCAATACGCCGCTTAGTGAGTACAAGTCAATATCGGCAGATCAAATCAGTCATGCATCCTACGTGATACGCGACTGATCGGCCGATACGCGGCGGATCAAATCAATAATTTGATTTTGTCACACCTGTCTCCCTTTTCTACATATCTCCATCCTAGATGGTTTTTTATGAATAATATTGACCAATCCGATCCAACTTATAATATTTGTGTTTTGTGTTTGTTAAAATATAATGGATTTATATGATATTTTGTTTGGTGACGGGAACGACGAGCAGTCGGGCTACGCATACAACGATCAGCCGGAGCAGTCGGGCTTGCCAGATTTGAATGAACTTGCCGACTTGAACCATGAGCCGGGATATGGAAATATCGAGCAGTACGACTTACCAAATCCTGACCAGGTTATTTTGTGTGTTTATATAGTACAACAACAGGTTAGTTATTTTTTAAATATTATACGTTGTCTTGCCAAAATAATTTTTATCAGGGGTATATCATATACGGCGGTAGTCACCCTTCGTGGCCTGAGGATAATAGGACATCTTCTAATACATATGAGGCTAGAGTCGAAGAGTCTTATGGTCAGTCTTCGCAGCAGTTACATGTAGACGGTCCGTATTACAGAACCCAGAATTCGTACCAGTTACCTTTAGGAGAGCAACCATACATGTCAAGACCAGTCACGAGCAACATCGTTGATGGCATTCAAGAGGCTCACCGCGAAGGAGGCGATGACGATGTTGATGATGATGATGATGATGATGATGATGATGGTGATCGTTTCATACGGGAGACGACATTTTCATATGTAACTAATAATGTATGACCTTTTTTTTTTAAAAAAAATTATTATTATTCTTTTTCAACACGTTACTAAATATTACTTTATTTACATTGCTTGATATCAGTATTTTGATTCTGATGCTGAGTTGGTGGATTGGGTTAAAAAGACAGGACGTGAGTATGGTTGTGTTATCTCAGTCCAACGTTCAAGGGAGAGAAGTGTTGAACTTGTATGCAATCGAGGTGGGGAACCAAAACTCAAGGGAACTGTGAGGCATACAGGGAGTATTAAAAGGGGTTGTCTATTTAAACTTGTCGGGAGGTACAACGCGCCAGGTGGTTGTTGGAAGCTAGAGGTTGTCAACGAGACGCACAACCACGAACCTATTTTGTTTGAGGAGGGGCACCCGACACTAAGGAAACTGACCGACGAGGAAATTGATATGGTTGCGACGTTGCATAGGCAGGGTCTGAGGGCTGCTCAAATTAAGTTAGCCATAAAAAAAAGGTTTCCCGGTAACAAATTTATTACTAGGGATATATACAACGTCGTGAAGCTTATTGATGACCAAGATAAAATTGGTGAAACCCCCATGCAGGTACTTGTTTTCAGAATATTATTATTTTGTAAGTGTCTTTTTAATATATATTATTCAGAATATATATTGTTTTGTTTTTTTTTAATATATATATATATATTCTGTAAGATTTAATAAGAATATTATTTATAATATCAATCTATTATAATAATGATGTTTAATAAGAATATTTGTAATATTTATTAATTTTTTGTTAAACCCAACATAGGTACTTGAAAATTGTCTTCAAACCCATGGGTTTACCTTTTACACATGGGAGAATTCTTTCACCAATAGGCCGGAGGATGTTTTCTTTTTTCACGAGAAGTCGTATACCATGTGGCGTGCGTTCCCAGAATTGTTGTTGATTGACATGACGTACAACACCAACATGTACAAGTGGCCGTTCGTTCAGTTTGTTGGTGTGACGTCGACATCAAAGTCTTTCTCTATTGCGCACGCAGTTATCTTTAGGGAGCTAGTGTGTAACTTCACATGGGCCCTGGAACGCCATAAAGACATGCTCATCGATTGCAGGGAGCCGTGTGTCATCCTGACTGACAAGGACCAAGCCTTGATGAATGCCTGTGAAACAGTCTTTCCCAATGTTACCAAAAACCTTTGTAGGTGGCACATCATGGAGAACATACAGAGAAATCATAAGAGTCTTTTCCAGGATGATATCTTTAAATCATTCAATTACTGGTGGAAAGTACTGTATGGTTCGCAAACAAAATCTATGTACGACTACAACTGCGGTCAAATGGAAGCAACGTTAGTTGGACACGGCAAACGTGGTAAGTCTTTGTCCTTTATGTACACATGATTTTAGATTCTAGTTGTACATGGGCTAAAATGTTTTTTTTTTATTATTTGTTTGTAGAGGCTTGGTATTATATTCGCGACAACTGGTTGGTACCCTACAAAGAGAAGTTCGTGTCGTGCTGGATTGACGACCGACTAAACTTCGGCGAGCACACAACAAACAGAGTAGAGGGCCAGCACGCGAACTTGAAGAGATACCTTCCGGGTCCGAACAATTCGCTAGACTTTATTGCGGCGTTTTCCCTTGAAGTCGTGAATTCCCAAATGGAAGAAATCAGTGCGACCCTTGAAGACTCTCGTGTTAGGATCAAGAAGTACCATAAGTTGACTTTGTTTGACAAGCTACATAACAGGGTGTCACTTTTTGCTATCTCTAAACTTGACAAAGAGCTGACCTTGCTTGACACATTGCAAGATACGGGGGCGGAGTGCGATCACCGGTTACAAACATCATGGGGCTTGCCGTGTGCTTGTAAGCTTAACTGGTACACTATTAACAATATACGCATTCCATTAAAAGACATTGACCCCTTTTGGAGGAAGCTCGATTTCAGTCCGGCGTCTGTTGGACATGAAGAACCAGTCTATGAAGCGGAACTGGATGATGTTAAAAAACAAGTTCTAGGACTAAACAACCGAATGCAAAAAAAAAGTCTATTCTCAAAGATAATGCCTGTTCTTCCTGGGAAATCAAACAAGGAGGAGCCTGAGAAACGAGAGGACCCTAGGGGGCGTCCAAATCTAAACCAACAAGCCAAGAAAAGAGATACCCCTAGACAGAGCTCGTACTCCCCGTCCCTGTCAACTGATACCCACAGACACAGGTCGTACTCCCCGTCCCCGTCAACTGATCCCCATAGACACAGCTCCTATGCCCCCCCTCCCCGTCATTTGATCCCCACAGACAAAGCTCCTACGCCCCCTCCCCATCTTTTGATCCCCACAGACACAGCTCCTACGCCCCCTCTCTGTCACGGGAACCAACACCCGAAGCCCCCACCCATTCGTTGTCGCGTTCACAGTCTCAGTCTCAGGCCCGGTTTAAGATACCTAAACCACCGAAACGCTCATCTATAAAGCAAGAGACTCCAACCGACCTTGGTTTTCCATTACTGCGTGACCCAAAGGGGGTCCCAATCATAGAAAGTTATAGGCACATCATTCCTACCTGGGCATACCCGTTCATTTCAGGAATAAAAGATGTAAAGCCAGATGGTAATTGCGGTTTCAGAGCAATCGCTGTCGACTTAGGCATGCGTCAAATGAACTGGAAGGAGGTCAGAGCAAGCATGAGGAATAAGATGGACACTAACAAATCGTGGTGGACGCACAGGTTGAACTACAAGATAAACGGTAATTATGACACGGTTCGTGATTCACTAGACTACTCAACGTCTGCTTTATTCCAGCAAAAGAGTAGGTGGTTTAAGTTACCAGGGCACGGACACGTAGTGGCTCAGACGTATGACTGTGTTTTAATCAATCTCCATCTGACCTCCAGTGAGAGTAACTTCCCAATGAGAATGAGTCCGGAACCACTATCTCAGATCCCGGTAATAGGAGTCTTAAATGTGGTGGATAATCATTGGCTCAACATACAATTAGAAGGGAGTTTCCCCGTGCCGCTACCGGCACGTCAATGGGAAGGATACACCAACGAAGCGGCACACGAATGGAGGTCTTTGTACGAAGATCGTATAAAAGAGTATATGCGAATAAGGGAAACTTGGCGAGTGCAAACTGAAGAGGCAGTTTATTTAGGATGAATTGTAAAATGTTTGCAATACAATCAATAAAATGTTTTGTATTATTATGAAATAATTACGAATAAAATGTTTGTGTTATCATCAAATTTTAAATACAAATAACTTGATAAAATGTATAATTTAAAGATAATATATTTTTAACATAATAAAAATTATTTAAAAATACTTAAAAATAAATATATTTTTAACATAATATTTTCGATCTTTAAAAAAAATACTTAAAAATATATTATTTTTAACATAATATTTAGATATTTAAAAAAAATACTTAAAAATAATAAATTTTTAACATAATATTTTAGATATTTAAAAAATATATATATTTTTAACATAATATATTTTTAAGTATTTAAAAAAAATATTTAAAAATACTTAAAACATAATATTTTTGATATTTGAAAAAAAAAATACTTAAAAATATATTATTTTTAACATAATATTTTAGATATTTAAAAAACATACTTAAAAATAATATATTTTTAACATAATAGTTTCGATATTTAAAAAAAAATACTTAAAAATAATATATTTTTAACATAATATTTTTGATATTTAAAAAATATATAAAATAGTACCAGAAATATTAAAATAATCGTAAATATCTTCAAAAAGTAGATCTGATACGCCGCGGATCGGCCGATCAGTCGCGGATTCTCCTGTAGATCTGATCCTCGGCTGATTGATCAATACGCGGCGAATCTGATGTATTTTTTGAAGATGTTAAATAGACACATGTTCTAAACGTTCAACTCGTCAAAAACACAATAAATGCTCAACCTTTCACTCAAAACGTCACCAGATTATACCACCAAAACCACCACCACCACCCGAAAATAATGACAACGGGGTCCGAAAATAGCATCTACACAGCCATAATAATTTCGTTTTGAAATAGTGGTGGCTGTGTGAATGTTATTTTGGAGTCCGTTATTATTACAAAATAACAATAATATATATATATATATATATATATATATATATATATATAATAGATTTTAATAATATATATTTATCAAATTACATTTACATTAAAAATAATAGTGTTGACCGTATAAAATAGAAAATATAAAATAATACATATAAAATAGATTTTAAAAATATACATTTTTCAAACTTGTTTTTTTTGCATTTGGTTGTTTACATATTTTTTAAAAATAATAGTGGTGACTGTATAGATGCTATTTTGAACTTTTGAGCTACCAGTGTAGTTGCCGCGAGCAGGCGGAATGCTTTAGTATTCCCTCTTCATAAATCCCAACAATGTCCTTTACTTGGGATTTAGGTGATTGCGGTGAGAAGCACTGGTCAGCCACGTAATAAAGTCCCGTGTCAACCTTCATAGGGTTTCCAGTATCAAGGAAGATGGCACCGAACTTTGGTTTTTGATGAATTCGGTGTCACCCCAAACGGTCGCCTTGCCGATGTAAATTCGTCATAACTACATGATAAATCGCAAAGGACTGAACCAGCTGATGGAGGAAATATGTGGGCATAACGGTACCTGTATAGGGTACTAGTTCCGGTGTATCCAGGAGTGCTGCGGATTTGACATTCCAGGTGACTGGAGTGCTGCGACCGACACAGATACCCGAGCGTAATGATTATCCCCCATTTCTAGTGGGGAAAACTTGTTGCAGTGGGTCGACACAGATTCCGATGACTTGCTTGCCGGTGGGTGGAGAGCCGCGGCAAAAAGCTGCTGTGTTGATGCTATTTTTGGATTGCTTATCAGACGATTATCTTAGAAATTAGTCTCTGTATAGAATTAGATGTAATATCATGTATTTATTCAAATTTGTAATTCATTATTGATTTAATATAAAATTTGTGTTGTTAATTGTTATTAGTTTAAATTCGTTTATATATACCAAAATTGTAATTTAGTGTTGGTTCCATATCAAATTTGTGTTTTTATTAGTATAAATCCGTTTATATATAATATTATTTAATATAAAATTTATTTATACCTTGGATAGTTAAATATATATATATATATAATACTAAGCCGCGGATCGAAGTTAAACAAACCCTAACCCGCCCCCCGCCCATCAGTTTACACATTCAATCTCAAACAACACCACATTTCACACAAAAACCCTAAATCGCCGTCCCCAGTAGTCCCGAACTTCGTCTGTCTTTAACAACACCAACTCCGACCCGACAACAATAAGGTAACTATGATACTTCTGTTTTACCCTATTTTGATATAGGTGTTCATTTAGATTAAGGGTTTACGGGTTTGTTAATCAAACTGGTAGATTTAAGGGTTTGGATTCGGGTTTGGTTTTACGGGTTTGTTAATCAAACTGGTTGATTTAAGGGTTTGGATTTAGGGGTTGATAATCAAACGGGTTTGCTTTAAGGGATGGTTAGAAAACGGGTTTGGGTTACGGGTTTGATGATGAAACGGGTTTGGGTTACGGGATGGTTAGAAAACGGGTTTGATGATGAAACGGGTTTGGGTTACGGGTTTGGGTTACAGGATGGTTAGAAAACGGGTTTGGGTAACGGGTTTGATGATGAAACGGGTTTGGGTTACGGGATGGTTAGAAAATGTTTACCGCAGACGAGCCAGTGTACCGGGCTCTCACGCTAGAGTTTTACTCAGCTTTCGTTTTCAGGTATTTTTTTTCTTTTCAATTAACTTATAAATAAAGTAAGATATTACTATTTAACCAACATGTAAATATTGTTTCAGGCCACGCCCGGAGGGAGATCCGCAGGTCCAGATGCTGCTTCCGGGTGCGGATACCAGTCGTGCGGAGGTTTCGTTCCGTATTTTCGGGGTTTGGCGTCATCTGTCGATGGAGGAGTTTGCCCTGGTGCTGCGCTTGTACACATCTCAGGATTTAACCGACCCTGTTTACATGGATAGCATACACAAAACACTGGATGACGTGTTGAGACGTTTTTGGACGGCGATTAGCGATACACCTTGGCCTATAAAGAACGGAGAATTCGTGGCAGACTGCAAAGCCTCAGCCATCAGGGACCAGTTGCACAGATTTGTATTTGTATATAATATAATATAATATAATATAATATAATACAATACAATACAATACAATACAATACAATACAATACAATACAATACAATACAATACAATACAATACAATACAATACAATACAATACAATACAATACAATACAATACATTACATTACATTACATTACATTATATTATATTTTATTTTTTTACAGGTACCTACACATGCTTATCGCTCGCACCGTACAGGGTCGTAACAGGGGGCAGATCACTGCAACCTCCGTGAACTGTTTTATTTGCGATGCCTGCTTACGGGGAGACATTGCAACCTAGCTCGCGGTTTCGGCGACTACTTCGCCATTTAATCGCACAGACAGGGCCGCGAGAAATTGGTCGGTGTCACGTTCGTTACGCGGATTGCGCATTCTTTGGGTTGCGAGACCCCACTGCTAGGCCTACCCATTCAGCCGCCGCTTCTGCCGATAGAGCTGGACCGTGGACGGGCACAGGGCATGCAAATCGTCAAGAAGATTGGCCGTCGGTATCACCTGGTCACTAATTTCGAATCTCCCCCATACGAAGAGGTCCCACTTGTTGAGCCTCCGCCAATCGAGGAGCCGGAGGTGGATATTCAGGGGCCCGAGGTTGACGGTGATCAGGTACGTTATATTTTATCGTTTAATTTTTTTTATCTTCGTCTTATTAACGTTAACTTATCGTGTTCATAACAGCCACCGCATCAGCACCCGCAGCACGTTCCGCGTACACATCGCGCCGTGCGTTTGGATCCGGCCACTGACTCCCAGCTACGGAGACTAGAGAGTGACGTGTCACTGATACGCGATGGAATGACCTGGATGGTTGAGTGGCTGTCTCCCCAGCAGCATGGAGCCCAGTACATGGTACCAGCGCCACGTTTCGATGAGGAGGGGAGCGATGACGACGCGGTTGGTGCCGCATTTTAGATTTGTTTTTTGTATGTTGTTACTTATTCCCGAACTCGTTTGGTTTTTTTTTCCAAACTCGTAAAGTAATAATTATTATTATTTTGTAAATCTGGTTATGCGTTATGCTTATTTTGGTCGTTTTCAATTTTAAAATTGTTGATTCGTTATTACTTTAAAACCAATCAAAAATCTGTTACACCCGACATACAAAAAACGGAAACAAACATAAGTCTTTATTATTATATAAGTCTTGTTCCTTTTACACCTGACATACTAAATTGTTTTTTCGTTGTCGGATTCCCGAAAAACGATCAAGAAACATTTACACCCGAGTCAAAGAAAAACAAAACAAACAAAAGAAAATAAATAAAACAAAAGACAACAAAAGGACAAAAACATAATAAAATAACAAAAAAAGACAGCAAGAAGACAAAAAAAACACATGTTCCAATAACACCCAACCAATAAGCGGCGGATTGGCCGATATGCGGCTTAGTGGGTGGGTGTTTGGGAAACACCCCATGGTATATCTAAAAAACCCCTAAAACAACCCCTGTACCATTCCCAGAAGCTAATTCTTTGACCAAAATATCCTTTTGTGCACTTTTCGGCTGTTAAAATTCAATAAAAACGCAAATGCATAAACTATACTTAGACATCTCAAAATGATCACAAATATTTTCAGTGATCTTACCATCTAATTTCTGAGTCCCAAACAAAGTTTCATAATGTTTCAAGAAGTTTAACTATTTTTCATAAATAAACGCAAATAAATGGTAATAAATTCGCCAAATATTCTCTGTTTATCGAAAAATTACCAACTTTGAACAGGGAATCACATATGTGATCCCTAATGTCCCTGAATAGTTTCAGAAACTAAAAAAAATCACATCACAAACTAATAATAAACAGCCCCTAAACGAGTAATACGGTAATTACCTTGTCGATTTTCGATAGTTTTCGGTGGTTTTATCGACTCTCCGGGTCTTGGGTCACAAAGTCAGTATATATACATATCATATAACACAAAACCGAGCATAAATCTTCCATAGTCCAACCTTGTTAATTAGGGTTTCAGTTAGGGTTTCAAATCAAGGTTTTAAACCGTAAAAACGTTATATTAACGTTCTAATCCGTATATTTGGTCAAAAATCCATATGGTTCTAACTAGAAATATTTTTTAACATCAAAACACGATTTTAGGTGATTTTTAGAATTTTTGGATGGTTAAACATGTGTAATACTAATCAAAACCTAAATTTCTACGTTTAAAGCATGTTAATCAAGTGAAAATCTAATGAAAACGGATGTTACCTTTAGGGTTTTGGGCTGCAAAGATATAGAATTCAGCTGAGATTTGATATAGTTTGTTATTTGTGTGAAAATATCTAAGTGATGTAGCTTATTTAACAAGCTTATTGGACCTATTTTTACACGTGACATGAAAAAAGAGGCATTAATGGGCCAAAAGAGAGACCCAATGGGCCCCCTTGGTCCGACCCAGTTCGGATGCGAAAAACAGCGCGAAAACGAGTTTTTTCAGCCCATTTTTGTAAAATAAGAAAAACGTACTGACTCGTTGTAAAAATCCAAAATATTTTCATGGATTGCTTAAAACATCTTATATAAGTGTTCAGTAAGTCTTTTTCAGTTCGGATGCAACAACGCTCGTTTTGATGTTAACGATTGCGTTTAAACTCATAGCGTATCGTTAAACGAAACCTTTTTCGTTTATATGGTTTTAAACGTTTTGGGGCCTAACTATCAATATGTTAGCCACTATAATATATATAACTCATATATGACCCCTCGGTATATATACGGGTCATTATCAGTATCAGTCGGTTACTCGTTTAATCTCTATGAATTAACCGATTAATCGTTTACTCGCTACGTAAGAAATAAGGTATACCTCGTTTTGTCATGAATGTCACATTCTCCCCACGTTAAGAAATTTCGTCCCCGAAATTTGATGTATCAACAGTTTTCTTTTTAGGAAATAGGTGGGGGTATTTCTTTCGGAATTCGTCTTTTCGTTCCCAGGTAAATTCAGGTCCTCGTTGCGAGTTCCATCGAACTTTTACCAATGAGATTTTGTCATGTCGTAACTGTTTGGTTTTCCTGTCCACAATTTTTACTGGTTCCTCTACAATATTTAGTTTTTTTAACCTGAACATCTTCCAGTGGTACTATTGTCGTCTCATCAGTCAGACACTTTTTCAGATTCGACACATGAAACACATCGTGAATAATGCACAGTTCTAATGGTAGTTTTAGTCGGTAAGCTACGTGACCAATTTTAGCAATAATCTCAAAAGGTCCAATGTATCTCGGGGTTAACTTACCGGTCTTTCCAAATCTGATAACACCTTTCCATGGGGGCATTTTCAGAAACATTTTGTCGCCAATTTCAAAGTATAACGGTTTTCTACGAACAACGACATAGCTCTTTTGTTGGTCACGGGCGGGTTTCAGTGTTTGTTTAATCTTATGAATCTTATCGGTTGTTTCTTAAATCAAATCGGATATTGAAATTTGAGTATCACCCACTTCCGTCCAACAAAGTGGCGATCTACCTTTTCTCCCGTATAATGCTTCATAAGGAGCTGCTTGAATACTACTGTGTCACTGTTATTGTACGAGAACTCAATAAGCGGGAGGTGTTGATCCCAATTCCCTTTGAAATCCAGTACACAAGCACGAAGTAAATCTTCTAAGGTTTGTATTGTTCGCTCAGATTAGCCATTTGTTTGGGGGTGGTAAACGGTACTCAGGTTTATTCAAGATCCCAGAGCTTCTTGAACTGCTTGCCAAAAATGTAAAGTAAAGTGACTGTCTCAGTCTAAGATGATCAAAAGTGGTACTCCGTGTCGAGATACAATTTTCTTAATGTAAATTTGGGCGAGTATTTCGGTAGTGTAGTTGTTACGGATCGGAATGAAGTGTGCGGATTTGGTTAATCAGTCTACAATAACCCAAGTTACATTATGTCCTCGAGAGGTTTTAGGAAGGTGTGTTACGAAGTCCTTGGTAATTTGTTCCCATTTCCATTGTGGGATTTTGGGTTGTTGTAACATTCCCGAAGGCTTTTGGTATTCGGCCTTACGCGCATTTACTTACATATGTGGCTATATCCTTCTTCATACCAGGACACTAGTTAAATTCTTTAACGTCTTTATACATTTTATCGGTACCCGATTGAATAGAATATTTGGACTTGTGTGCTTCATCAAGAATCAATTCTCGAAGATCATGAAGAGTGAGAATCCATACTCTATTTTTGAAGTAATATATTTCATCAATTTTCTTTTCAAAGTTCTTTTCGTTCCTGTGCAATTCTTCCTTTTCTAATTGATCTTCTTTTAAGGCTTCGTCTTGAGCAACACGAATTTTTTCGATACGACAATTCTGAACAATCCTTCCAAGTGGCCGTACTCTTAGGGGCTTAATTCTTTCCTTCTTAGTTAATGCATCAGCTACTATTTTGGCCTTACCCTGATGGAATTTAATTTCACAATCATAATCATTTAACAGTTCTACCCATCTTTTTTGCCTCATGTTCAGCTCTTGGTGATCAAATGTGTATTGTAGGCTTTTGTGGTAAGTATAAATGGTACATTTGGTGGCTACAAGTAGTGTCTCCAGATTTTCAATGCAAAAATAACTGCTCCCAATTACAGATCATGAGTTGTATAGTTCTTCTCATGTACTTTTAATTTCCGGGAGGCATATGCTATTTCTTTCTTCCATTGCATTAGTACGCATCCTAAACCTTTACGAGATGCGTCACAATAGACTACCAAGTCAACAGTTCCATCTGGAAGACTTAATATTGGAGCTTCACATAACTTTTTCTTTAACATTTGGAAGGCCATTTCTTGTTCTTCTCCCCAGTCATATGTTCGATCTTTCTGAGTTAGGAGGGTTAAAGGTTGGGCAATGCTTGAAAAGTTTTCAATAAATCGTCGGTAATGCATGGCTAATCCCAAAAATTGGCGAATTTCTTTTGGTGATTTAGGTACTTGCCAATTTTTAATAGCCTCAATTTTACTGGGGTCTACTTGGATTCCTTGTTGATTCACAATGTGTCCTAAAAATTGTACTTCTTGTAACCAGAATTCACATTTGGACAATTTGGCGTATAAATTTTCTTGCCTCAATAATTCCAAGATTACCTGCAGATGTTGTTCATGTTTCTCGTTACTTTTCGAATATATCAAGATGCCGTTGATAAACACTATCACAAATTTGTCAAGGTAGGGTTTGCAAACTCGGTTCATGAGATCCATAAATACTGCAGGTGCGTTGGTCAATCCAAACGGCATAACTAAAAATTCATAGTGATCGTACCGAGTTCGGAAGGCTGTTTTTGGGATATCTTCCTCTTGAATTATTTCTTGATGATAACCAGATCTGAGATCGATTTTTGAAAAATATTTCGCACCATGAAGTTGGCCAAACAAATCATCAATTCGAGGTAATGGGTACCTATTCTTGATAGTTATTGTATTTAATTCCCAGTAATCAATACACATCCAAAAACTTTCGTCTTTCTTTTTCACAAATAACACCGGTGCTCACCATGGTGAATAACTAGGTCGTATAAAGCCCATATCTAGTAACTCTTGTAATTGGTTGGACAGTTCTTTCATTTCAGAAGGTGCTAGTCGGTAAGGTGCTTTAGCAATGGGAGCTGCTCACTGGTATTAGGTCTATACGGAATTCGACTTGTCGGGCCGGTGGTAAACTAGGCAACTCATCGGGAAATACATCTGAATATTCGTGTACCACTGGGACGTATTCTAATCATTTTTCATCGAGGTCCTTAACTGTTACACTTACCAAGTATAATAACAACCTTGGAGCAAATACTTTAGTGCCTTAAGTTTGGATACGAGAGGCATTACAGTACCAGATTTCTCACCTTGAAGGATCATTGCCTCATCATTCGAAAGTGGTATCCTAACAGTCTTATCTTTACAAATATTTTCAACTTTATACTTAGACAGCCAGTCCATACCGACTATAACATTGAAACTTCCTAATTCCACTAGAAGTAAATCAATATGAAACGGGTGGTCGTTTAGGATAAGGGAACAGTTTTGGACTATTCGGTTAACAAGTATAGACTTACCGTTAGCGAGTTCTATAGTGTATGGTTTTGTTAGCTCACTAACTGGCATATTTTCTAACGGTGAAAAGTTAACAGACACGAAACTTCTATTGGCTCCCGTATCAAACAGAACTGAAGCATACTGACCGGGATCTAAGAATGTACCTGTAACCACATTCGGATCATGACATGCTTCACCCGATCCTATTACAAAAGCGCGTCCCCTGGCAGCGTTAGAAGTTGATGCTTGTGCTTGGTTCTGTCTTCTCACTGCACCCTGATTCAGCTTGGGGCAAATCTCCGATAATGTTCCGTACTACCACATTTGTAGCAGGTACGGAGGTTCATGGTAGGTGGGGTTTGTTGATTGAGTTGTGGTCAGGTTGGTTGATGATGTGTGCTGCGCGTGCGGTTAAATATGAAAGAGATGGAATGAGTAGCTTTTGCACAAGATCGTGTTTTAAATTTATAAAAGTGATTTCTACAAAGACCAAACACACACAAAATAGACAAGTGTACCTATCGTATATGTAGAATAGTATTGGTAAGAACCAAGTTTCGATCCGTGGACACAAAGGTTTCTAATAATAAATCGTTGTTTTACTTTAATCGGAGGTTTTAATCGTTTTGGGGTTAATTTTGAACTTTTTATAAAATGTAAATACTAATATTAATATATAGGTGACCAAGACAAGAGATTCTAAACGAGTCGTTCAATTATGCGAAGGTTACCATCTAAGATCAAGAATCCATTCCATTTTAACATTGATAATTAATATTTAGACATATGATAAACTTGCCATAGTAATATATGATAGATAACTCCTTAAACCTTAAGTGAGCATCTTTGGCACTAAGGAGATAGCATGCGCATTTTAAAGTCCACTCTTTCCTAATGTCATACCATCTCCATGATGTCAATTTAAGTTGGCAAGTAGTTTCGTAAAGTAGAAAGATTATGATTGACTTCGATTTCTCAAATACCAATTCTAACAACTTCGGGTGGTTATAGTTCATCAAACAACCTCCCCTTGGTTGATTTATGCAGGTTATAATTACACATTCCGTTAACATATGATTTCTTTAACTAATTTGATATCCTAAGCAGAGCCATTTTCGGATTACCAAGGTTTAGAGAAATACATCATAACTTATATCTCATCATTTCTAAGTACAATATAAGGATCCATGTTTCGATAATGTATCAAAGTATTTCTCTCTTTCAAGAACATGAATCGATCATGAACGATTGCCAATAGAATTGACAACCACCAACTTTGAATTAGTGTTTAAGATGGTGAAACATTTCTCATCAAAAGATAATTGTAATATAACCATGTACTTTACTAGACTACATCACATGTCTTGATTAATTATCAAGTAAAACAAAGCTTCTTCATAGATTTTAGATGGTAAAAGGAGTTTAGCTCATAATGAGCATGATGATAAACATTAAGATGAATGATGATAACAAATGCATGATTAAACTTGGAATAATCTAACCGATTGTAGATGAATCTTCCTTCTTAATGATGGTTGATGATGGTTGATGGTGATGACCTCCAAGCCTTCAAACTCTTCACTAGATCTTCAATGAGAGTGTTGGTGTGAGTTTTTATAAGTGAAAACCGGATAGAACTCTTTTCAAGGCACACTCTTCAAAGGGCACAAGAGCCTCTATTTATAGGCAATCTGGAGTGTGAGGCATGGCCCCGTGGTTGGTGGGAACACCCCCGTGTATTTTTATGACATGTGCTAGATTTATTTTGTCTTTTTCGAAAGGTGGCCACGACCCCGTGGTTAATGGGCACGGCCCCGTGGTTTTTAGCGACATGTGCTAATTCTTCTTTATCTTTTCTGTGTTCTCGTCCACGGCCCCGTGATGGTAGGCACGGTCCCGTGCTTTGCTTCCAGATTTTGTCTTTTCTTGTGTTCAGAAGCATGGGGGCGTGTTTCTTCAGGCATGGGGGCGTGTTTATTTGTTTTTCTTGCGTTTTCTTCTTTTTTTTCTTCGTCTTTTTGCTCGTTTCTTTTTTTTGGGCTTGGTTTCACCTGAAATTATGTTTTATTATGATAAGTAGTCTTTTATGCTATGTTATTTGATAGAAATTGCAGTTTTTAGAGATTATTTGATGCCGAAAAGATGTATATTTCTATGTACATCAAACATCCCCACACTTGAACATTGCTTGTCCTCAAGCAATCTTTTATAAATATTCTCTAAAAACAGCAAGCTTAGATTATAACCATCCCTTAAGTGAGCTCCAAGAAGATGAAACAAAGTAACCAATTTTGTGTTAGTGATAAGTAAAAAGGAACTTTTGTTTTGTATGAGCTTCCGTTTATGCAAAACGTCACGTTCTCACAATGTTCACTCACACTCGGTTTTATATCTGATCATACCTGTGATGTATGTATGTGAACACTCTTAGTCAAAATGCAACCTGTGATAAATAAGTTTGTAACAAGTTCAAATCTCCACCTTTTAAAGGGTTGCATAGATCAGAAGGTAAAAGGGTTTGGTTTGTGTGAGTAGGGATTTGGTTTTTTTTTCTTTGTGATGGTTCAAGGGTTTAGGTTAATGAGGATGGTAAATACAACTTCTATTGATTGTCGGGAGTCTGAGATGTCTTCATTGGTTAACTCCCTTTTCTTCAAAGAGAATATATATATATATATATATATATATAT
Organism: Bidens hawaiensis; assembly: GCF_021521415.1. Classification (NCBI taxonomy): domain Eukaryota; kingdom Viridiplantae; phylum Streptophyta; class Magnoliopsida; order Asterales; family Asteraceae; genus Bidens; species Bidens hawaiensis. The sequence goes on from NW_027492790.1 coordinate 23,847, forward strand.
ATATATACATATATATATATATATATATATATTTTATATATCTAGTGACTCTTTTAAGGTCAGATGGTCAAGACCAGTTTTATCGAGGATGTGGATCAATTCTTCCTCAATCCTGTTCTGAACATAACTTCCAACTCTAATGTATCGTTCAGCTTTGAGCCTAATAGCCCCCATCCTCATTAGTTCGGTTTATTCATGCTAAGACTAAGTTTGACTTTTTCTACATCTTCCTTCGTGGGACCAGTTTCCGCAACCTAAGCATCATTCATATCTTTTTGCTCTTCTCTTCATTGCGTTTTTGGAGATTCCACATAATGGTGGCCTTTGTTCATCTTGGCGCCACTTTTTCCTCACCTCATTGCTAAAGAGAAAGATTCTCTCCCTAAGTTCTGGAGGCAACCTAGGTTTTGTGAAGTGTATGCAGTAAAGGAAATTGAAATCGAAAGAATGCATTTCCAGTTCTTTAGGGTCTGCCGGTAAAAGACCAGTGTTGTATTTTACCGGTGAGAGGGGTAAAGTGGTATGGTAAGGTTTTGTAAGATTTTTGGGTTTTGTGTTTTGAAGAATGGTTTGATGGGATTGTCAATATTACCTTCTTCTTTATACAACGCTTCGTGCGGTTTTGAAATGAATAATTTGCGACAAATTCTAAACCACACGAAACATATGACTCACTCAAAGCTTCCGAAAATTTTTTTATATGGCATGAGGTTTATCTCACAGTAACGGAGGAATTGGGTAATAACGACATATTTTGCATAAATTTATTCTCAATATTACAAAACTTCTTTTTACTTTTTTCACTTTTTTATAATGATTGGTTATTTGCGAAAAAATTTTCTTGGTTTTCTCTTTTAGGTTTTAAATAATATTTGTTTGCTGCAAAAAAAAATATTGATGATTTAGAGAATTTTTAATAATTAACTGAACAAACAATTGGTCAAGTAATTTCCCTCCCCACACTTGAATCTCACATTGTCCTCAATGTGACAAGATTCATGAAAATATATAAATTCTAATTGAGTATTGTGGGTAAAAACGGAAAGGTACTTCCGTACGGGTTAACGAAATTTTGACAGAGCGTCCCCTGTTTATCGTCTGTTTTCTTGTTTTTGTACCTATATAATATAAAACTTCAAACAATCCACAAACAACCAAGCATAAACTGCTGAAAATTGGGTATGGAATCATCCATCCCTTGCCCTATTGGGCTAAATTAGTACCTACCATAATGTCTTGGCACTTATGGCCATAATAGTGTCCAAACCAGCAAATAAACAAACAAACAAGTACGACAGAAAGTAAATTGTTTAACACACATATCAGAATAATGTCATAAGATACTACCAACCCCATGCCCATGCCCAACCTACCTGTGATATCAATCATCAGTTACCCGTGTCCGGGTCGAATGGTCCCCACTGCCTGTCCATGCGATAGCCTAATCGTTCAATCTCTCGCCTCGTCTCTGCGTATCCGGCTGCTCTCTGTGCTTCTAAAGCAGCCATCTGCTCTGTAACCCTGTTAAAGGAGGCGGTAGTGTTAGCTGAGAATTGATCAATTAGTCCATATATACCCTCCAATGAGTATCGGCTATCGTGTGACGAGCTGGGGCCGGCCCCTGATGAATATGGGCCTCCTCTCTGACGGTAAGTGGTGCGGCGGCTCTGTCTGGGTGGTGATGTCCTTCTCTCGTGCACATCTTGTATCATCATCTCTGCTAGGTCTTCCGAATCCCAAACCTGGTTGTACTTATCACAAAACCTCCACACATTCGGGCTGATTTGCTGAACCATTTGCATGCTTTCATAGTAATCAAGGTTGAGAGCTATCGGGTCTGGGCTTCGAGTTCCTTCTGTATCTGCATCATAGGCTTCATAAAGGTTGCGGATCCAAGGACCACCGAAGATCGGGGTGTTTCCTCTAGCACTTGCATTTGTCACGAATAGTTTGCAAAATAGCATTGTGATGTTTCATGCTATGTCGTTTTTCATACAGTACAATGCCCAAAGATCCCTCAGGTTGACAACCCCTTCAATTTGACCTCGAGCCGTGACGGTGTGTGATGTGCGAAAATATATATAATTAATAAACACGAATCGCAACTAAGCTTTAAAAACCAAACAATCTATCCTAGTTCACACAAACGACAAGTGTACTGGTCGCGTGTAGCAAAGATAAGGAAAGTCCGGATATCGAACTCGAAGACACGTGAGAACGGCTCAAATAATAGACCCTAATCCAAGTCCTACCCTAATAATATTTGTAATTGATTTTATTATTTTTTTTATTTTATTTTAATTAATTTAAAACTAACTTACTTAACTTAATGAAACTGACAAGAAAAACTTAACGGCACTAAACGAGGTTTTAACAAATATGGAGAAACGACTACCTAGGCAAGAATCCTATTGACGGTTCAACGGCTAACGGAATTAACTAATCACACAACACCGGGATCTTAAAATAATCAACTAAGGCTCATTAAAGTTCGCCAGATTACCTCTCGGTCTCACCAACTAACCCTCACAAATCTAAGAAGATTGAATAAATGCACCGGGAAAAATATTACTAAGGTACCCTAATGACGCATCTCCTCTTGGACTCAACGACACAAAACCCGCTAAAAATAGGTACTAGCAATTTTAGGTATAAAGGGGTAACAATATTTAATCCAATCTAAGACACATATTTGTACGCAAAACTAAACCGGATAAGACCAAAACTCGCTCTCGCGCAATTCTAACCTAACTGAATAAAGACGCGAGACAAACCGACTCCCTATTACCTCTCGGTCGCAAGGAAGGTGAAACTATTGAATTTTAATAATTAAACGCACTCAAGATTCCTATGGTCGCGCTAACCACAATAAGATCAAAACACCAAGTCTAAAACCTAAACGTAGAACTCTAACAAAACGACACACAATCAATCAATCAAAGTAATACGCTGAATCAATAAGCAATAATTATATAAAGACAATATTTAACACATCAAGATTAAATTATATAAAGCTTTCAATAATAATACGTCGTGTAACTAGTCAAAACTAAATAAACCGTCAAACAAAATCAATATTCATCTCAACCTAGGTAGTACTAACGAGTTTAGCCTATAACAACCATCATAACTAAAGAACAACTAAATAATAGAATGCAAAACATGTTCTTAATATCTTGAATTAATAAAAGCATAAACCTGGAGCAATAACTAAATGATTCTAACCAGAACGCAAGCTCCTAGATAATACTCTTCTTGTTGAACCGTGGCCTCCAAAAAGTTACAGCCTTCGTCTTTAATTAATTGTTATGCACTAAAAAAACACCCCATAAGATAACAATAATAATACTGCCTTGCACCCTCTCACGTAAGGTTTTTCTTCTTGTTGACTTTTTACTATTCCCTCTGTAGGGTATTCTATCGCCACCTCCCACTTTTTATATTAGATTTAGGGTTTTTTTTTAATTTTTATATTATAACATATATATTCATGCAAGGCTTCACATAAATGGGCTTGGGCCGGGCTTTAACTTGGTTCTTCAAAATTTGATCATAAAGGCCTTTTAAGTCTTCAAAAACCCGGTCATTTTCTCTTTTAAAACTCGTCACCTACACAAAATAATAAACTTTGTAAGATCAAGATAAAACGAGTTAAAAACATTATTTATTATATATAAAAGTAATAAAAAGATGCTAAATGTTACGGAAAAATAAGTGTGTTTTATAACACATCAAACATCCCCACACTTAAAACTTTTTCGTCCCTGAAAAAGAAATCTATACAGAATCATAACCAAGTAAAAAACAACAAACTATCAGATTATTATCATTTTTAAAACACAAGAAACAACCTAACATCTTGACCGCGATTTCCAATATGGTTGTCCACTTAAACCCAGCCACCAACCAATCAAGCCCCCCTTTTGCATTAAACATTTTAAATTAAAAAATTAAGGCTACACCTACCCAATCTCAGAAAAAGAGAGCTAGATAAACTAGAGTCGAAGCAAACTGGTTCGACAAATCACCATAAGCCAAGGACTCGTTGATGGTACTAATTAGATGCACTCGATGAAGTTTGGATGGATGAATAGTCATGTGGAGGTCGTACGAGCTATTCCTAAATATTATGGGACTTTGTCCTATAAATTCCTAATTTGATATTTATTGACTAAGAACCTTCGAGCCCCAATAGTGTATCCTCAGAGTCACTATCCCCAAGGTAACACGTAAACTCTAAGTCCTGTCTAGTATGTGCATCTTTGACCTCTTTTTCTAACTTTAAACAATGCTCATTTGGCATTTTACAATACATAAATTTCTTCACAAGCATTTTGCTTTTCTCGAACAACTTTGGAAAATATAGTACGTAACAAACTTTCAAAACATACTCTTTTTTTTTCTCTTTTTTTTCTTTTTTTCTTTTTTTTCTTTTTTTTATATCACCCTAAAATATATAACTATTTCTAAGCTCGTAAAAAGACGGACAAGTGGTGTGTGCTGTTTTGAGTGCATTTAATTCTTACCATCTCAAAGTTTTCAGATTATGGTAATCCTTCCTAAGCATCAAAATTCGGTTTCACCGGTTTTAAATTATTATATATATAAAAACATGCTAAAGAGGACTATCAAAGCTAGTTGGGCCTACCGACACATCCCAAATCATATATCCAAACCATCCCTTTTTTATTATTATATTATATTTTTCAAAAGTTCTGAGAGTTTGTTAGCACATTGGTAATAATATCATTTCCTACTTAACGTAGAAGAAAAATCATTTTCAAGGGACATTTTTCTTTAAAACTTTTGTTTTATTTTTTTTATTTAAAACATTTTTTTTCAAGTTCAGTCGCCCCAGCCACTTTCAGTTTTCAGGTGAATGGCTATCCCGTACATCTATAGGTAGAAAACGGGACCAAACATATACAAGTATATGTCCCTAGAACTTGAGTAACCGACATATTTTTCAGCGAAAGAACAGAACAATTTTTTATTTTTTTATTTTTTTCATAATTAATTTTTTTAATTAATTTTTTTTCTACAACTAAGTAAAATAAACTCTCATCCCCACACTTAGAACGAAATCGGCGATGAGAACAAGGAAAAGAAATAAAATAAAATAAAAATAAAAACTTAAAGTAATCAAAATTAAAACAGAGAACGGGTTACTCCCATGGTTTATATGCAGAATCTTCATCAGCTGTGTATTAATCGAGCGACCGTATAGCAATTCATTCGCGGCCGCAACCCCGGGAGAACCAGTTCGAAAACGCCATCAGAACTACCATGCGCATAATAATACCTGTAATAACTCAAACTCGCTCGCATGTAGCGGCGTACAAAACAGAAAATAAAAACATAAGAAATAAACATATTTTTGTGTTTTTGTATTTTTTTTTTTGATTTTTATGTTTTTATAAATAAAAATAAAACAAATAAAATCAGATAATAAAGAGAATTATAATACAAACTCTACAACTCGGGCGGTCTCCCGAGTGATGCATCCAACACGTCTATGCCTCGGTGAATGAGTCAAGGTAGAACACCTCGATTGTCTGATCAGCTACCGGCTCGCCTATGTAGTGCTTCAACCTCTGACCGTTCACCTTAAACTTCCCGCTTTTGTCTTCAATCTCAATTGTGCCATACGAGAATACCTCAGTAATGGTGAAAGGGCCTGACCATCGGGAATTCAGCTTTCCAGGAAATAATCGTAATCGGGAATTATATAGCAAAACCTGATCCCCACACTTGAACTGTTTATCACCTCTCAACTTTCTATCATGCAGCTCTTTAGTGTTCAGCTTATAATTGTACGAGTGTGCATATGCATGATCGCGAAGTTCCTCTAATTCATGTATCTGATGGAAACGATTCTCGCCCGCGGATGAAAGATCGAGGTTAACTGTTTGAAGCGCCCAAGAAGCACGATGCTCCAACTCAACAGGCAGATGGCAGGTTTCCTATAAATCATCCGAAACGGTGTGAAACCGGTCGGAGTTTTGTACGCTGTACGGAAAGCCCACAAAGCATCATCTAATTTGTCGGACCAATCCTTTCGGTTTAGCCCAACCGTCTTCTCAAGAATGCGTTTAATGCCCCGGTTACTCACCTCTACCTGTCCACTGTTCTGTGGGTGATAGGCAGTCGCAAGCCAATGGGTGACCCCATGGCGTTGCAATACCTTCTCCATCTGCGCGTTGCAGAAGTGAGTACCTCGGTCGCTGATCAAGGCTTTTGGTACACCAAAACGAGAGAAAAGATTTTTCAGAAATCTCACTACAACTCGGGCGTCGTTAGTGGGCAAGGCCTTGGCCTCGACCCACTTGGATACGTAATCAACTGCCACGAGAATGTACTTGTTCCCTATAGAAGACGGAAACGGGCCCATAAAATCAATACCCCAAATGTCAAAAACCTCGCAAACCTGAATAGCATTCTGGGGCATCTCATTTCGGGATGAGATGTTACCGACACGCTGGCATCGGTCACAGCTTTTAACGAACGCATGAGCATCTTTGAAAATCGAAGTCCAATAGAATCCTGAATCGAAGAACTTCTTAGCAGTAAGAACAGCACCATGGTGACCTCCTGTCGGTCCCTCATGACAGTGGCTAAAAATCCGCCACCCCTCTTCAACATCCACACATCTCCTCACCAACTGATCAGCAGATGTAGAACTTTACATTAGCAAAGATTTCTTCTTTTGCTGGTGAGACATCCTCCTAGGGAGGGAACCGTCGACAAGGAAGTTCGCGATATCAGCAAACCACGGGTAGCCGTCATCCTAAGCTTTGACAAACATGAGATTCTCTATCGGGAAATGGTCATTGATGATGACCCCAGCATCTCCAATCTCGGCTCTCTCGAGACATGAAAAATGATCGGCCGCTACATTCTCGGCCCCCCTTTTATCACGGATTTCGATATCAAACTCTTGGAGCAGCAGAATCCATCGGATGAGACGTGGTTTAGCATCCTGCTTGCTGAAAAGATAACGAATGGCAGCATGATCCGTGTAGACGACTGTTTTGGAAAGGACAAGATACGACCTAAACTTATCAAATGCAAACACCACAACTAATAACTCTTTCTCCGTGGTGGTGTAATTCTCCTGAGCACTATTTAGGGTTCGACTCGCATAGTAGATCGGGTGGAAGTGCTTCTCCTTTCGCTGTCCAAGCACCGCTCCAACGGCATAGTCGCTGGCGTCGCACATCAATTCAAATGGCAAAGACCAGTCGGGAGCAATCATGATCGGGGCATTAATGAGTTTGTCTTTTAGAAGATTGAACGCCATGATAAATTGTTCAGAGAAGACAAATGGAGCGTCATTCAAACCTTAACATGTCCCGAATAGAGATTGAGTACGATTCGTGTTTTGGTTTTCCACAATCGAGGTGAGGTGTTGGAAGTACCAAATCACTAGCTATCTCATGGCTCTCCTTACAAAGCTCCTTCTTGATCCCCAAACTTGGCTCGTTATATATTAAATCTTCAAGCAGCTTTAAATCACCAAGTCGGTCAAACTCGCCTTCATCTGTAATGGCAAAGTCCATCAACTCTTCACCAAACTCATCCTTAAATTCTTCCTCCCAAGAGGGAATATACTCCTCTACTCTCTGCTCCTCCATTCCGGTATCTTCAATCTCGCTCAGGATTTCAAACAAAGGTGGATTCAAAGGAGGAACATATTCCAAATCATTTCTAATAGCAAACAACACATCATCCATTATTTCCTCCAATTCTGGGGTGGGCTCTAATATATTCCCTGACAAATCTTTATACCCTAAGAAGTTCCCCATTTGATCATATGCAAATCGGTATGGAGGAGGCTTTGCCAAAAGTGATTCCCATGGAGCTTTCCGTGCTTCGACTTCTATATTTCTCCTCTCATAAGCATCATGCACCCAGTGATCTCCGCCACACACTTTGCACCATGGCGTTCCAACCTGTCGTCCGAACATATTTCCTGTAAAGAACACTCAAAAGAAAAGGATCACGAGCACCAGATAAAAATAGAATAAAATACTAAAAATAAAATTAAACTAATTAAAATAACTAATCTAATCTAAATATACGAAAATACAATAGGTAAATCCCAACTCGAGTCGTTCTCAATACGCCTCTAACCGTGTCCCCTGCAACGGCGCCAAAAAATTGATGTGGGTATAATGATGCTCTCACAACTAAGCTTTAAATTTATTAAACAAGACTCCAAAAGAAACCACACAAAACCGGCAAGTGTACCGATCACTAATAGCATAGCACTATGGAAGTCCGAGTATCGAACACAAGGACACTTGAAAACGTTAATGATACTTAACCCTAACCAAGACTCACCTAAGAATATTTAAATGATTTTTAATAATTAACCACTTAACCTAACTTACTTTGACTAAATTAATTAACTTAACTTAACGAAACACTTAATGAAACTTAGAAACTTAACTGCAATCGGAGGAAACGACTACCTAGGTAAGAATCATATTGAAGGTATAATAAGATAATGGATTGAAGACTCTCACGACACCGGTTCCTAAGGATGACTCAACTAAGGTTCACTCAAGAAAGCTAGATCACCTCTCAGTCTCACTAACAAACTCTAACTTACGCTTAGTTGATTTTAAGAACAAACCGAGAAACGAAATGTTAAAGTGTTCTAATGTCGACTATCCTCTCGGTCTCACCGACACACTACCCTAATGGAGACGAATACTACGCAACCAAGGATAGAGGAACAATTTGGTTTAACTTAAATTAGATTAACTAATCGCTCAAAAACCCAAACCCGACAAGAACCGAACCCGCTCTCGCGCGATCCTAATTCTAACAAGCAAAAGCTATGAGATGAGTTTACTTCCTATCACCTCTCGGTATCTAAGAAGGTGTTCACCCGCTGAATCTAAACAATTGATATACCCACTTAAACCCTACGGTTGATCACCCCGCAAACAATCTCTAGACACAAGTAAAGAGTTCTAACAAGCAACAATCAATCAAAACGTATTCAAATAATCAAAGAAAGAGGTATATGAGTATAATTAATAAATTCACAGCCACTAAACACAACCTAATTCAATGTTAAACCAAACTTTTCATTAAAAATTCAAGCCATGATAATCAACAATCCATATTACTCATTAAAACCTAACAATAAACATCTAACCTAGGTAGAACTAACACGTTTAGCCAATCATAATCAATGAACAGTAGATAAAATAGATATAAATGATAAACATGCTCATATAAATCTGATTACAAAAGGTTTGAATGCTTAAAAACAAAAAACGAACTCACAAACGTTAAAATAGTCAAAACCGACAACCGAAGGATAAAAGATGGAACCGTAAGCTTTTCCTCCTTGGTTTCTCCTCTAGAGCAGGTGTGGTATGGCTGGAAACTTGAATAAAATCGTTCATAGGGTTTTAGGGTTTATATATGTGTTTAATCACCTCCTTCCTAATATAAAATAGGTTAAAACAAGCCCACTAGGCCCACTAGGAGACAACATAGGCGTGGTAGCTGATTCTTGAACATTCTTGGCAGCCTTGGGACATGTTGAAATCTACCACATGCTTCTTGAATGGTATGACCTGGTCGCGTAGCTCGAACATGACATTTTCTGACGTTTTTTGACTTTTAGCTCGTTTATCTTCGTTTTTGCGTACCGGCTTCATCCGAGCTCCGTTCTAGCTGACTCTTTTTTCATTTGACTCGTTTTCTCGCTCTCTTCAACATGGGACCTATCACATACACTAACATGGAATTTAATGCAAGAATAACAAAATAATCGTTAACGTTTAAGCACAAAATAACATAAAAACTATTAGGAAAACATGTGTGTTTTACACCACATCAAACATCCCCACACTTAAACCTTTTTCGTCCCTGAAAAAGAAATTTACACAGGATCATAACCAAGTGAAAAACAACAAACTCCCATATTATTAATCAGTATCAAAACATAAGAAACAGCTCGACATATTGACCGCGATTTCCGATATTGTTGTCCACTTAAACCCAGCCACCAGCCAATCAAGCCCCCCTTTTGCATTAAACGTTTCTAAGTCCAAAAATTAAGGCTACACCAACCCCATCTCAAACAAAGAGAGCTAGAAAAACTAGAGTCGAAGCAAACTGGTTCGACAAATCACCATAAGCCAAGGACTCGTTGATGGTACTAATTAGATGCACTCGGTGAAATTTTAATGGATGAATGGTCATGTGGAGGTCGTACGAGCTATTCCTAAATATTATTGGACTTTGTCCTATAAATTCCTAATTTGATATTTATTGATTAGAAACATTCGAGCCCCAATAGTGTATCCTCAGAGTCACCATCCCCAAGGTAACACGTAAACTCTAAGTCTCGTCTAGTATGTGCATCTTTGGCCTCTTTTACTAACTTTAAAGAATGCTCATTTGGCATTTTACAATACATAACTTTCTTCACATGCATTTTGCTTTTCTTGAACAACTTTTGAGAATACACTTAACTTTCAAAACATACTTCTCTTTTTTTTTCTTTTTTTCAATCTTTTTTTTTTCTTCTTTTTTTTTTCTTTTCTTTTTTTAAATCACCCTAAAGTATATAACTATTTCTAAGCTCATAAAATATGGACATGTGGTGGTGTGCTGGTTTGAGTGCATCTAACTATAACCATCTCAAAGTTTTCAGATTATGGTAATCCTCCCTAAGCATCGAAATTCGGTTTCACCGTTTTTCAAATTATTATATATATAAAACCTGCTAAAGAGGGGCTATCAAAGCTAGTTGGGCCTACCGACACATCCCAAATCAGATATGCAAACCATCTCTTCTTTTATTATTATATTATATTTTTCAAAAGTTCAGAGAGTTCGTTAACACAATGGTAATAATATCATTTCCTGCTTAACGTAGAAGAAAAACAATTTTCAATGGACATTTTTTCCTTTAAAACTTTTTTTTTAAATATTAACTCCCAAGATTTTAAATATTCTTTTATTTTCTTTAAAATGAAAACGTCAGTTCCCCATCCCCACACTTAAATTTCACATTGTCCTCAATGTGAGACAAGGAAAAGACAAAACTAAACATAAAGAAAAATAAAGTGGAACAGACTCCCCTGGTATATATGATCATGAAAGTGTCTGGTGAATCATGTTCCTCGCTCTCCTATTCGAACGCAAGCTTAAAACTCCAGTGCTCTCTATCAAGCTATCACTAACGAACGAAAACGGCAATCCTTATGCAAATTACATCCCCACACTTTTTTAAAACTCTAGCTCATCAACCGTCATCAGCCAACCAAGGAATAACCTCCAAGTAAGAGAAGAGACACCCAGAAAACTCGGAAATAAAAATAAAATGAAAATAAAATAACAAGAAAAGATATTACCGGGTTGCCTCCCGGGAAGCGCTAAGTTTATTGAATAGTCTTCAGCCGGACTCACTCCCGAAATCTCAATCAGGAGGCTTCTCCTTTATCCTCTTCCCATCGATGCTCCTCAACACTCTCCTTTTACAATTGGTCGGGAAGAAACCAATAGCACAACTCTCATGGGCCAGATCATATGAATTAAACTCGACCCACCAACTCTTGAATTCCCCCAAAAATGGTTGAATGAACTGAAATGGGGAAGTCAATCTCCTCATCACACTACGATTTCTTCGCCCAGAAATCCTCCTTCTAGTTCCTTTAGCCAAACTTTTAAACCTTAACACGTCCCGAATAGAGATTGAGTACGATTCGTGTTTTGGTTTTTCACAATCGAGGTGAGGTGTTGGAAGGACCAAATCACTAACTATCTCATGGCTCTCCTTACAAAGCTCCTTCTTGATCCCCAAACTTGTCTCGTTATATATTAAATCTTCAAGCAGCTTTAAATCACCAAGTGGGTCAAACTCGCCTTCATCCGTAATGGCAAAGTACATCAACTCTTCACCAAACTCATCCTTAAATTCTTCCTCCCAAGAGGGAATATACTCCTCTACTCTCTGCTCCTCCATTCCGGTATCTTCAATCTCGCTCAGGATTTCAAACAAAGGTGGATTCAAAGGAGGAACATATTCCAAATCATTTCTAATAGCAAACAACACATCATCCATTATTTCCTCCAATTCTGGGGTGGGCTCTAATATATTCCCTGACAAATCTTTATACCCTAAGAAGTTCCCCATTTGATCATATGCAAATCGGTATGGAGGAGGCTTTGCCAAAAGTGATTCCCATGGAGCTTTCCGTGCTTCGACTTCTATATTTCTCCTCTCATAAGCATCATGCACCCAGTGATCTCCGCCACACACTTTGCACCATGGCGTTCCAACCTGTCGTCCGAACATATTTCCTATAAAGAACACTCAAAAGAAAAGGATCACGAGCACCAGATAAAAATAGAATAAAGTACTAAAAATAAAATTAAACTAATTAAAATAACTAATCTAATCTAAATATACGAAAATACAATAGGTAAATCCCAAATCGGGTCGTTCTCAATACGCCTCAAACCGTGTCCCCGGCAACGGCGCCAAAAACTTGATGTGGGTATAATGATGCTCTCACAACTAAGCTTTAAATTTATTAAACAAGACTCCAAAAGAAACCACACAAAACCGGCAAGTGTACCGATCACTAATAGTATAGCACTATGGAAGTCCGAGTATCGAACACAAGGACACTTGAAAACGTTAATGATACTTAACCCTAACCAAGACTCACCTAAGAATATTTAAATGATTTTTAATAATTAACCACTTAACCTAACTTACTTTGACTAAATTAATTAACCTAACTTAACTTAACTTAACGAAACACTTAATGAAACTTAGAAACTTAACTGCAATCGGAGGAAACGACTACCTAGGTAAGAATCATATTGAAGGTATAATAAGATATGGATTGAAGACTCTCACGACACCGGTTCCTAAGGATGACTCAACTAAGGTTCACTCAAGAAAGCTAGATCACCTCTCAGTCTCACTAACAAACTCTAACTTACGCTTAGTTGATTTTAAGAACAAACCAAGAAACGAAATGTTAAAGTGTTCTAATGTCGACTATCCTCTCGGTCTCACCGACACACTACCCTAATGGAGACGAATACTACGCAACCAAGGATAGAGGAAAAATTTGGTTTAACTTAAATTAGATCAACTAATTGCTCAAAAACCCAAACCCGACAAGAACCGAACCCGCTCTCGCGCGATCCTAATTCTAACAAGAAAAAGCTATGAGACGAGTTTACTTCCTATCACCTCTCGGTATCTAAGAAGGTGTTCACCCGCTGAATCTAAACAATTAATATACCCACTTAAACCCTAAGGTTGATCACCCCGCAAACAATCTCTAGACACAAGTAAAGAGTTCTAACAAGCAACAATCAATCAAAACGTATTCAAATAATCAAAGAAAGAGGTATATGAGTATAATTAATAAATTCACAGCCACTAAACACAACCTAATTCAATGTTAAACCAAACTTTTCAATAACAATTCAAGCCATGATAATCAACAATCCATATTACTCATTAAAACCTAACAATAAACATCTAACCTAGGTAGAACTAACACGTTTAGCCAATCATAATCAATGAACAGTAGATAAAATAGATATAAATGATAAACATGCTCATATAAATCTGATTACAAAAGGTTTGAATGCTTAAAAACAAAAAACGAACTCACAAACGTTAAAATAGTCAAAACCGACAACCGAAGGATAAAAGATGGAACCGTAAGCTTTTCCTCCTTGGTTTCTCCTCTAGAGCAGGTGTGGTATGGCTGGAAACTTGAATAAAATTGTTCATAGGGTTTTAGGGTTTATATATATGTTTAATCACCTCCTTCCTAATATAAAATAGGTTAAAACAAGCCCACTAGGCCCACTAGAAGACAACATAGGCGTGGTAGCTGATTCTTGAACATTCTTGGCAGCCTTGGGACATGTTGAAATCTACCACATGCTTCTTGAATGGTATGACCTGGTCGCACATCAATTCGAATGGCAAAGACCAGTCGGGAGCAATCATGATCGGGGCATTAATGAGTTTGTCTTTTAGAAGATTGAACGCCTCGATACACTGTTCAGAGAGGACAAATGGAGCGTCTTTCTCTAGTAGCTTGGTCATCGGTCTTGCAATTTTCGAGACATCTTTAATGAACCGGCGATAGAAATCCGCTTGACCTAAGAAGCTACGGATGGATCTTACAGACGTGGGCGGGGGAAGATTAGAAATGGTTTCAATTTTAGCTCGATCGACCTCGATCCCAGAACCTGAGATCCTATGTCCTAGAACAATGCCCTCGCATACCATGAAATGACACTTCTCCCAGTTGAGGACTAGGTTGGTGTCGACGCAACGAGCCATCATCCTATCAAGGTTGGAGAGACAATGATCGAAAGAATTCCCGAATACAGAAAAATCGTCCATGAAAACCTCCATGGAATCCTCGATCATGTCGTGAAAGATCGCCACCATACATCGCTGGAAAGTAGCTGGAGCGTTACAGAGTCCAAAGGGCATACGTTTATAGGCAAACGTGCCATAGGGGCAGGTGAATGTGGTTTTCTCCTGATCATCGGGAGAGATCGGGATTTGGAAATACCTGGAGAAACCATCCAGAAAACAGTAGTACTGCTGACCCTCCAAACGCTCAAGCATCTGATCAATGAAGGGTAGAGGAAAGTGATCTTTCCTAGTGGCATCGTTCAGTCTGCGGTAGTCGATGCAGACTCTCCAATCGGTCACGGTCCTAGTGGGAGTAAGCTCATTCCGTTCATTGGTGACGACAGTCATGCCACCCTTTTTCGGAACCACTTGGACCGGACTCACCCAGGCTCTATCAGAGATGGGAAAAATGATTCCCGCATCAAGGAGTTTGATGATTTCTTTCTTAACGGCCTCTAGCATTTTCGGATTAAGCCTCCGTTGAGGCTGAACGACAGATTTAAAATTATCCTCCATGAGGATTTTATGAGTACCATTCGAGGGGTTAATCCCTTTGATGTCAATAATCTTCCACGCTATCGCCTCCTTATGCGCTTTCAACACCTTCAACTTCTCGACCTCCGTCAAGGCAGATGTGATGATGACGGGTAGCTTCCTCTCTTCGTCCAGAATTGCATACTCCAAATGATCAGGTAGAACCTTAAGTTCTAAGGAAGGAGGAGGGCTTTCAACGGAAGGTCGGTCTCTCGGATCGTCACGCACGATCTCAACAGCTGACTCTGAATCTAGGGGTGGTGACACGGTGTCATCCATCAATGGTTGAGTGGTCATGGCAACCATCTCGACCTCTGAAATATCCCTATCGAGAATCTGTGGGTCCAAGGTAGGTCCTCCACAGATATCAGTGAAAAACTCCCGCACATGTGATACGATGGTGTTAACGAAATACAGGGAGTCGTCCGCCGACTTGGGGTGCTTAAGTGACTGTATTACGTCAAATGTGACGTTATCATCGCCAACTTTCAGAATCAATTTTCCCTCACGGACGTCGATCAATGTCTGTGCGGTGGCAAGGAATGGCCGGCCTAAAATGAGCGGGACACTATCATCCTCATTCATATCTAGAATGACAAAGTCCACAGGGAATATGAACTTGTCGATACGAACAAGCATGTTCTCGACCACCCCTCGCGGGTATTTCACGGAACGATCAGCAAGATGGATACTCATTCGGGTTGGCCTCGGTTCGCCAAGACCCAACTTACTGAACACAGAATACAGCATGAGATTGATGCTGGCCCCAAGGTCGGCCAAAGCATGTTGAACCGTATCATCGCCTAAGATGCAGAGAATTGTGAAACTCCCAGGATCGGCCATCTTTTCAGGCAACTTTCTCTGCAACACTGCAGAGCACCCAACACTCAATGGAATAGCAGAGACCTCAGCTAGCTTCTCCTTATTGGAAAGAATGTCCTTGAGGAATTTGGCATATTTGGGCATCTAAGTAAGCGCCTCAAGGAAAAGAATGTTTAGGTGAAGCTGTTTGAGAAGTTCAAGGAACTTGGAGTTTTGCTCCTCGTCTCTCCCCGGATAAGGTAATTTGGGTTTGTAGACTCTCAAAGGTGGGTTTGATGATGATGAAGGTATATCGGCCGGCTTTGTACTCGCTGGAATAGTCTGCTGGTGTGCCTCGGCCGGAGGAGGCTCCATCTGGATCTCCTCCTCCACCTGCTCTTCTTCATCAACCGCAGGTGTGACAACTCTCGAAGGTCCAGCCTCTCTTTCTCTTCTAGCACCGCTCCTAGTAGTCACCGCCTTGGCGAACCCTCTCGGATTTTTCTCAGTATTACTCGGTAGTGAACCCAGTGCTCTCTCAGATAAATGGCTGGCGATCTCTCTGACGTGACGCTCGAGACGTGGCTTGGTTCTTCAACGTAGCATCGTGTTCCGCAAATTTCGCCTCATTTGTCACTCGGTTCCTCTCGTATCGCTTCAGCAGCTCATCCATCATCTCCTCTAGTGAGGCTTTCTTCTCCTTTCTCCCTACTTGTTCCGAACTCTCCTGACCTGAAGTCCCCTGCCCGAATAGATTCTCTCGACGCTGGTTTTGGTATTAGGCTTGGTAGCCACTGGCTTGTCCCCCTCGATAGTTATTCTGATTTCTCCAGCCAGTGTTCCCGCCAAAGGCGGGGTTTTGATATCTCAAGGGGTTGTTGACGAAGTCAACTTCCTCCTGATTGCTACCCGGCTTAACAGGACAGTCAATGGTGTCGTGACCCCCTCGGCAAACCTCACACTTCACGACGCTCTTAATGGTAAGATCTCTAACGAGTTTGTTCAAAGCATCAATCTGCGCCTGCATGCTAGTGTTCGAATCGACTTGAAGTACTCCTCTCGATGACGTGGAAGAATTTCTGCCCCCGTGCCCCTCGTAGCTCGCTGCTAGATCATCAAAAAGGACGACACACTCATCAGGATCTTTGTTCTTAAGGAGGTTCCCGTTGGCAGTTTGGTTCAACATCTCTCTCACGTGCTGCGTGGCTCCATTGTAGAATTTCTCGATGAGCATCCACTTGTCTAAACCGTGGTGAGGACAACTAAGAAGGAGGTCTTTGAATCTTTCCCAAACTTCCCCGAAAGACTCGTCGGACCTCATGCGGAAGGAACAAATCTCCTCACGGAGTGGAGTGGATTTAGATGGCGGAAAGAATTTGGTCATGAATTTCTCTTGAAGGCCCGCCCAAGTGGTGATTGATCCTGCAGGTAGTGACTTAAGCCATTTGTAGGCTTTGCCGGTAAGTGATAAGGGGAAAAGACGGAGATATATGGCTTCATCGTTCATGTTGCCGATATTGAAAGTTTCGCAGATTTGAACGAACATGTCGATGTGGTTTGAAGGGTCTTCGCTCTCTAGCCCTTCGAATTGGAGTGCGTTTTGATGAGTTGCATGACGTGGGTAGGAATGGACCAGTTGCCAGCGGTGGCACCGTTCGGTAAAGTGATGCTTGAATGAGGATTCGTTGTCGGCCTACCATAGTCAGCTACTACCCTCCTAGGCGGTTGGTCACCCATGTTCTTATCCCTAGAAGATGCGGAAGAAATAGAAGTAGAAGAAGAATCAGAACCTGTCGGTGAAACGGAACGCTCTCTCTCGGGCTCGACTTTCTCGGTATCGTTAGACGTTTCAAGCTTTGGAGGTCCTTGTGAGCGGGTATGGCGCATACGACTATAAAGAAAAACTAAAATTAACTAAGCTAAAATTAAACAAAAATCAAATAAAAACAAATAAGCAAGCAAACAGAAACCAGGTAAGTCCCCAAAATCGGGTTGTTCTCTAATCGCCTCAAACCGTGTCCCCGGCAACGGCGCCAAAAACTTGATGTGCGAAAATATATATAATTAATAAACACGAATCGCAACTAAGCTTTAAAAACCAAACAATCTATCCTAATTCACACAAACGGCAAGTTTACCGGTCGCGTGTAGCAAAGATAAGGAAAGTCCGGATATCGAACTCAAAGACAGGTGAGAACGGCTCAAATAATAGACCCTAATCCAAGTCCTACCCTAATAATATTTGTAACTGATTTTATTATTTTTTTATTTTATTTTAATTCATTTAAAACTAACTTACTTAACTTAATGAAACTGACAAGAAAAACTTAACAGCACTAAACGAGGTTTTAACAAATATGGAGAAACGACTACCTAGGCAAGCATCCTATTGACGGTTCAACGGCTAACGGAATTAACTAATCACACGACACCGGGATCTTAAAATAATCAACTAAGGCTCATTAAAGTTCGCCAGATTACCTCTCGGTCTCACCAACTAACCCTCACAAATCTACGAAGATTGAATAAATGCACCGGGAAAAATATTACTAAGGTACCCTAATGACGCATCTCCTCTTGGACTCAACGACACAAAACCCGCTAAAAATTGGTACTAGCAATTTTAGGGATAAAGGGGTAACAATATTTAATCCAATCTAAGACACATATTTGCACGCAAAACTAAACCGGATAAGACCAAAACTCGCTCTCGCGCAATTCTAACCTAACCCAATAAAGACGCGAGACAAACCGACTCCCTATTACCTCTCGGTTGCAAGGAAGGTGAAACTATTGAATTTTAATAATTAAACGCATTCAAGATTCCTATGGTCGCGCTAACCACAATAAGATCAAAAACACCAAGTCTAAGACCTAAACGTAGAACTCTAACCAAACGACACTCAATCAATCAATCAAAGTAATACGCTGAATCAATAAGCAATAACTATATAAAGACAATATTTAACACATCAAAGATTAAATTATATAAAGCTTTCAATAATAATACGTCGTGTAACTAGTCAAAACTAAATAAACCATCAAACAAAATCAATATTCATCTCAACCTAGGTAGTACTAACGAGTTTAGCCTATAACAACCATCATAACTAAAGAACAACTAAATAATAGAATGCAAAACATGTTCTTAATATCTTGAATTAATAAAAGCATAAACCTGGAGCAATAACTAAATGATTCTAACCAGAACGCAAGCTCCTAGATAATACTCTTCTTGTTGAACCGTGGCCTCCAAAAATTTACAGCCTTCGTCTTTAATTAATTGTTATGCACTAAAAAAATACACCCCATAAGATAACAATAATAATACTGCCTTGCACCCTCTCACGTAAGGTTTTTCTTCTTGTTGACTTTTTACAATTCCCTCCGTAGGGTATTCTATCGCCACCTCCCACTTTTTATATTAGATTTAGGGTTTTTTTTTAATTTTTATATTATAACATATATATTCATGCAAGGCTTCACATAAATGGGCTCGGGCCGGGCTTTAACTTGGTTCTTCAAAATTTGATCATAAAGGCCTTTTAAGTCTTCAAAAACCCGATCATTTTCTCTTTTAAAACTCGTCACCTACACAAAATAATAAACTTTGTAAGATCAAGTTAAAACGAGTTAAAAACATTATTTATTATATAAAAAAGTAATAAAAAGATGCTAAAATGTTACGGAAAATAAGTGTGTTTTACAACACATCAGTGTGACTGAGCAAACGGTGGATATACCTCATGAGTGGGTCACGCAGTGCTGTGCTTTTTGAAACGCTTGCCTTATACTCTGTTGTACCATAACTCAACTGTTCCCAAGCCTCTGCCCTTGTGTCACATGCTTCAGCTTCATCATCATCACCTTCATCTGTAAACGTTGTTTTAGCCTCGAACCAGATGTCTGAGTCAGTTTCCTCTGTTGTATAAATTCCCAAATCAATTCCTAATTGGGTGACAGAGGTTTTACGTCATATTCCCCCACATCAGAACTCGATTGCCTCTTCATCCCACATGTCAAACTTTTTCTTTCTTATATTGAACGAGACCAAGAATTCCTTTGTTAGTTCTGTCACCGCTTCTCCTGTTTAACCAAAAACCCATCTCCATGGTCCTCTTACAATGTTCTCATAACGGTTCCATTGGTTGATGTGTCTCAGAGTGTCTTCACATGCATAGAAGTTAGCTTCGGGATACCTTTGGTTAAGATAAGTTTATCTTGCATTAGCTTGTTTGTCCCTTGTTCTACGGTTTGGGAAGACTAGAAATGCATGAACATCCTCTCCATACTCGGCTATCTGCAATTTACATCCGAATTAGTCAAATTTCTGGAAAAAAAATTCAATTTCCTGGAACAGAGAGCAAAGCACGGCGGCGTGCTTTCAAAAGCACGGCCCCGTGCTGTTGCCACTGTTTTAGTTTCCTTTGATTTTGACTTTGGTTGATCACGGTTCATGATGTTTTTGGGCATGGCTCGTGTTTTTAATACTGACTTTACCATATTCAGATTCGAACCCTCGTTTCTGACCGGTTATAACAATTAGGTTTATTGGTTTGTAGGGTGTTTGTGCCAATACCCAAAACCTGAATTGTCACTTTCAATTAAACCCTAACCATCAAACATTCAACAATTTATTCATCTTATACTAGCGAAATAACCCATATCCTTCTTGGGTTTTGACCCGATTTGGTCGATTTAAGTGATTTTAGGGTTAAATTAAACCTAGAATGACGAATTCGAACAATGCAATTGTTGAAATTAACATACCTTAGGTTTTGAATTGAAGATTTGATGAAGAAATCAGTGAATTATTGGATGGTAGGAGGTTTTCGGTCCAGAAACGTAGTGAATGTTAGGGTTGGTGGTTGAAAAAGGTTATTTTGATAAGTTAAAAATCGTAACTGCTCCGGGACCAAAAGCACGGCCCCGTGCTTTTAAAGGCACGGTACCGTGCTGCATGATGCAGACAGTATCCTTTTGATTTTGTTTATTTTTCGAGCTGGTTCGTTCTTAACTGGTTTTATTTTCTGGTTAGTTTGAGACAGTAATTAAAGATTTTAAACTTCATTAAAACATGAAACATAAAACTAAAGACATAATAAACATAGATAAAATGAAAAGTACAACAACAATTCTCAATCCTAACACATAGTACAAGCGGAAACAACTTCAACACGAAACAAAGTCAGAACTTCAATGGCACCATTCCCGAACAAGTCCTGGATGTGTGGTGGTGCTCGTTTGGCTTCCAAGAGCTCGGAGAGCTTTATGTCGAGCTTAATGATTTCTCGGTTGAGAAAGTTAAGCTTGGAGGCCACATCTTTGTGGTGGCCATCCACAACATGGAAGTTTTCGAACCTCAGTAGTTCAACTTTGTTGATTAGCTCGATTACGCGAGCTTCGGTTTGAATGTTGCTTTCAACTTGGTCTCTCATGATGCATTGTAGCCTCATGACCTCCTCCTCAAGATTTGAGGAAGATTCATGTTGCTTTCCCTTCCTCACTGGTCTCCATTCAACCTTCTTTCTTTCCATTTCAGTAATGTTGTGTTTGGTGTGAATGGAATACTGAGTTTATGCATGCATTATATAGAGACTGAAAAGTTGAACACGGCCCCGTGCTTTTGGAAGCACGGCCCCATGCTGCTAGGGGAATAAATGTTTCTGATTCAGAGAATTATACGGAGTCAGCGCGTATCATGCTAAAGATTCTGGGGTGACCACGGCCTCGTGCTTAGGGAAGCACGGCCCGTGCCTATTGTCACCGATGTTTTTCTTGTATTATTTAGCAAAATGCGAGAGCTCGAATTCTTATAATGGCGTTTAGAATGATAATTTAGAAGTTTGGTCATCTAAAAAGTTACTTTTCATTAGAAATGTCCTAAAACAATTACGGGATAAGCCCGGTTTTCCTAAAAGTAAGAAAATATTCGGTTTAAGCCCCAAATTCTAACACATTGTGCATAATGCACTTGTTTACACATAAAAACAGAAAATTAAATTTCCTAGATGTTTCCAAAAGGCTCTCCTCCTCCGAATGGTCCAGGTGGTGGAAGTACGTGAAACTGAGAACTTGAAACTGGAGTTGTTCGTTGATGTCTCGAAGTTCCATTTTCATATTTTCCACCGATTCGGTGAGTTGAACAAGACGCATCTCTGCAAGGATGTTCATTTCGGTGAGCTCCTTGACGAGTTCTTGAAGTTTCAAGAAAAGCTCGGTTTTGGAAACATGGCGGGCATCGTTTCTCGGGTGTCGGGGATTGCTTCATTCATCTCAGTTGGCATGGTTGGATTTTTAGAGACTTTTGGTTTGTTTTTGGTTGGTGCAAGGAATGCAATGACACAAGGTGCCCTTTTATAGCCAACCGGTATTCTAAGCATGGCCCCGTGCTTTTGGAAGCACGGCCCATGTTTGTGTTCTGACAATTTAGTTACAAACCAGTCTGACTGAGATTTTTGCAGCGAAGATGCCGGTCCGCAATTTTTGACACGGGACCGTGCTTTTGGAAACACGCCCCCGTGGTTTATTTATTTATTTTTTTATATAATTATTTACAATGCCTAGTTTTGTGAAGGTCTTTGCCAGACCTTGTTTCCTTGATTTCCTATTCAGGGAGTTGGAGGATTAATACCTCCGGAACTTCTTCAAGTGGACCGTCGATATATGATTTTAATCGATGTCCATTTACTTTGAACTTTTGGCCATTTGAGCTTGAATTTTGATTGTTCCATAGTCAAAAACTGATTCAACTATGTATGGACCTGTCAATCGAGATTTCAGTTTTCCTGGGAAAAGACGTAAACGAGCGTTGTATAACAGTACACGATCGCCAATTTGAATTTTTTTGTTACCTTTTAAATGGGCGTCGTGTAGGCGTTTAGTCTTTTCCATGTAAGACCAGGAATTTTCGTAGGTCAATGTCCTCAGTTCCTCGAGCTCACTAATTTGATCTTCCCGATTTATGCCGGCGGATGTTAGATCAAAGTTTACTGCTCTGAGGGCCCAGTTGGCTTTGTGTTTTAATTCTACTGGTAGATGACATGCTTTCCCGTAAACGAGTTTGAAAGGTGTCGTTCATATGGGGGTTTTGGAAGTCGTCCTGAGGGCCCACAAAGCGTCATCTAATTTTTCTGCCCAATTTTTGCGATTCATTCCTACAGTTCTTTCTATAATTCTCTTAATTCCTCGATTCGAGACCTCTACTTGCCCACTGGTCTGAGGGTGATATGGTGTTGCCAGTCAGTGGTGAACTCCATATAGTGCTAAGACTTTGTCCATCAGAGCGTTACACAAGTGGGTACCTCTGTCGCTGATTAGGGCCTTGGGAGTGCCGAATCGTGAAAATAATCTTTTCAGAAATCTTACAACCACTCGAGCATCGTTAGTGGGAAAAGCTTGTGCTTCTACCCATTTAGATACATAATCGACTGCTACGAGGATGTATTTATTTCCGAATGAGTTAGGAAATGGGCCCATGAAATCTATTCCCCATACATCAAAGATCTCACAAATTTGAATGCCTTTTTGAGCCATCTCATTCTTTGATGAGATGTTCCTGGCTCTTTGACAAGCATCGCATACTTGGATCAAAGTATGTGTGTCTTTGTATATGGTGGGCCAGAAAAATCCTGCATCAAACACTTTCATGGCCGTAGTGGCAGTACCATAATGTCCACCTGTTGGTCCTTCATGGAAGTGTTTGAGAATGTCTAAGGTTTCCTTGCCTGCTACGCACCTACGAATAACTTGATCCGCACCTATCCTAAACACGTATGGATCTTACCAGAAGTAGAACTTAAGATCGGAGAAGAATTTCTTCCGCTGTTGATGGGTAAGCCCTTTTCTTAGGATTCTACAAGCTAGGTAGTTTGCGAAGTCGGCATACCAAGGACTTTCGTCTTTTTCTTCTATGACTTCTTGAATGCGCATGAGAATTTCATGTGGGAAATTATCGTTGATAATTTCTTTGTGAAGTTCTTCAGGGTTTGGACATTCTAACCGCGAAAGGTGGTCGGCGGCGACATTCTCTGCTCCCTTTTTGTCCTTGACCTCGATGTCAAATTCTTGGAGTAGTAGGATCCATCAGATAAGTCTGGGTTTGGCATCTTGTTTGTTGAAAAGGTAATGTATTGCGGCATGGTGGTGTAAACTATGGTTTTCGAAATAACTAGATAGGATTTAAATTTTTCAACGGCAAATACTACTGCTAGTAACTCTTTTTCTGTTGTGGTGTAATTTTCTTGTGCATCGTTCAGAGTTTTACTTGCATAGTAAATTGGGTGAAAGTGTTTTTCTTTGCGTTGTCCGAGTACGGCTCCAACTACAAAGTCACTTGCATCGTACATGATTTCGAATGGAAGGGTCCAATGTAGTCATGATTAGTGCGTTGACAAGTGTGTCTTTTAATGTGTTGAATGATTTAACACATTCTTCAGAGAAGACGAATGGTGCGTCTTTCTCCAGAAGTTTGGTCATAGGTCTTGAGATTTTTGAAAAGTCTTTTATAGAGTTTTCGATCATTTCATGAAAGATGGCCACCATGCCACGTTGGAAGGTGGCTGGAGCATTACATAGTCCAAATGGAATTCTTCGGTAGGCGAAGGTTCCATATGGACATGTAAAAGTGGTTTTCTCCTGATCCTCAGGAGCAATGGGAATTTGGAAATATCCGGAGAATCCGTTAAGAAAACAGTAGAACATTTTTCTAGATAATCGTTCAAGCATTTGATCGATGAAAGGAAGTGGAAAATGATCTTTTCTTGTGGCGTCATTAAGCTTCCGGTAATCAATGCAAACTCGCCAGCCTGTGATGGTTCTCATTGGTATTAACTCGTCCTTCTCGTTCATTACGACCGTCATTCCTCCCTTCTTGGGTACTACTTGAACAGGACTAACCCAAGGTGAATCCGAGATCGGGTAGATTAATTCGGCATCAAGCAGTTTGATTACTTCCTTCTTCACCACATCTTGCATGTTGGGATTGAGACGTCTCTGATGTTGGACCACAGGTTTGTACTCTTCTTCCATGAGAATCTTGTGAGTACAAAAGGAGGGACTGATGCCCTTGATATCCATGATCTTCCATGCGATAGCCTTCTTATGGTTTTTGAGGACCTTAAGAAGTTCGTTTTTCTCTAATTTAGAAATGTGAGATGAAATCATTACAGGGAGTTGAGAATCTTTTTCTAGAAAGGCGTACTCGAGATGTTTTGGTAGTTCTTTTAACTCTAAGGCTGGTGGTTCTTCGATTGATGGTTTTGATTTTTCATTATTTTCAATAATTTCATATATCATTTCTGATTCTTTGTGGTAATCATTATTGAGATTTTCATTTTCTAAAATGGGTTTATTGAGTGTTTTGTCTAAGACTTGTGTTTCTAGGGGAGTATTGATGGAGGAATCTCGCATATAGCAACTTACGATGGAATCTATAATGTCAACACAGTATAATGTGTCATCGTGCTGTTGCGGATATTGCATAGATTTTCCTATGTCAAAAGTTATTGCCTCGTCATTAACCCTGAAAGTGAGTTTGCCGGTGCAAACATCAGTAATAGCCTTTGCGGTGGCTAAAAAGGGTCTTTTTAAAATCAGAGGTACACTTTTGTCTTCCTCCATGTCTAGAATTACAAAATCTACTGGAAAAACAAACTTGTCAACCTTGACAAGTATGTTTTCAACAACGCCCCGAGGGTATTTAACAGATCGGTCAGCTAATTGAATGCTCATGTGGGTGGGCATTGGTTCTCCTATCCCTAGTTTTGCAAAACTGCATAAGGCATTTAATTAATACTAGCTCCTAGGTCAGCCAGGGCATTGCTAACAGACAAATTTCCTATGAGACAAGGGATAGTAAAGCTCCCTGGATCAGTCATCTTTGTTGGTAACTTGCTTTGAAGGACAGCTGAACATTCTTCACTTAGGGTGACATGCGAGAGCTCCTCCAGCTTTCTTTTGTTTGTCAGCACTTCTTTGAGAAATTTGGCATATTTTGGCATCTGAGCAATAGCCTCGACAAAAGGGATGTTGATATGGAGTTTCTTAAAGAGTTCTAGAAACTTCCCATACTGAGCTTCCAATCGCACATGCTTCAGTCTTCCGGGGTATGGAGTAGGTGGAACATAAGTTCGGACCGGCTCCTTGGGCTGCAAGCTTCTGAGTGTAACGGCGTTAGCTGTTGCATTCAGGTTGGTGATTGTGTTGCTTGGAAGGGTGTCAGGTGGTCTTTCGGATAATTGTCAGGCAATTTGTCCGATTTGAGTTTCTAGGTTCTGAAGTGAGGCTTGTTGACTTTTGAGATCGGCTTCATGTTTTAATAATACTCCGCTAATATCAACAGCTCTTGAGTCGGCTTTCTTTTCTGCCTCATTTTTTTTGGTCATCAGTTGGATTAGCATTTCTTCGATCTTTGAGTAGTTAAGGCTTTGATGGCTACTAGAACTCTGATCTTGAAATTGAGGTTTAGGCTGGAAGGGTTGATTTATCGGTCTCTTTTCGAATCCGGATAAAGGTTGAGTGTTACCTCCGTCTTTCCAACTGAAATTCGGGTGGTTTCTCCATCCTGGATTGTAGTTGTTGCTGAAAGCGTTGTTCTGTCGAGCGATGAAACCGACTTCTTCCATTGCCATAATGACTTGTTTACAGTCACTTGTCTTATGATTTCCTCCACAGGTGTCATAGTTGGGTCTGGTTTTTGTTAGCTCGGCTTGAAGTTTTTCGAACTTTTTAGAAAGGGCTTCAAGTTGTGCTGTGACAAGAGTGTTGGAATCAACGTGGTGTATTCCTTTATGGGTAGGTGTAGATCTTGGTGGGTTGTAAGCGAAACTCTTCTTCGCGGCCTTCTCCAGGACTTCAAATGCTTCGTTAGGTGATTTGGATCCCAGGTCTCCACCAGCGATCTGGTCGATGGCCTGTTTGTTTTGACTGAATTGTGCGTCAAAGAAAGTTTGAACTTGTAACCGTACGCTCAGTGGTGTGAACATCTTCTCAGAAGACTTTTGTATCTTTCCCATGCTGCGTGTAACGATTCATCATCATCGGTCCGGAATCCGGTAATGCTGCCTCGTATTTAGCAGTTTTATCTGGCGGAAAATATTTGAGGAGAAACTGTTCAACCATCTGGTCCCAAGTGGTGATGGAACCGGAGGAAAGGGATTCTATCCATTCTAAGGCTTGACCCCTTAGAGAGAAAGGAAAGAGTTTGAGTTTGATTTGATCTTCTGAACAGTTTTGAATTTTGAAGGTTCCGCATATTCGTAGAAATCTAGATATGTGAGAAAGAGGGTCTTCGTCGAGGAGACCATGAAATTGAACTGAATTTTCCACCATGTGAATGGTGCTTGATTTGATTTCGAAATGTTCGGTAACATTGGGTGGAGCCACTCCATTGCCATAGCCTTCGAGAGATGGCTTGGCATACTGGCTCATGTTCGGCTCATTGATCTGGGCCGCCATCATTTCTTCGGTTTGATTTTCTCCTGATGTGGTGGCGTCTACTGATTCGTCTTTGATTTCTTCGGTGGTTTCTGTAGCCCGTTTACGAGTTCTTCGACGTAAGAGTCGTTTCGGTTCAGAAATTGGAGAAACAAGCTCGGATTCAAAAGTAGAGGTCATACATGGGACTAAATCAAAATCAAACACTAAAGTAAAAGTTAGTTAAAGTTAGTACTAAAGGTTAGTCTAAGTTAAACTACGAGTTAGGTTAAGCTATTTTAAACTAAACTAGGGTCTAAATTAGTTAAATGCTAAAGTAAGGGTAAGGTAAATAAAAGTAAAAAGTAGGCTAGCCGTTAAATTATATATTTTAATATTTAATAAAAGTAAGGATAAAATAAAATAAAAGTTAAAAATTTGTACAATTATAGACAATGATTAAATTAAAACTTGGATTATTCTTAGAAACGTATCGTGTCCCGGGCAACGGCGCCAAAAACTTGATGTGTGCTGCGCGTGCGGTTGAATATAAAAGAGATGGAATGAGTAGCTTTTCCACAATATCGTGTTTTAAATTTATAAAAGTGATTTCTACAAAGACTAAACACACACAAAATAGGCAAGTGTACCTATCGTATATGTAGAATAGTATTGGTAAGAACCAAGTATCGATCCGTGGACACAAAGGTTTCTAATAATAAATCGTTGTTTTACTTTAATCGGAGGTTTTAATCGTTTTGGGGTTAATTTTGATCTTTTTATAAAATGTAAATACTAATATATAATATATAGGTGACCAAGACAAGAGATTCTAAACGAGTTGTTCAATTATGCGAAGGTTACCATCTAAGATCAAGAATCCACTCCATTTTAACATTGATAATTAATATTTAGACATATGATAAACTTGCCATAGTAATATATGATAGATAACTCCTTAAACCATAAGTAAGCATCTTTGGCACTAAGGAGATAGCATGCGCATTTTAAATTCCACCCTTTCCAAATGTCATACCATCTCAATGATGTCAATTTACGGTGGCAAGTAGTTTCGTAAAGTAGAAAGATTAGGATTGACTTCGATTTCTCAAATACCAATTCTAACAACTTCGGGTGGTTATAGTTCATTACACAACCTCCCCTTGGTTGATTTATGTAGGTTATAATTACACATTCCGTTAACATATGATTTCTTTAACTAATTTGATATCCTAAGCAGAGCCATTTTCGGATTACCAAGGTTTAGAGAAATACATCATAACTTATATCTCATCATTTCTAAGTGCAATATAAGGATCCATGTTTTGATAATGTATCAAAGTATTTCTATCTTTCAAGAACATGAATCGGTCATGAACGATTGCCAATAGAATTGACAACCACCAACTTTGAATTAGTGTTTTAAGATGGTGAAACATTTCTCATTGAAAGATTATTTTAATATAACTATGTATTTTACTATACTACATCACATGTCTTGATTAATTATCAAGTAAAACAAAGCTTCTTCATAGATTTTAGATGGTAAAAGAAGTTTAGCTCATAATGAGCATGATGATAAACATTAAGATGAATGATGATAACAAATACATGATTAAACTTGGAATAATCTAACCAATTGTAGATGAATCTTCCTTCTTAATGATGGTAATGATGGTTGATGATGATGGTTGATGGTGATGACCTCCAAGCCTTCAAACTCTTCACTAGATCTTCAATGAGAGTGTTAGTGTGTGTTTTTATAAGTGAAAACCGGATAGAACTCTTTTCAAGGCACAATCTTCAAATGGCACAAGAGCCTCTATTTATAGGCAATCTGGAGTGTGAGGCACGGCCCCGTGGTTGGTGGGCACGCCCCCGTGTATTTTTATGACATGTGCCAGATTTATTTTATCTTTTCCGAAAGGTGGCCACGACCCCGTGGTTGATGGGCACAGCCCCGTGGTTTTTAGTGACATGTGCTAATTCTTCTTTGTCTTTTCGGTGTTCTCGTCCACGGCCCCGTGATTGGTAGGCACGGTCCCGTGCTTTCGCTTCCAGATTTTGTCTTTTCTTGTGTTAAAAAGCATGGGGGCGTGTTTCTTTAGGCATGGGGGCGTGTTTCTTTGTTTTTCTTGTGTTTTCTTCGTCTTTTTGCCCGTTTCTTTGTTTGGGGCTTGGTTTCACCTGAAATTATGTTTTATTATGATAAGTAGTCTTTTATGCTATGTTATTTGATAGAAATTGCAGTTTTTAGAGATTATTTGATGCCGAAAAGATGTATATTTCTATGTACATCAATTGAGGTCGAGGTGGTTGGGATGGTTGTTGTGGTCGGTTTACATTATTAATGGTGGTTCTACAGTTGGGGGCTTAATGTACAGTCCTTCCACACTTGTGACATATTACCGGTTTGCACATACCCATATGATGAAGATTACATTTTCCACACTTCGGTAACGTTCCTTTATAAGCTTCTTGTTTCACATTCGAATTGGTCATGGCATAGTTTCGGTTATTCGGGCGGGCTAGTTCATTTTGAGGGTTCCGTTGCATCCTATTCTCATAATTAGATCGTTTTAAACTTGAGATTTCTCCAGGCATCCTTATCACTTCGATTCTCATAAGGTCAAAAGTAACTACACCGGCCTGAGATACAACACTTTCCAATGTTGGGTGAGCTACTGAGTTAACTATACTCCTTACAGCAGGGGTTAACCCCCAAATATTTTGTTCGATACGTTTAGCTTCCAGAGTAACTAAACACGGTACTAAGTGAGAAAATTCGTTAAAACGGTTAGTATATCCCACGTGATCTTCACCGTTCATTTCCAAGTTCCACAACTCATGTTCTAACCTTTGAATTTCACTTTTTGGGAAAAAATGTTCTAGTAAAAGGGTTTTGAGTTCAGCCCATGAAATACGGTTTATAGAATCTTGTCCTCTTATTTGAACCACTGTGTTCCATCACATCAAAGCAAGATACAGAAACATACTAGTAACGAATCTGACTATACGGTTTGGTGGACATTCACTAATGTTAATTACGGCTCGGTCTTTTCAATCCATTTCACTAGTCCGTTAGGTCCTTCAATACCTTTGAATTCAGTTGGGACACGATTTAAATTGTTTAAACGAATATTCTTGACGTGGGGGTTCTTGGTTATTACGATTGTTACCGGTATTTGGTTGAGCATTAACGTTTGTAGTTGTGTTGGAAGTCGAGATGGGAGTTTAATTCATGACATTACTGGTGTTCAAAATGGGTTCAGGGTTCCCAACAACATTAACAGTCGAGCGAGAATTATTATTGTTTGTAACATTTTCAGTAGTCAGCGGGGCAGTAAAGCCCGGGGCTACATTAGTATCCGACGGAGGTATATTATAAGTGGTCGTAGTGGTGCTCGACGGTTCATTAACAGTATTGTTGGCACGTATGTCTGCAGTGACCTGTGCTACAATTGTTGGTATCACTGCTTGTAGTTGGCGAGCAATCATTGCGGCCACTTCCGCCTCAGATAAAGAGTTAGCTTTCTTCGGGGCCATTCTATAACAATAACCAAATATATAATAATCAATACCGTTTCCCTTATAAAGAGCACAATATCACGATATTACAAATCACAAACATACAACTATGCCAAAGAAAACGTTTGTATTACCCATAATCATTACTGTACATATGCATCTCAAAATTTAGCGAATAGCCTTAACCTGGTATAGGCCAGCACTTGTATATGTGTATCAAAATTTGTCACTAAGTGACATATAGACTTAACCCGATAAGGGGCAGTTCTTGTAACAATGCTAAACCGTAAACGGTTCCCAAGTCAGCCCAACATGCTGCTACAAAATGCAGCATGGGATGTCAAAAGACAATGTACAACCAACTAAACTACAAGTGTTCTACTTATACATACGTACAAGATAGACCAACCATGCAATAACAACTATTAAAGCTATAATGATCGCCCTATCAACCCATAGATGAGATTCCAGCTGATCCAAACGCCACCGGCAACCAGCGTTCGATCTCCTCACATCTCTCATGTTTTGGTGGAGGTACCAAACATCTTCTCGGGTTTCTTGTCTGAATTGAATAAGATTGTTTACTGATGTTGCGTGGCCTAACACTTGGTTGGTTATCACTCATAACCAATCAGAGTCAGACATGGGAGTTGATTCCTGGATAGGGATTGGTACACCCCAGGCAGGGACATGCATCTCGGTGACCTGTACTCGTGAAGTCTCAACCCTTTGATAAGTCGAACGGGGTGGGGATAGAGTGCGCTCAGGTGGGTGTACAGAAATGAGAGCGGTCTAGTGGGTCCTGTGTGTAAGAGTAGGTGGTGAAACATGGTGTACAGGAGGTGTAGGGGATCTTACTGGGGTCTAGTAGGCACTAGTGGCTCCCTCTTCTACATCATTCCTAGGGGATTCCCTAGGGGGATAGGTGTCACAACGATAGCCCGATAGGTCGGGTTGATCTGAAGGTACCTCGTGCAGGACCACAACATTCCCTAAAATCTCATTCGTCTCATCCACTTCCGGATCCTACTCGATTTCCTCTTCTGGGTCTCGTCTTCCTCATGTAGCACCAATGCTTCTAGATATAGGTGATCAGTAGTTCTTGACATGTTTCTGCACAAGGGTTAGTGATAAGAATAATATTTCTTAATAATATTAATCATAATAAAATACATGAATGTATTTATACACATAAGCACATATAATCGTTTATATACATATATATTTATTTAATATTATATTTTATACACATATGTTGCTGATTTTACCTATTAGCTTGTTCAACGACTTTTTCTCAAATTCCCACGTACAAGCAAGTCCATTATTACGTTTCGGACCATAATAACCCACTTGCCCATTCGAGTTCATCTCAAGAATCGAAGGTATATATTATTTAATATTATTTTATTCCCAGAGCTAATCGAGCCTACGTTATATTAGGGTAGCCTAAGGGGCATCCTAATTCTTTATAACCAATTGCTCTAATACCAACTTCTATTACACCCCGACTAGGTAGTTGCAGAAGCATAATACCTGAATGTAACAGATAACTTTGGTATCAACCACATTGCTTATGAAGAAATTCAACAAACAAATTTACATCATATTACATTGTTTGGTACTAAGTCTACAAACTAAGTGAAAAACAAATAACCAGTTCTCGGCTTCTTATTCATTACTATGTACTTGCATCTATTTACAGTTATTCAACTACAGATTTTAACACCGAACACGTAGCAATCATTCCAACTTTGGCTCACCTGAAAAGCATGTAAAAACGGGTCAACTACGTCTAGTTGGTGAGTTTCAAATTTCATGAGTACGAACGAAAATTAGTATACGTATTCATAAAGTTCACAATATGTATGTATGTATGTATATGATGTTTTTACACTAAGACAAAAGTGAAACTGAAACGAGCTAAATTACATGGCCACCAATGCCCATGCACTCCAACCGCCCATGCACTCCGGTTGGCATTTAACAGCCACTTTGCCCCAAGTATATACTATGTCTAACACCACATAGCAGAATGTAATAAGTTTAAATGACAATGTACAACTGGGTTAACATGTTGACATACCCCTCTGGCCCTATCAGTTGGGTTTGTCCAACCTATAGTACTATCCACACGTCACTGGCACGAAGTTAATCAATTGTGTTTATGGAGGCTTTTAAGTGTTAGTACATAGATAATTCACATCATCACAAGTTTTCAAGTATATACGTATATGTAAAGATGCTTTCCACCCCAAAAGTTCGTAAAACAGTTTAAAAGTGGGGTCTTGAAACTCAACTTATCGTAGTACTGATTGGTTTCACTTGTACTATGTATAATGTCTCGACTATAGCTCGTATCCTATAATCGGTATAGTACGGTTAACACTATTACAGTCTTTAAACAAAATCGGGCTGTATAACTAGTCTGGGTGTAGCTGTTACGCCCAGAACATACTTGTAGTCTTATATTGTGACATTCTACGTTAGGAAATGTTTAAAACCAGATTTGGCTCAGTTGCATCGTTTTTCGTGCCTAGCCAAGTTGATCGTTAATGTGTTTCAGAAATAGGTAAGATCACACAAACTTAAGTAAACATATTGTTTGATAAAGTGATTTGATATATAAAAGAAGTTTAAAGTTTCGGTATCTGGATTGATCGCAGAGTTCGTTTCCGTTTTCATACAGGTTTGATTATACAAAACACGTACAATCCACCCGAATTGTCCGAAAATCTCGGAAGGAGTTCGTTTTTATCAATTTCATCCAAAACTATGATATTTGATCAATTTTGATGTTTTGACATACCAGTCAGTTCGATAAACACAAAACTGCCGGTTTCATTAAAACATATATAACTTAAATCTTTAAATAATCATAACTATTTATGTAATTACATATAAATTATGAGAACGTTGATAAAAATAAAGTAAACACTGTCGAATTTTATAAAAATATTTTCAAAATTTTCTATTTAACTATTTATTTATAAAAATTCATTTATGTGTTATAATTAACCTATAAATACTCCGTTTATGCCAAACGATTCCCGAAAAATCCAATAATTTTTCTATGTGGTAATAATACCATAACACAACCCCTGTACTATTCCCAGAACCTAATTCTTTGACCAAAATATCCTTTTGTGCATTTATTGGCTGTTAAAATTCAATAAAACGCAAATGTACAACCTATACTTATACATCTCCAAATAATTCCAAATAGGCTAATTAGATGGAATTAATTATGAGGCAAAAAGGAAAGATAGGCTTAAAATCCATGGGCTTAAGGGAGTATAAATACCCCTTAAAACCCTAATTCTTTCCATTTTCATACATCTCCACACCATAGCCTACACCATCAAAACACACACTTAACCCAATTCCCGTTTTTAAGAAAACCACCCATAAAGATACAAAGATTCCCAAAGATCTAGCCGTCGGATCAGTCTCAAATTTTAACTTAGTGTTCATGGTATATAAATGAAGATTTCCACTGATTTGATCTTCGATCAGAGATAGGGAAGTCTGATTTTTATCAGAAAAAACCATAGCAGCTCAAAAGTGAAGATTCCGACAACTGTTCAGGTGTTCCAACGACTGTAGCGGCGGTTTCCGGAGAAGGTGAGCTAATGGGTTTGTATATCGGGATGAGACGGTTCCGTGGCCGCTTGAATCACTCGAAACGAAGTTCGTTTGATATGGTTTTGAGCATTTTGAGTGATTTCATACAAAAACCTCAAATGTACGTTTTGGTTAAAAAAGCTTACTTTTCATGAACAGATTTACATGAAAATTGGTAGGATGATAGATCGGGTCATGATTATTGATAAAGTAATGAACTTGATAGTAAACGGGTTAGTTGGTTCGTTTCGGGTAAAATGAGTAGTGTTCGGTTTATGAAAAGGACGGGTAAACGAAGTCGGTTTTGCTTAAAACTTGGTAGGATAGTAAATCGGACTCTATTATGTGAGAAAAATGTAAACTTTTACCTAAATAAGTTGTTTTCAATGAAAAACGGGTAAATGGGGTAAGATCCCGGTTTTCCGGCGATGACGGCGCCGAAAAGACGGCGCCGGAAAAGCGTATACAAGGATGAAAAGAATATTAAAACCCAAACCCTAATTCGTTATGTGAAACTAACGAATTAAAGGTAATTCGTTAACGGATTAGCCTTAATTCGTGAACTGATTCGTTAATGAAGGAATGACGAACTAGCTCCGATTGTTAAATAATTCGTTAAGATGATTCGTTAAGGAAGAACAACGAACTAGCTTCAATTCGTTAAAGCCAGTTCGTTATAAAAGATCAGTTCGTTATAAAGAGTCCAGTTCTCTATATTCTGAATAACGAATTAGAAGTTTGAAAGAATGATAGAAAGGTTCTTGGACTTAGAATAATGCTTAATTACATATTAGCCCCTGGACTTTATTAATTTATGAAAGATACCTTTAAAGGTTAACATGTAACGATTAACTAACCGGGTAATGATTCAATGGAGTAACATCGGCTTAGACACTTAAGATTAGTTAAGTAAGCAGTAAGAAGGGCTAGAACAATATTTAATATTGTATCTATCAAACAGTTAGTCGCGCACAGCAAAGGAAGGGAATAACCTTAAACGGCGGACGCAACCGAGATCAGGTGAGTTTCTAGCCCCACTTCCTTGTTATTTTTTTGGGGCTGCGTGCATACTCGATGTGATAGTTAATACACTTACCTTAAGTGGTAAGTGTATGCTTGGTATGATTTATGTATGATGTTTGCTTGACGGTGTGTGAACGATCTTCGGATATTGCATGTACCGTCAGGAGGTAGTTAAAGATATGATTGATATATGATGTATGAATGATGTATGTATGTTATGTATTTATTATTGATAGTACGTGAACGATCTTCAGATATTGCACGTACTGTCAAGGGATGGTTTAAAGATATGGTTGACATATATATGATGTATAATTGATGTATGAATGTACGAAAATTATAATTATGAATGTATAGAAATGTATGGAAGGCATAGTTAGAAAAGGGAACCGACCCAAATAATGTCGGCGAATGTAGGGAACCGACCCTGATAATGTCGACGTATGTAGGGAACCGACCCTGATAATGTCGGCGAATGTAGAGAACCGACCCTAATAGTATCGAAGAATGTAGCGAACCGACCCTAATAATATCGGCAAAGGTTATAGGGCGAAACGCTCTTTAAAACGTATATGTATGAATGAAAGTATGTACGTAAGTATGAAAGAAGGAATGAAAGTACGTATATATGTAAATATGTAAGTAAATATGAAGGTATGCACCTACGTGTGCATATGTAAGTATGTGGATGTATTGTATGTCGTCTGATTAACTAGAACTCACTCAGCGTAGCTGACTTTTAGTATGCACGCAGGTTAACAGATTGAGACAGCTGGTTTGAGCAGGACACATGGCAAGATTGAAGAGGCTGGAATCTGCAGATTGGTCATGATGTTTTAATACTATGTTTTAATTATGCTTTGAAAGGACAAAGTTATGGTTATTTGTAATGAATGGTTGACAGTTATTATTATTCTGCGAAAGTTTTATTAACTCTGATATTTAGAACTGTGTTTATGAGTAAATCCAACTTCCAAAGTAGGGCACCGGTAACAGGGCCTTACAAGTTGGTATCAGAGCAAAGTTCGAGAGATTTAAGCATCCTACATGCTTAGACTCGAACAGAGAATGGGATTTAAGTACGAAAAGAAAGAAGATGACAGTCCAAGATAGCCATGTGTCACTCAAGCAAGCTCGGTAAAGGTAAAGTACTAAAGTATATGATTAATTTCATGTATAATGTAAGAATATGTAAGGAAGTTAGCTTAATTGCTATAGAAAGAATATTTGAATGTTAGCTTAATTGCTAAAGAAAGAATGTGTGTATGCTAGCTTAATTGCTAGGGATAAGAATGTAGGTTATATGTATGTTATGATTGTGTGTGAAGTAGAAACTAGCACAAGTGAAATCACAAAGGGAAATATGTAGAACCTGAGGAGTAATGTAAAGAGTTAATTACACTTGGCCACTGTCATTAACTACTTACCTTACGAATCATGTGCTAAATAATTCCTAGAGTGATAAAGTTTGTGTTTCCTTAGAGATAAGATAGATGACTTACAAAGGGACGAGCGCGAAGAGGTCGTACTGGACGCTGTGGTAAGACATGTGCCAACCAGACACCTGTTGAAGAAGGTGTGACAAAGTAATATACGAAAACAATAGGACTTCGACTTTAGGAAGTAAAGAAAAAGGATCACGCCTGGAGCTTGTAATCATATACACCAAGGGAGTTGCTCAAATGTTTCACACTACAATTCCAACAATGTTCGCCGAAGCATCAAAGGTAGCCCGAACTGTGAAGTCCAAAATGGAAGTAGCATGAAAGAAACATAGATATGCCAACTATAATGAGTCAAGATAGGTAGTATGTTTGCAATAGTTAACTCCATAAAGGAACTTGCTGGGATCGTGAGTAACGGAGCGAATGACTAGAAAGTAGAGATGATCGAGAAGGACCGGTGAAAGTCGAGGCATCCTAATTGGAAAAGGAATGAAAGTACGAGACTACATAGTTTAGCAAATATGAAAGAAGACGTTAAGAAGAACGTAGTTGTGTACCTGATACTTTATGGAAGAGACCAATAGCGATACTTTCGTCAAAGTACAAAGTATGAGATTGGTTAAGAATTGTAAGGTAGAACTAGAGGGACGTTGTGACATCTGCCCCGATCCGACCCGACCCAGGTACCCGTTTCTCTGACCCGATCTCTTTCTTTTATGATTTAATATTTATTTATACTTATATTTTACTTTTAATAATAATATATATTTTCCTTCCCGCCTCTTTCTCTCTCTTTC
Source organism: Bidens hawaiensis (assembly GCF_021521415.1). NCBI lineage: Eukaryota > Viridiplantae > Streptophyta > Magnoliopsida > Asterales > Asteraceae > Bidens > Bidens hawaiensis. The sequence goes on from NW_027492790.1 coordinate 61,445, forward strand.
TTTCCGCCGTCCCGTCCCTCTCCTTCTCTCTTTCCGCCTTCTTTTCCTTCTTGTCGCCGTCCCGCCCTTACGCTTTGTTTCCCTCTTTTTCTTCTAACTCTTTGCTTGTCCTTTGTTCCTTCCCGCCTAAGGTTGTCTGCGCAGCTCCACGCGCCAGACCCCTTACAAGGAATCCTGCGTGAAGACCACCTGTTTCAGCGTTACGCGAGACGAACTCTTCTCGCAGCGCGCTAAGAATTGTAATTCTTCTCGCAACGCGCTAAGAACGGTAGTTCTTCCCGCGACGCGCTAAGGATTTGTAGTTATTCTCGCAGCGCGCTAAGAATCGTAGTTCATCCCTCGACGCGCGAAGAATTATAGTTCTTCCCGCGGCGCGCTAGGAATTTTAGTTCCTCCCGCGGCGCGCTAAGAAATGTGATTCTTCCCGCGGCGCGCTTAGAAATGTATTTCTTTCCGCGACGCGTTAAGGTTAGTTCTGTCTGCCTTCGCGCTCGCGCTCTCTTGACCTTCTGTGTCAGCCTTCTCGCGCTAAACCCTTTGAGTTTTCTTCTGTTTAATCTAGCCGTTTGCTTTTGTGTTGTCTTATCTTTTGTGCTGTTGACCTAATCTGCTTTATGTCTGAAAAGTTACTTTCGGCGCAGCATGCGCACCAACCCCATTGGTTGGCAGATAAAGTGACTGACATAATCTTTTGAGATCTGCTTTTTCTATGCTTGACCAGTACCTTTATCTGAACCGCCCATGCCTTTTTTTTACTGTTCCCTGTCAGCTTTATCTTGCCTCTGCAGCTGCCATATCTTTCCATATCTTTTGCTTTTGGATTCTTATGCTTTTTGATATCTTTTGCTTGATCCTGTTAAAGATCCTTTCCCCTTTTCTAGGGATTATGTCTCCTAGGGTTTTCCTATAAATAATAATAATATTTTCATAACACTACACACACAAAACACTTAATCTCTCCTGTTTTCCTTGCTCTCTACCGCCTCTCTCTCTGCCTCCGTCTTCCTCCCTGTTCTGTCCTGCTGTTCCGGTAATATATATATTATATATAATAATTTAATTATACTAACTTATAATCAAGACTTAAAACAAATCATTAAAACAATAATCTTATTTATAGGTTAACTTGTGCTTGTTTAAAGTTGGTTCTTGCTTTATCTTACACCGCATCGTTTATCAAGTGAGTAATCTCGTACCTAATCCCTTTTTGCTTTTAATGTTTTGGGATGTTCATGTGTTCATACAAACTTAGAGTCTTAAACTTGTTTATGAACTTTAGTCGCGCAGTATCCCATGTGTTGAGGACGTAGACTTGGCTGTTTATTTGTATGTGTGGATCATTAACCGTCTTGTCGGTCTATTCCGCAGTTTTCATGGTACCATTAGATGAACACGGGAGAACTATCGTTTATGATTTTCTCTTTTGTTTACACATGCACAGTTTGTCTTGTTTGTGAGCTCAATTGTGAGCACTGGCAGTCTTATGAATCTTAGAGTTGGTCCCGATCAGATTACACCCTTGTTGAAAACCAGACATACACATGTTGCGCGCAGATTTATTGTTATCTATGTATTGTATTAAACTTGATTTCTCACCAACACGCAAGTGTTTGACGTTTATTTTAACACATGTTCAGGTTTGCAGTAGCTGTTTTGGAGCTTGTGGACACCTAGGAAGTTTTCTTTATTTTGGACCTAGATTAAAATGTATCAAGACAAGTTATTGCTGTTTTATTATTATGATTTATAATATATTGATTTATGATGATTTATGTTGTCTTGTGTTTACCCTGTGCGTGCGCGAATGAATGTATTTATTAAATATTGACACCCAATAGTGTCACGAGTAATGAAACAATATGTGGCGCCCCGATGTATAATCCGCCTTTGGTCGGGGTGTTACAGACGTGAGTTCCTTTCTACTCTTTATGATTGACCTTAAGAGAGTTCGATGTCGTTTGGGAATGGATTTGACGTCTGAGTTAAAGATCGTAGAGCATGTAAGAGTAAGTTGATAAGGTTTATGTCATTGGATGGCGGTATAGTGACGGTTTATGGTAATAAGGAAAGCTCAAGGCCTAACGTCATTCCGATGATAGAAGCTGAAAGTTTGTTAAAGCGAGGGTGCAGTGCCTACCTGGCGTATGTTGTCAAAGCTATGGCCAACACGAAAGAAATGAAAGATGTTCCTGTAGTGTGTCACTAACCAGAAGTGTTCCCATAGGACCTTCCGGGGTTACCACTGGAACGGAAGGTAGGATTCCAGATATAGTTAACACCAGGAGCACAACCTGTCATGAAAGCACCTTACCGCCTGGTGTCGTCCAAGATGAAAGAGTTAATGTCTAGACTACAAGAACTCCTCGACGAAGGTGTTTTGTGCCGAGAATTTCCCTACGGGGTGTACCAGTGATGATCGTGAAGGAAAAAGACGAAAATATGAGAATGTGTATAGATTTCTACTAGTTGAACAAGCTTACTATGAAGAATAGATATTTGTTGCCACAGATTGATAATTTGTTTGATCAAATTCATGGTGCGAGTTGGTCCTCGCAAATAGACCTCAGAGCAGGCTATTAACAATTGAAAGTGAAAGAGGCAGACATCCCTAAGACAACGTTTCCGACATGATATGGACACTAAGAATTTCTGTAGATATCGTGTGGATTGAAGAATGCTCCAGCAACATATATGCTTACGATGAATAGGGCGTGTCATCCGATCTTGGGCAAATCTGACATTTGATTTTGTTGATGATAATATTGAAATATTCAAGGAATGAATCCGATCATGCTGAACACTTGAGAGAAGTGTTGGAGACGCTGACGAAAGAGTAATTGTATGCTAGGTTTTCAAGGTGTACCATTGATACATGGATACCTCTTCAATCTGAAAGAACGGAATTCGACGCAAGAAGATGGGCAAGGCTGATAAAGGATTATGATTGTGAAAACAAATATTATCCCAGAGAGGCTAACGAGGTCACTAACGCACTAAGTCGTAAAGGTGGAGAGGTTATCACGACAATTAAGTCGTATAAATTAGTTAGTACTTCGGATTGCATGAGCGAGATCCATGAGGTACAGCTAAAGGTTATAAAGGATGAGAGAAAGATGAAAAGTAAATGAAGTCTCTAGTTACACTGAGAGTTGAAAGATAATACTTATGATGTAAAAATCAGGTTTGGTCGCCTGAGGATTCCACGTCATAGATATCTTCGAGGCCAAATCCTAGATGAAGGTCATAAGTTTAGATGTCGGTTATAATGAAGGCATATACTAATAGAAGTGAAACGCTTAAGTAGAAGTCAAATGAAGACTAGTCCATGATATGTGATGGTTGTGGATAGACATGATACCTTGCCTACACAGATAAGAACAACCCCAAGTGTTACGAATGTGGAGCCGAAAGTCACACCGCAATAGGATGCTAGAAACCAGGGACAAAGGTGGAAAGACATGCGAGGAAAGCGTAGATATGGTTTAGACTTATGTCTATCTGGATTGAGTCTTGACACAAATGATTAGTGTATAATTGATAATCATGTGATCATGGAAGGGAAGTCCTCTGGAATGGAAATTATAGGAGGGTATTATAAACGAAGGTCGAGACGTACCCGACGGGAAGTCGGTTAAGGTAATTGGTTATGATAAGATCAAGCAGCCTGATATGCAACGGCAAACAACAACGGATTCATAGGACAACATGAGACTTGATTAGTCAAGAAAAGGAAGATGTATCATCATGGAATTCATGATCAAGCTACCTTAGACAGCTATAACTCATGAACCCTACGTGTTGATACAGAGCTGAGAATGAAAGAAGGTTTAAGTGGTAACTTAAGGAGTTCTCCAACAATTTTTGCAATGGATGTACTCAAGGATTGCAAGAAGTGTTCTACCTTAAGGGATGGACAGAGGGGTTTCAAGAAATAATCATTATGGATGAACTGGGAGTGCTTCCTTACGTTTTGAATGCATCGCAAACAGTATATTTGCTAAAGGTTGCAAATGGACAGAATGGTCATTCAGTGCTTAGTGTAATGATAATAAGTGCAATGTTTCAATTTAAAGGACAAGAAAGAAGAGTATGCTTGTGGAAGTGATATGCACTAGCAAAGTCTAGATAAGGAAATATATCATCAAGGACTTCATGGACAAGCTACCTAGAAAGCTAAAACTAATTAACATCACTCGATAATTGTGAGACAAAGTATAAACCGATAAGTTAGGAAGCTAAGCCGGTTCAAGAAAGAATGTGAATATAGGAAGTAGTCCTTTTACAAGGACTAAGTAGGATTCGAGGACGAAACCTCTTATAAGGAGGGTAGACTTGTAATATCCCAAAATTTTTAAGAATAATTAATTAATATATTATTTATTTAAGAGGGAAAAGTTTACTTAAGTTAGTAGATAAATAAAATAATAAAGATGGAAGGATAAGTAGGATAATTAGATGGAATTAATTATGGACCAAAACGGAAAGATGGGCTTAAGGTCCATGGGCTTAAGGGAGTATAAATACCCCATAAAACCTTAATTCTTTCCATTTTCATACATCTCCACACCATAGCCTACACCATCAAATCACACACTTAACCCAATTCCCGTTTTTGAGAAAACCACCCATAAAGACACAAAGATTCCCGGAGATCTAGCTGTCGGATCAGTCTCAAATTTTAACTGAGTGTTCATGGTATATAAACGAAGATTTTCTCTGATTAGATCTTCGATCAAAGATAGGGAGGTCTGATTTTTATCAGCAAAACCATAGCAGCTCAAAAGTGAAGATTCCGGAAACTGTTCAGGTGTTCCGGCGACTGTAGCGGCGGTTTCCGGCGAAGGTGAGCTGATGGGTGTGTAGATCGGGATGAGAAGGTTCCGTGGTCGTTTGAATCACTCGAATTGGAGTTCGTTTGATATGATTTTGAGCATCTTGAGTGATTTCATACAAAAACCTCAAAGGTACGTTTTTGTTAAAAAAACTTACTTTTCATGAACAGATTTACATGAAAATTGGTAGGACGATAGATCGGGTCATGATTATTGATAAAGTAATGAACTTGATAGTAAACGGGTTAGTTGGTTCGTTTCGGGTAAAACGAGTAGTGTTCGGTTTATGAAAAGGACGGGTAAACGAAGTCGGTTTTGCATGAAACTTAGTAGGATAGTAAATCGGACCCTATTATGTGAGAAAGATGTAAACTTTAACCTAAATAAGTTGTTTTCAATGAAAAATGGGTAAATGGGGTAAGATCCCGGTTTTCCGGCGATGATAGCGCCGGAAAAGCGTATACAAGGATGAAAAGAATATTAAAACCCTAACCCTAATTCGTTATGTGAAACTAAGGAATTAAAGGTAATTCGTTAACGGATTAGCCTAAATTCGTGAACTGATTCGTTAATGAAGGAATGACGAACTAGCTCCGATTCGTTAAATAATTCGTTAAGATGATTCGTTAAGGAAGAACAACAAACTAGCTTCAATTCGTTAAAGCCAGTTCGTTATAAAGATCAGTTCGTTATAAAGATTCCAGTTCGTTATATTCTGAATAACGAATTAGAAGTTTGAAAGAATGACAGAAAGGTCCTTGGACTTAGAATAAATGGCTTAATTACATATTAGCCCCTGGACTTTATTAATTTATGAAAGATACCTTTAAAGGTTAACGTGTAACGATTAACTAACCGGGTAATTACTCAATGGAGTAACATCGGCTTAGACTTTTAAGATTAGTTAAGTAAGCAGTAAGAAGGGCTAGAACAATATTTAATATTGTATCTATCAAACAATTAATCGCACACAGCAAAGGAAGGGAATAACCTTAAACGGCGGACGCAACCGAGACCAGGTGAGTTTCTAAGCCACTTCCTTGTTATGTTTTCGGGGCTGTGTGCATACTCGATGTGATAGTTAATACACTTACCTTAAATGGTAAGTGTATGCTTGGTATGATTTATGTATGATGTTTGCTTGACGGTGTGTGAACGATCTTCGGATATTGCATGTACCGTCAGGAGGTAGTTAAAGATATGATTGATATATGATGTATGAATGATGTATGTATGTTATGTATGTACTATTGATAGTACGTGAACGATCTTCGGATATTGCACGTACTCTCAAGGAATGGTTTAAAGATATGGTTGACATTTATATGATGTATAATTGATGTATGAATGTACGGAAATTTATAATTATGAATGTATAGAAATGTATGGAAGGCATAGTTAGAAAAGGGAACCGACCCTAATAATGTCGGCGAATGTAGGAAACCGACCCTGATAATGTCGGAGAATGTAGGGAACCGACCCTGATAATGTCGGCTAATGTAGGGAACCGACCCTGATTATGTCGGTGAATGTAGAGAACCGACCCTAATAGTATCAGAGAATGTAGGGAACCGACCCTAATAATATCGGCAAAGGTTATAGGGCGAAACGCTCTTTAAAACGTATATGTATGAATGAAAGTATGTATGTAAGTATGAAAGAAGGAATGAAAGTACGTATACATGTAAATATGTAAGTAAATATGAAGGTATGCACCTACGTGTGCATATGTAAGTATGTGGATGTATTGTATGGCGTCTGATTAACTAGAAATCACTCAGCGCAGCTGACTTTTAGTATGCTCGCAGGTTAACAGATTGAGACAGCTGGTTTGAGCAGGACACATGGCAAGATTGAATAGGCTGGCTTCTGCAGATTGGCTAATACTATGTTTTAATTATGCTTTGAAAGGAAAAAGTTATTGTTATTTGTAATGAATGGTTGACAGTTATTATTATTCCGCGAAAGTTTTATTAACTCTGATATTTAGAACTGTGTTTATGAGTAAATCCAACGTCCAAAGTAGGGCACCGGTAACAGGGCCTTACAGAAACTGACAACAAGAACATCACAACCTAATACTAAATAGCCCCTAAACGAGTAATACGGTAATTACCTTGTCGGTTTTCGATAGTTTTCGGTGGTTTTATTTCAATCTCCGGGTCTTGGGTCACAAAGTTAGTGTATCTACATATTATATAACACAAAACCGAGCATAAATCATCCATAGTCCATCCTTGTTAATTAGGGTTTCGGATAGGGTTTCAAATCAAGGTTTTAAACCGTAAAAACGTTATATTAACGTTCTAATCCGTGTTTTTGGTAAAAAAATCCATATGGTTCTGACTTGTAAACATATTTAACATCAAAACATGATTTTATGTGATTTTTAGGGTTTTTGGATGGTTAAACATGCTTAATATTAATCAAAACCTAAATTTCTATTTTTAAAGCATGTTAATCAAGTGAAAATATAATGAAAACATATGTTACCTTTAGGGTTTTGGGCTGCCAAGATGAAGAATTCAGCTGAGATTTGATCTAGTTTGTTATTTGCGTGAAAAGATCTAAGTGATGTAGCTTATTTAACAAGTTTATCCAAAGAGGTCCCACCCCCTAGTTGCGGCCTGACCAGGGGTGGGGGGATTGGGCCTCTCTTTTGACCCATTAATGCCTCAGTTTTCATGTTACGTGTAAATCTCGGTCTAAAATTTAGTTCGGGTTCGGTTTTTCGGAAGAAAACTAGTTCGGATGCGAAAAACAGCGTGAAAACGAGTGTTTTTCAGCCCATTTTTGTAAAATAAGAAAAACGTACTGAATCGTTGTAAAATTCCAAATTATTTTCACGGATTGCTTAAAACATCTTATATAAGTGTTCCATAAGTTATTTTCGGCTAGACGGATGCTACAATGCTCGTTTTGATGTTAACGATTGCGTTAAAACTCATAGCGTATCGTTAAACGAAACCTTTTTCTTTAAAATGGTTTTAAACGTACTGGGGCCTAATTCTCAATATGTTAGCCACTATAATATATATAACTTATATATGATCCCTCGGTATATATACGGGTCATAATCAGTATCAGTCGGTTACTCGTTTAATCGCTACGAATTAACCAATTAATCGTTTACTCGCTACGTAAGGAATAAGGTATATCTCGTTTTGTCACGAATGTCACAAAATAGGTCTTCGAGCAAGCTTTTCAGCTGTTGTCTTTAGTGATCGGACCTAGTAACCATTAAGTGTGCTGGGGAACACTTCTCCGTGTAAGCTTTACTTAGAATATTTTCCTTAGAAAATATTTATCAAGCATGCTTTAAACTTCCTGATAATACCAAACTTTGCTCGGTACAATCCTACGAGCAAACTTGTTCTTCAGAGATCCCTTCAACCTTTTGTTGCTTTAACTTATTTGATTAAAGCCCAAGTGTGATGGTGACACTATAGCTTCCTCTGAGTTGAACCTTGCTTGTTAGAAGTCCTTAAGTAATTTTATTTATCAACTTCCTTCAAGCTTGCTGGGACCACTATTTATTATGAATAAACCTTGCCCGATCCACCAAAATACTTGGTTTTAGCTTGGTTTAGTCAAGAGTTTGCTTGTAAGGCCCCGTCACCGGTAGCCCTACTTTGGTGTTGGATTTACTCATAAACGCAGTTCTAAATATCAGAGTTAATTAAAACTTTCGCGGTATAATATAAAATATCAACAGTCATTACAAACTTTCATAATCTTGTCTTTAAAACATAACTTAAACATGTCTTTTAGTTCAAAACATAACAAGTAGATCTTCAGATGTCAGCTTCTTTATTCTACCGCCATGTGTCCCCGCTCAAGGCAGCTGCCTCATTCAACTCACATGCGTGCATACTAAAAGTCAGCTACGCTGAGTGAGTTCTAGTTAATAACATAACTTACTTTACATACACATATACGTGCCCGAAGGTACGCATTACATACTTAACCTGTCCATCATTCTTTCATATTTATATTCATAACTAACCTCACGTTATAAAGAGCATTTCGCCCTACATACCTCGAATATTATTAGGGTCTGGTACCCTCCATCCTCGGATATTATTAGGGTCCGGTCTCCCTTCATCCTCGGATATTATTAGGGTCCGGTACCCTCCATCCTCGGATATTATTAGGGTCCGGTCTCCCTTCATCCTCGGATATTATTAGGGTCCGGTACCCTCCATCCTCGGATATTATTAGGGTCCGGTCACCCTTCATCCTCGGATATTTTTAGGGTCCGGTACCCTCTCTTCCATACCTCAATAGCATACTTTCTATATACATAATCGTAAAGTTTTGTACATACATCCTTCATTCTTCATCTTGAAACATACATATAACATCAAATCATTACCTGGTAGTACATGCAATTCCGAAGATCCTTCATGTACCGACAAGAAATCATTCATACATTTCACATAATACATATATGGCATAAATTTATCACTTAGGATAAGTGTATTAACTAATCACATCGAGTATACACACAGCCCCGAAAACATAACAAGGAATGGGGCTAGAAACTCACTTGAAGTCAGTTACGTTCACCGTTTATAGTTATTCCTTTCTTGAGGTGTGCACGACTAACTGTATAACAATTACACGTATCAATTATCTTTCACTACCCATATCACGTTTCTAGTTTAATTGGTACCCTCAACGAACGGGGGTCCGGGGGCAGCGCCCCTGGCAGCGGGGTCTAGGGGCGGCGGCCCCTAGCAGGGTCCAAGGGGTAGAGCCCCTGGCTGGGATCGAGCTGCCAGGTCAGCTTGGAAAAATTTTATTTCCATTAACTGTCTTAACACATTTTCCATTAGAATTTGAGTCATCATTAAATTTTCTAACTTAAAAGTTCAAGGGCTTCTTTGTAATTAAACCATTCTTTTATAAGTTCAGGGACCATTCTGTCATTTCATAAAACTTCTGGTTCGTTACTTTGGTCTTAGCGAATTGGATTATCATAACGAACTGGTCCTGTAACGAATTGGACCCTCAAACGAACTGGTACTCTGACGAATCAGCCCATAAAACGAACCTGTCCACGTAGCGAATTGGACCTTCTAATTCGTTACCTCTTTTAACGAATGGTCAAAGCGAATTGGAAGTTAGTTCGTTATCTTATCCTTAACGAATTTGAACACGAACCAATGCGAGTTCGCTAAGCTTTCATTAGCGAATTCACTTGACGAATCACCCCTAGTTCGTTAACTCTCCGTTAGCGAATTAGGGTTAGGGTTTGTCAGAGAATGTCAGAAACATTCTCTGACATCCTTAAAATACCCAGCCGTCTTTCCGGCGCCGTCTTTCCGGCGCCGCCGTGCCGGAAAACCGGGAGGTTGCCGGAAAAACGTGTTTCAGCACCGTTTTCACCGATTTTCGTCCCGTTTGATCCAGATCTGAGCTAGGGTGATCCCTAAGCTCATCTTAGGTTCGGTTTATACCCGATTCCATCCGGATCTCATGACTTAAAAGGTTTAACGGTGTCGGCTCGTCGTTTCGCGATTATATCTAACGAGTTTAAGCTCATACATCATCATACTATTATTACCTCGGGTTGGGATTGATTCCTCTTTCTTGTTTCGGCTAGATAAGGAGAGAACTAGAGAGAGATCTTAAGTGTGTGTTTTGGTGGTGTATGGAATATGTGTGAAATGAATGATTAATGGGTATTAATGGTTTATATAATTATGGATCATGGGCTTAAGCCCATGGTCTTTCCTTCTTTCTTTCATAACCCAAGTCCATAACCCATATCCATTTAACCCAACATTAGCCCCACTCGTATTCTATTTATCTAAACCGATAACGACCCACTATAAATAGACGAAATTTATTTTATTATTATAACCAAAAGTAGGGTGTTACATTGCTCTTATACAAAACTTGCTTGACTTGAAGAACAACCTTGCTTGATGAAGTGTAGTTTGCTCGAACTGACACTTAAGAAGAATTCTAAAAGATAACCTTGCTTGAAGAGCAAAATACCTTGCTTGATCAAGTATAAGCTTGTTGGGAGGCCTAAGTTTGCTCGGTTTCCATACTTAGCCATTTTCCAGAGAGGTTGAGAAGATTCCAATCTTTCTTAAGTCTTTTCTCATCCCAACAGATGGTGTTGGGGAAATGGTGGAACATCTTTTAGTGTCGTGTAGCTTTTCCCAGGCCGTTTGGAATGGAATAGCCAACTGGTATAAGGTGCCGACGATCTATATTTTTCCACTCAGTGATGTGTTTAGACTTATATAAATATTGTTGTTTCTCTAATCAGAATTGAAGATTTTTCATGTTGTTGTCTAACGATATAATGTATTTGGAAGGCTACAAATACGGTGGTGTTTGAAGGAAAACCGGTGAACCGATGTAACCTTATTGGAGAAATAAAAGCGATGAGGCTTTTTTTATTTATAATAAGCCAAGGAATACACGTATTTCATGGGAGAAGTGGCGGAAATTTGGCATTGAAAATATGTAAAGGTTATATAGGTGGTATGTGCAACCCTTATCTATAACGTGTTTTTCATGTCAACTTTGGTGCTGAATTTTGGCAAGATAGCAACTTGTTATTTCGTCGTCTTTTAATAAATCTTGATTGGTCGTAAAACAAAATTAAAAATACAAAACATATTTCACCAACTGTACCTAAAGCATAAGAATTAGTAAGAAATGAATACTAAATCCAGTGAGAACCCCTCACATTACCTTTTACATAATAATTAATATGCTAGTGTACTAAATATGGGCAAAACACATGGACTATCTGCATAATTAACTCTAGTATAAAATTCAAGGATTTCATGTCAACCCACGAACATAAGTGTTAAGTCAGTGTCATGTGTCCGACATATAAACAACAAAGAGATGTTCAAATCAGAGGCCCATATGAACTACTTCAACACCAAAATGAGAGAGTTAATAACCGAAAAGGTATATATCAATATAATGAAAACATCTGTAATGCCATTGAAACACATTCCACAACAAAATTATTAATCGTGTTTTAGCACATGAAACCTTAAAGACCGCAACAAACAAGTCCAAGATAACCCCATGAAAACATCTCTTTCTTGCTTTGGCCTCACCAGGTTTCTTCCTTTCCACAATTCTTTGAGTCTCTTATCACGAAACCAGCTGCCAACACACACACATACATATCACATCCTTCAATTATATAATAACAGCAATAATAATAATAATAATAATAATCCCAAAGAAGTCAGTTTGAAAAAACCCTGGGAAGGTGTCAAATACCCCATGGTTAGCAAATGTTTAAAACCGGAACTGATAAAAGCAAACCGTTGAGTTTTCGACCAATTAACAAGCCTAATAGAGAGGGCAGGAAGATAGATGATCCACTGATAAATATTCCTTTTAAAACGGGCCTTCAATCGGTAAATCATTAAGTAAGAGTAGCAAGTATAAGAACCATCTCTTCAATTAAAATTTGCTTCCGCATTAAAAAGGTTTACAACTAAGATTATAATCCGACTTGACAAATTTAGTATTTGATTTTCATTTCCAAAGCAAAAACAAAATAGAAGAATTTTTGCTACTCATATCAACCTTTAAAAGTTCCCAAAAATAGAAATCATGCCCGCTCTTCTTCAAAAATTCAACACTAGTTGTTACGAAAAAAAACATAATGTCCCATTCCTTTAATGTTGAACTAGGTTCTTGACCCGTACACGACATGAGCGGAAATATAGAAATCTTCAAGTAAATACATGTATAATATCAACCAAAAATTAACTTTTTAATATATATTTTGAAACAACAATATGATTTTTAATTGCTATTTATATTCATACGCAAACAAAGTATTGAAATGCATGAACTAACAAAGAATGACTTTACATAGTAGAAGGTTTACGAATAAAATTTAAAACTTTAAAACTTAAACTTCATAAACTTTAAAACATAATATTAACATAAAACAAACAAATTTCACTAACATTAGTCTAGAAAGCAAGCAAATCATAAAATAAGAATCCATGAAAGATTCCTGATAAGCACCCAAGAATGATTCGGGCTTCTTTTCTTCTTACATCAGGAATACAGTTAATGACATAAACATTCATACACCAATCTAACTAACATAGTAACTAACTGACTATGAAAACAGTTTTTATATTTCATTTGCAAAGTCTTACGCCCTAATAAATTGAAACACGCCTAAAGCGTATTTAAGAATAAGAATCAAGTTGAGGCCTTTTAAAATGGCATGTATTCACCATAATCAAATCGTTATGTTTTAAGAATGATCTATTTAACCCCAAACTAAATCAATATCTTTTAAAATTGACCCGTTATAACCCGACTAAATCGATACGATTTTAAAAAGACCTATTGAGACCCAAACGAAATCGAAACCTTTTAAAATTACATTTTGACCCAAGCCAAAGCAAATAGAAACATTTCTAAAATGAACCATATTTCTTGAATGAAAATAGAAATAAGTTTTCATAAATGAAAATAGAAATAACACACTTGAAGACTAAGAAGAAAAACAAAGGGTAACACATACAATGTTCTTAGCTTTTTAAATCATTTCTACCAAATGTGAATTCATTATTACTGGTTATGAAGATCTAAAGAGATATAAAGCTTCAATGATTTCAACCCACTTGAAAGTTGAAACTTATATGAACATTTCACTTAATTTGTGAACCCCTCATATTCTTTCATTTTTCAATAGGCACTAAAATCAAACACCAAAAAAACTAAATACAAATTGGAACAAAACTAAATTGAAAAAAAAAAACTAAAACAAAACTGAAAACCTAAATAAAATCAAGGATTATTGGATTTAAATAATCCCACCTTTAATGGGTTGACCAATAATAATCCCACCTCGGGTATTTCCCGCTGGTAGTCCCACATTTTCAAGGTTTTTTGTTTTATGATCCCCCATTATAACGAGGTTAAGTTTTTGATGATGTGGCTAGTGACTTGGCTTTTTCATTATCGTACATAGCCCCCCCCCCCCCCGATTACTTACGTGTAATACTCACCCATTTAACCCCCAAAATTATCTATTGAATCCGTTTGAATCCTCACCCACGACAAACTCAGAAAAAAAATTATCGATTGGATCCCAAAATGAGTTCGTCATCTTATCGCGCACAAAACCCTAGGCTTTTTAGAATTGACACCAACCGAAAGGTTTATTGTAAGCATGAGCTGGTTGCGACACTATGAGTAGCCGGAAAACGAAGTTCCAGGTCAGGTCAAGAATTTTATGGCTGCTCGTTATGGCCTGTAAGTTTGTTACTTTAAAATTTTGTGTTGTTAGATGTCTGTTTATTGTAACCGGTGGGTGTTTATTGTTAGAGATCTGATTGCAATTTCTTTATTTGGAAACAAGATGTTGATGCTCTAAAAACAAATCGGTGCAACTGCAGCATGCTTGAGATGAATGTTCAAAGACTAGAGTTAGAGAAAAAGTTGCTAGAAGAGGAGAACAAGAGTTTGAAAAAATCAGCTAGTGGAATGCCAATCATAGCATATGTTTGTGCATTTGTTTGTGGTGTGTTGTTTGCAATGTACTTCTTATTTGTTTGTGTATTGTTTGCAAGTGGAATGCCAAATATAGCACATGACCAAAAGGGCTTCCCTAAATTAGAGCAAAAAATAATGTTGAACCAGCTAAACAAAAATTAAGAAAAACAATATTTACCATCTTTCAATGGAGGGCGGAACTGATCTGGTGCCCAGTGTTGCAGCGCCCTACTCATACCAAGTCGAATTGCACTAACTTGACCTGTTTCATGCTAATAATATTAGACCTATAAATGAGGTGAGCAAACACGAACGGAGCATGTTCTTGTTGGTTCATGTAAGTATGTTTAGCTAAATATACAAGAAAATTGTGTACAAACCAAGATAACATTTATAAAAAAAATGAGAATATACATAAAGATTAGTTCAGGTGGGGAATTACCTGACTGACATACCACCTCCTTTAACAGTACAACTAACATCAAGAAGGAAGGCCTAAAGTTTTGATCAAGCATCGGGAAATAAACATCAAAGAAACTCTTTGTCGTTAATGACGAATTTACCCTCTCCGGGTTTAATCCAAACGTACACATGCAATAATACATTTCCTTTTTCCAGTGCCATAAGCCCTACCCTGACTATCAGCACGTGATTTAGCAATTTCCTATTGTTTCTGTCTCTCAATGTCTGCCCTAGTTGACTTGTATTGCGCTGCGTGTGCTCTTTTCATAAAACATCTAAATCTTCAATCACGTTTAACGGGGGCAGCCTTGGAACATCATCTAAATTTTTTAAATCCATCAAACTGTCCAACATCTCATCTGTGATGCACTAATTAAGTCCCCAAATGCATGATTTCCACCTGTTTTCATAAAATCTTTAGTATGTGATAGGCTAACAGGTAATAACAGTGGCCAGCTGTGATTAGCTGATCACGTTAGTCTCCGTGTCATATACACTTCCCTTTGTGAGTCCACTTGTGCTAGTTCTACTTCTAATAGTTAGAAAGTCAAACAGTTCATATAATCACATACTCCTATCTCTAGCAATTAAGCTAATATTAACACTAATTATTTAACCATACACTTTACCTTTACTGATCTTGCTTGAGTAACACATGGCTATCTCGAACTGGCATCTTCTTTCCTTTCTTACATAAATCACATTCTCTGTTCGAGACTAAACATGTAAGATGCTTAATTCCCTCGAACTTTGCTCTGATACCAACTTGTAAGGCCCCGTTATCGGAGCCTCACTTTGAACATTGGATTTACTCATAAACACAGTTCTAAATATCAGAGTTAATTAAAACTTTACGCAGAATATTAAAACTTTCATAAAACATATTACATAACTTTCAAATTTTGTTTTAACAAACATTCATATTCATTTAAAAACAAAACATAGTCTTTAAAACATCATGATATTTCCTTGAGATGCCAGTATTTTCAATTCTATGCCATGTGTCTACATCAAGCGATTTGCCTCATCCTACTCACCTGCGTGCATAATAAAAGTTAGCTACGCTGAGTGAGTTCTAGTAAATCAATTAATTTACTTTTCATACACATATACGTGCCCGAAGGTACGCATTACATACTTAACTTGTTCATCATTCTTCCATATACATTCATAACTAACCTTTCATTATAAGGAGCATTACGCCCTACATACCTCGGATATTATTAGGGTCCGGGGCCCTACATCCTTGGACATTGTTAGGGTCCGGTCTCTCTTCTTCCTCGGATATTATTATGGTCTGGTACCCTCCATCCTCGGATATTATTAGGGTCCGGTATCTCTCTGAGAGTCTTATCGTTCAACTCTTCTTTCTTCAACTTTTCCAAAATTTCGAAAACTTATCGTACAACTTTTCTTTCTTCAGAGTCTCCAATACCTCTCTCAGATGCTCAGCATGATCCGACTCGTTCTGTGAATAGATCAATATATCATTAATGAAGACAATAACTGAATTATCCAACATCGGCCGACACACCCTATTCATCATGTCCATAAACGCTACAAGAGCATTTGTTAGACCAAATGACATCACGAGGAACTCGTAGTGTCCATACCGCGTCCTATTCACTGTCTTAGGAATGTCAGCCTCTTTCACTTTCATTTGATGATAGCCTGATCTGAGATATATTTGTGAGAACCAACTTGAACCTTGCAGTTGGTCAAACAGATCATCAATCCTTGGAAAAGGATATCTATTCTTTACCGTAAGCTTGTTCGACTCGCGATAGTCTATGCACATTCTCATACTTCCATCCTTCTTCTTTAGGAACAACACCGGTGCACCCCACGGGGAAATACTTGGCCTTATAAAACCTTTGTCGAGGAGTTCTTGCAGTTGAGACATCAGTTCTTTCATCTCGGACGGTGTTAGTCGGTAAGGCGCTTTCGTGACGGGCTGGGCTCCTGGTACTAAAGCTATCTGAAATTCTATCTCACGCTCCGGTGGCAACCCCGTAAGATCATCAGGGAATACTTCTGGGTTGTCGCGCACGATAGGAACATCTTTCATTTCTTTCGTCTTGGTCGTAGCGTTGACAACATACGCCAGGTAGGCACCGCACCCTCGTCTTAACAAACCCTCGGCTTTTATCATCGAAATAACATTAAGCCCAGAACTTTCCTTATCACCATAAACCGTCACCGCACTACCATCCAAGGACTTTAACCTTATTATCCTACTTTTACACAATATATGAGCTTCATACTCAGACAACCAATCCATTCCCTAAACCACATCGAACCCTCCTAAGGTCATAACATACAAAGTAACAGGGAACTCATGTCCCTCTAACTCTATCTTACGGTCCTTAACCATTTTCATTCTTTTAACTGAGGTGTTACTAGCGGTTTCTACTATAAAAGTTTCAGACACTCGGCAACATTTCATTTTAGCTAGTTTAATAAATGGTGTGGCTACGAAACTTTTGTTGGCACCTGAATCAAATAATACTGAAGCGGAAATACCGTTTACTAGAAATGTACCTTTCACAACATCTAGAATTTGTTTGGCTTGTTCTTGAGTCAGCATGTAGGCTCTAGTCCTTGGCCTAGCTTGTTCAGTATCCTTCTTCCCACTTCCTCCAGTTTCACCCTCGGTGCACTCCTTCTCCATATGACCCATCTTACCACATTTGTAGCATGCGGGTTTCGCATTGCATTTGTTAGCATAGTGTCCCATCTTCCCACACTTATAGCAGGCATTTGTCCCAAGCCTGCACTCTCCACCATGAGCCTTTCCACATTTGTGACACACATCCGAACCAGTACCCCACTTGCACTCGCCACAGTGCACCTTTCCACATGTCTTGCATGTCTTTCTCTACCATACCTTCTGCTTCTTGTCCTTAGGGTTCCATAACTGAGTACCTGAACGCTTGACAGGAGCGACCCATTTCTTATCATTCTTCTCTTACGCCACCACATCATCTGCCAACAAGTCGTCGTAAACAATTTCTGCGAGCCCTACAGCAGAATCAAAGGTACCAGGTCTACTAGCCTTGACCAAGACGCGAATATTCTGCGGCAGTCCCCTAATGTAACACTTGATCCACTTAGCCTCAGTGTTCACCATGTCGGGCACCAACCTTGACATGCGTTGAATTCAGGGGTGTATTCGCGGTGTGTCATCTTACCCGCCTTCAGACTCAAGAAACTCATTTTAACCCTTTCAACCTCCGCATCCGCACAAAACCTTTTCATCAACAATTCCTTCAGATCATCCAACATCATAGCTTTGATCTCCTCTCAAGTCTTCCTCTGTTCAATAGATCCCCGCCAGTACATGGCTTCATCACCAAATGATTTGGTGGCATAACCCACAGCTTGATCAGGAAGACACTCGCTAATTCGAATAACCTTATACATTGCGGTTATCCATTGGAGAGTAGCGACTGCGTCCCCTAAACCAGTAAGCTTCGGCGAGTCATAACCTTTTAACGACTTGTAGTTACACCCACCTCGGCCTCGCTTCCTATCATCAACCTTCACAGATCGAAGTTCGCTCGAGTCACCCTTCTCTCCCTCACAATTTTTCTTACCATTCTCTCCTCATCCCTCAACAATTCTTTCATGACTTTCAGCTGACTTTTCAGGATTTAAGTTCTTCACGGCAGCTGCTACAGCTTGAGCAATAGCAGCTTGAACAACGTGGTCAAGTTGATACCCTTCGTTGTTGCTCGGATTTAGACCAGCTGCACTTCCTTCCTCCCTGGTGTTAGTGGCTGTTCTTACAGAAGGTTCTCGAAAAATATGTGGCCTACCGCGACGCCCAGTACGACCTCCTGGACCGACGACCTTTCTTTCTCCAGCCATTCGTATTCTATAACGAAACACAAATGACATCACTTAAGGTACCATTTAGAATAAGGATAGTAACAGTGGCCAGCTGTGATTAGCTGATCACGTTAGTCTCCGTGTCATATACACTTCCCTTTGTGAGTCCACTTGTGCAAGTTCTACTTCTAACAGTTAGAAAGTCAAACAGTTCATATAATCACATACTCCTATCTCTGGCAATTAAGCTAATATTAACACTAATTATTTAACCATACACTTTACCTTTACTGATCTTGCTTGAGTAACATATGGCTATCTCTAACTGGCATCTTCTTTCCTTTCTTACTTAAATCACATTCTCTGTTCGAGACTAAACATGTAAGATGCTTAATTCCTTCGAACTTTGCTCTGATACCAACTTGTAAGGCCCCGTTACCGGAGCCTCACTTTGAACGTTGGATTTACTCATAAACACAGTTCTAAATATCATAGTTAATTAAAACATTACGCGGAATATTAAAACTTTCATAAAACATATTACATAACTCTCAAATCTTGTCTTAACAAACATTCATAGTCATTTAAAAACAAAACATAGTCTTTAAAACATCATGAAATTTCCTTGAGATGCCAGTATCTTCAATTCCATGCCACGTGTCCACATCAAGCGAGCTGCCTCATCCTACTCACCCGCATGCATACTAATAGTCAGCTACGCTGAGTGAGTTCTAGTTAATCAATTAATTTACTTTTCATACACATATACATGCCCGAAGGTACGCATTACATACTTAACCTGTTCATCATTCTTCCATATACATTCATAACTAACCTTTCATTATAAAGAGCATTACGCCCTACATATCTTGGATATTATTAGGGTCTGGTGCCCTACATCCTCGGACGTTGTTAGGGTCCGGTCTCCCTTCTTCATTGGATATTATTAGGGTCCGGTCTCCTTTCTTACCTACTATCATGCCATACCTTTCTATATATATAATTATAGATTTCATACGTACAAACATCATCGTTCATCATATCCAATCATATCATCAAACCATTACCTGGCAGTACATGCAATATCCGAAGATCATTCATGCACCGACAAGCATTCCTTCATACATAAATCATATAAGGCATACACTTACAACTTAAAGTAAGTGTATTAACTAATCACATCGAGTATGCACACAGCCCCAAAACATAACAAGGAATGGGGCTAAAACTCACCTGAACTCGGTTACGTCCACCGTTAATGGTTATCCCTTTCTTTAGCTGTGCGCGACTAACTGTATAACAATTACACGTATCATTTAACTATCACTACCCATATCGTATTTCTAGTTTAGTTATAACCGTCAACGAACGGGGATCGGGGGCAGCGCCCCTGGCAGCGGGGTTCTAGGGGCGGCAGACCCTAACAGGGTCCAAGGGGCAGATCCGCTGGCTGGGGTCAAGCTGCCAGGTCAGCATGGAAAAATTTTATTTCCATTCAATGTCTTAAAACATTTTTTATTTGAATTCTAATTTACTACATTATTCGCTAACTCATATAGTTCGAGGGCTTCTTTGTAATTAATCCATTTTATCTAAGTCCAGGGACCTTTATGTCATTCTATCAAAGTTTAATTCATTATCCAGTTCCTTAACAAATGGGGCTCATTCGTTACTTCTTGACGAATGGACTAAATAACGAATTGAACCTTTATAACGAATTTAAGCTTATAACGAACTGGTCTATATAACGAACTGAACCTTTATAACGAACTGAACCTTATAACAAACTGGTGGTTCATTCGTCAGTTCTCCGTTAATGAATTACTTAACGAATTGCTTAACGAATTAAAGCTTATTCGTTACTTTTCCTTAACTAAGGGGCATAATGAATTACTGTTAATTAGTTATTCCTCCGTTAATGAATTAGGGTTAGGTCAGAGAATGTCAGAAACATTCTCTTACATCCTTATCCTCGTACGCCGTGTTCCGG
The DNA here is from genome assembly GCF_021521415.1 of Bidens hawaiensis. NCBI lineage: Eukaryota > Viridiplantae > Streptophyta > Magnoliopsida > Asterales > Asteraceae > Bidens > Bidens hawaiensis. Next base: position 82,073 of record NW_027492790.1, read on the forward strand.
CGCCGTCATCGCCGGAAAATCGGGATCTCGATGGAAAAGCGAGATCTCACTCGTTTTCCACCGTTTTTCGTCCTGTTTGATCCAGATTTGAGCTAGGGTGCCCCCTAAGCTCATCTTTTGACCGGTTTATACCCGATTCCATTTGGATCTCATTACTTTAACGGTTTAGGGTGTCGGCTTGTCGTTTCGCGACTAGATCTAGCGGGTTTGGATCCATACAATATTATATTATCATTAGCTCGATTCGGGAATCGATTCTTCTCTTTGGTTTCAGTTAGAGAAAGAGAGAGATGAGAGAGAGAGCTTAAGTGTGTGTTTTTGATGATGTATGGAATGGGTGGAAATGGATGGATTATCGGTAAATTAAGGTTTATATATCATGGGTCATGGGCTTAAGCCCATGGTCTTTATCCCTTCCTTATTAACCCAAGTCCATTACCCATACTAATTAACCCAACACAAGACTGACTCATAATAACTCATATTTTTTTATTAACCGAAATGAGAAAACAGATGTTACATCGAAAGTCAAAACCAAACCGTTGAAATTTAAACCAACCCGTTACTACGGTTTAACCTAGTTATGTATATTAAGTGCTTTACCAATTTTATTGTCACCAATTTTGTTTTAGTTTTAAAAATATTGCTTAAGGATAAATAATTGACACACCTAACTCAATATATCTAAAATTAATAAACATATGACGATCTTACAGTCCGGTCGGGTTTTATACGGCCGATTTTTTGGTATAAATCGTAAACCAAACCATTCGTTACGGTTTTAAAACTTTGAAGCCGACCGACCGAATGCAAAAAAAAAAGTAACCAGCCATCAAACCAAACCGATGGCCAGTTTGGGCAGTTTTAAACCAAACCATGAGCACCCCTTCAATGTGTTATACCTAAAGGTTATTAAATCTCGACTAAGTTCTCATAGACCAAAAATTTTAAATGAATATATTAACGAACGTAAACTAATGAACATATAATAAAAGTAAACTAACGGACATGATTGTACGTTAAAAACAAATGTAAGCGAATTTAAATGAATGAACATTTACAAACATAAATGGCCGAACTAGACATGTGTTCATTAAATAAACAAAATCAAAGGAATTTGTTCATGAATTGTTCACTAAACGTTTGGTTCTTCTACAAGCCTAGTATGAAATACAAGTAAAGATGAAACTACCCTTCACACATCTCAAACTTTATAAAAAACAAATGACAATAATCAGTTACTTCTGTTTATAATAAAAGTAAAATTGTTTTAAAATTCATGGCCATTAAGGATTATACTGGTGTTCGGGCCAACCCAAAATTTCCCTTTATACAATCTATGTTATGAAAACGCTTTTAACTTTGAATATAATATGTTAGTTATAAAATTCATGTAGCTACGGTCTCAATTTTGGTGATTTTGAAACCGTTCATGTGGCGTTAGCAATCACTGACACTACTGCAATTTGTTTGACCGGCTTCTATATTTGCGCAATCTCAAGTTCGTACTCATGTGGAGTTAACGTGGCTGTTGAGTTCTGCTACAACAATTCACTGGCTAAACTAAATGTTTCAATTCAAAGAGAAATTGCGAAAGGCGGGGCGTCGTTATTGCATGCAGCTCAATCTCTACAAGTTTTATACTTTCGTAAACATATAGTGTGTTAAAAAAATTAATATACATCTAGTTATGTATATTAATTTTTTTTATGTAATTAATTCCAGTTTCTCTTAAACTAATATCAACAGAAAACAAAAGCACCAACAACTGTGAGGATACTTTTAAGTACCGGAATTTCTCAAAGATCACTCCACAAAGGAAGGGTGCTGCTAAATGTACCCCCTCTATTTTTACTAAATATACTCCCTCCTCCAAGTTTCACATTAATACGATTTAAATCCATTTGTTCTACTTTTTGTCACTTTGTTATATATTACTATCATTAGTTTAAAAAACGTTTTATCTCTATGTTTTTAAAAAAATTATATATATATATATATATATATATATATATATATATTATAAAACGTTTTTTTAGTTATTTTAAAACAAATAAAACCGTTTTTTTTCTTCTTTAAACCTTTTTTTTCTTTTAATTTTTTTATAAAGTGTTTTTTATATAATAACTATAGAGTAGCTTACATTAAAAAAATTGTATTAGTTTTTAATAAATAAAAAAGATTAAATAATATATGACTTGATCAACAAGTTTGGTTCTATTCTCAAGTGTCATTAATCTCATGTCACGAATCTAACGAAAAATTCAAATTGTTTTGAATTTTTTTTTTGTCTATCGGGAAAGACATATGATAAGAAAAAATATAAAAATATACAATACATTTTGTATCGTTATCATAAAGACATTATACAATTATTCTTTAAAAATATTTTATAAAAAATAAAGAAACTAGCTAGAGAAATATAATTAAAATGGTTTTTAAATTTTTTAAGGAACATATTTCTTATACTTACTTTTTATTTAGTTTTAAGTACATTTTTATATTCTTAGATAAAAATAAAAACTTTATAATTTTTTGATTTAATATTAAAAAGTTTTAAAGGGATGTAATTTGTCAAATAAAATTGTTAAAGAAAGTGAAAGTATAGGGGTGGGGGTATAACAAGTAGAAGATGGGGTACGTTTAGGCCGACCCGAGAGGAATTGTAAGAAAAATAAATATTTATTTACATTAGAATGCTCACTCACAACATATAAAACCAACATAATGAATTGGTAGAAAACAGTTTAAACTAGTTATGTATATTAAGTGCGTTACCAAATTTATTGTCACCACTTTTGTTTTAGTTTAGAAAAAAATGCTTTAAAATAAATAACTAATACACCTAACTCAAAATATCTAAAATAAATAAACATATATCGATCTTACGACCCGATCTGGTTTTATATGAACCGTAAACTAAACCATTCGTTGTGGTTTTAAAACTTTGAAGCTGACCGACCGCAAGAAAAACAAAGTAACCGACCGTCATACCAAACCGATGGCTGGTTTGTGTAGTTTCGTAGTTTTAAACCAAACCATGAACACCCAACAATGCGTTATGCCTAAAGGTTATTAACTCTAGACTAAGTCTTCATAGACCAAAAAATGTTAAAAGAATAGATTTACGAACATAAACGAATGAACATAAAACAAACGTAAAATACCATACATGGATTAACGTAAACAAACAAACGTATGCGAATTTAAATGAACGAACATTTACAAGCATAAATGGCCGAACTAGACATGTGTTCACTAAATAAACAAAATCAAATGAATTTGTTCACGAACTGTTCACTGAACGCTCGGTTCTTCTATAGGCCTAGTATGAGATATAAGTAAAGACGAAACTACCCTTGACACGTAAGCGTACTAAATTCCCAGTTACTTTAAACTTGATAAATTAAGCCAACTGTCAACACTTGTTATAAATTAAAAATAATGTTATCAACAAGAGTATAACCAACTCAGAATTAAATGATGGAAGCAGAAGCATTAAATGATGCAAATTTTGCATGCATTTATTTGTATATTAAAAAGCAACCTATCAGTTGTGAGTAGATGTCATTGTTCAACTATGTTGGAGGTTTTTATACATACCATACAAACTTTACTAACGCTTTAACCTAGTTATGTATAATAAGTGCTTTACGAATTTTATGTCACCAATTTTGTTTTAGTTTCAAAAATTTTCTTAAGTATAAATAATTAAAACATATAACTCAATATATCTAAAATAAATAAACATATAATGATCTTACAGTCCGGTCCGGTCGGGTTTTATACGGCCGATTTTGGTATATTCGTAAATCAAACCATTCGTTACGGTTTTTAAACTTTGAAGCCGACCGACCGACCGAATGCAGAAAAAAGTAACCGAACATCAAACCAAACCGATAGCCGGTTTGGATAGTTTGGCAGTTTTAAATCAAACCATGAACACCCCTACAATGTGTTATGCCTAAAAGTTATTAAATCTTGACTAAGTTCTCATGGACCAAAATGTTAAATGAAAATAATAACGAACGTAAACTAATGAACATATAATAAAAATAAACTAACGGATATGATTGAACGTAAACAAACAAACTTAGTACCAGTTTTGTATACACATCAGAGTTTGAGCGTATGTCTTTAAAATATTATTTTATTAAAACATCGGGAATTAAATGACCATTTTCTTTTATAAACATTGTTTACAAAAATTATTTACATTTTTCCTGTCATGTGACTATACAAAATATACCCACAAGGTTCCAACATTGCCTAGGAGTTAGCATCCTTTCGGCAGTCTATCCTTGCTAACTCTTCTATCTTCGTGTCATATCTGTAAAATATACGTCATTTAACACCGGAAATTTCTTTGTATAAAAATATACTTTTAATATGACCCGCTTATCATTTGATATATTTTTGTAATAGAATTCATTGTCCCCAAATATTATATATATATTATTCAATTAAATTTCTGACTTCTGGATCTTTACCGATCAAAATCTTGTATTTTTTTTAGATCGTTCCGGATCTATTCTTTATACTGATTTTTGAATAAATATTTATTTTGTAGTAGACAACATCGCGATTGTAACTATTCATTAATGTTTACTTTCTTTTATCTAGATTCTCACATGATCTTTATATCACCTTTATGCCACTAGACCGTCGTCTAGTGTTATGATGCGAAGTTACGAACTAGGTCACTAAGATAATTTTTTTCCCGTAGTCACAACAACATTGGTTCTTTGCTAGCACATAGCTAGGTCACCAAGATACTATTTTACATTTTGTGACTACAACTTGGTTCTTTACTAGCCGTATTTATATATAGCTAGGTTACCTCTGATAATGCCCACATCGGGTCCTTACTAGCTATTTATTTATTTCCATGACTAGGTCTCCCTGTAGGTCTTAGAGCATTCTCATCCAACCCCTCATATTATGTGAGGGTTGTTTTTATAATTTAGAGAGTGATTCAAGGTGTTGTGAGTGAAGAGTTTTTATATTTTAGAAAAAGTAGTGATTTTTCTGTATATTTGAAAAGTTACTGTTCATCCTCTATAATTTTTTAATATATTTTGAAAGTGGTTGTGAGTGAAGGAAAGAGAAAAGGTAATAATAAAAGGTATAAAAAATATTATTTAATTGAAATGGAGAGAGAAAATAAAGTAAGTTTTAGTGTAATTTTTGGTTTGGAGATAGGGGATGTGATGAGAATGCTCTTACATATTACAAAAGCCCACGTGAGTCCATACTAGCCATGTTTAATTTTCATTCCTATTTGTTAGAATATAAATATTTTTCTTTTATAATCATAGCCGAGCTATACAGTGCTTATATTTAGATCATTCTCTTTGCACACATTAGATTTTTGTATATGTGTAGTTTGTTTTGTTTAACATTATATAAATTATTGTTTGTTCAAAACAGTTTTCTGGACTCTTTAAAATGACTCAGGTATTCATTAATCTAAAGAGTTTAATTATATGTTTCCCTTAAAAGTTTTTAAAGATTGCATGTTATATATGGGACAAACCTTTTCGAAAGTATGTCTAATATTTAAAAAGGTTTATATAAAAAGAGAGTTGGACGTACTCACATGGTATATAATTAATATTGTGGATCAACTCTACTCGGTCTATTGTTTCGGACCTTCATAAGCTTAACGGCTAAATGCAAGTAGGAGGTTATAGCTAATTATGCTTGACCATAACCATCACGTTATTCTAGACATGAGGGTTACACTAGTTAAAAGTGAAGCAACACTCACTAACAGGTTTTGGTGTCGTCACTCACTACCGTGATAACTGTCATAGACTCATAGCACTTTCAATCACCACTAAACTTTTTAATTTCTCTATTGAACTCACTCAATTTACCCATTTATAGTACATACGTATTATTCGTGATCGTTTTTTCTTATTTTAGGATCACACGCATATGTAGGTATATATAAATTATGAGGACATGTGTGTCTAAAATAGATGGTGGCATACAACAAGGAACGTGGCACTTAATTACATAAATGACTCATCAAGTCATTTCTTAATTATGAAGTCTTCTTATATAATGATTACTAGTTTTAGCGCCCGTGTAAAACACAGGATTATTCAATTATAAATTACAAGTAAAGAAAATAATTACATAATGTATATGATAAATGTATTACATCTATGCTTGTATTTATACTATGTCTATATAAATTGTTTTTATTTATATCACAAAATAATTTTATTTAAATGAACTTAATTAAAAAAATGCACGTGCAAATTGAAAGAATTCAGGAAGAAAATTTCTCATACAATAGTAGTTCTGACCACTCAGCCTAAATACTTAAGGAGCGCCACATTTATAAGCCCATAGAAGGAAAGGAGAACATTAAACTATAACGATGGATTTTCTTCAATAACTATGTTTTTCTAAGCTAAACCATGAAAGATTTTGATAAGTTTGACAGCATAAGAAATAACATGTTAACCCATTCAATTTTGTGAATAGTTTTGCATGACATGTTTCTCATACAACATTTTGATCACTATTGAAAGAAAAGTTAACGCTGACAGATGTTTCAAATTTGATACAAGTTAGAAGCATTGATAGGCCTAGGGGTGGCATGTCGTAAGTGTTCACCATCTATACTTGAGTTTTAAAAGTCAATGGAAAAATAGTTAGTTTCCAAATCCCAAACCTTTTAATTTTTTTTTTCCAAAAATGTCCCTATAAATAACTTTGAAACACAAATCAAGTTTAAAATTCTAACTTTCATCTGTTTGGCATTTTCAAGTCAACACTTTGAGCTAGTAACAAATTTGACGATAAATCTATTTGTGTTCTCAAACGTTTAAAAATAATCAGATTTCTCATTTTTTACCCGTAACATATTTTGACCCAAATGAAGTTAGCCTGTGCTATACAATCTATTTGCCAATGTTTTACTGTAAAACCAAATTTAAGTTCCATAAAACCCGAAACAATCAATTTTTTAATTATTAAATCATAAATCTATGCTTAAAAGTTGATCCATTTTTAAAAATCAGTCAATTTATCTATTATTATATTATAATTGTGAATTGTCATATAAATTTATAAATTATAAATATATGCTTTAAATCTATCAATTTATTTTTCGGTTAATTTAGAAAATATATACCAATTACTTTCATATATAACAAAGAATATCATATTTATTTTCTTGGTTTTTTTTAATCAAAGATTGTTTTAGGTTTTGTGGAACTTAAATTTGGTTTTTACAGTAAAAAATTGGCAAATAGATTGTATAGTACACTTTAACTACATTCGGGTCAAAATTTGTTATGAGTCAAAAATAAGAAATCTAAGTAAATTAGCAAATAGATTGTATAGTACAAGTTAACTACATTTGAATCAAAATTTGTTATGGGTCAAAAATGATAAATCTGAGTATTTTTAAAAGTTTAAGAATACATATAGATATATCGTCAAATTTGTTACGGGTTCAAATTTCTAAAATGAAAGCATTTTCGAGTTTTTTCTTTATATCTTCAACAATAACATAGTAAAATATATTAATGATAACATTTGAAATTATATATTCTTTTCAGTTTTAACGAACATAGTTTGTTAACTTTTAGATTTCACCAAGTATTTTGAAATATAGTAAAATAATATGTTAACATTTTTTTTATAAAAAAGTATAAATATAATATAAATAAAATATAAAAGGAAATTGAATATAGACATATATTTGGGTCAATTAACATATTAGTTTTGGAGGGAAAAAAGTTATGAAGTTTAACCAGCAACTACACATGCCACAATTATTTACTTTATTAAAATATTTAGATATAATAATTATAATAAATAATAAAAATAATAATGATATAAGTGGCAATCGCCACATTTATTTCTAAATGGAGATTCTAAAATTTATCATTCTTTTATTTTTATTTTATTGTAACTATACATGTATAAATTAATCACTCAATAAAGAGAAAATTCCAATTTGCCTACCTAGAAAATATCGTCACGAGATGAAATAACCACTGAAAAAGAATTTACGCATGTTGCACCTCTGTGTTTCTCGGGCGGGTTTTTTTAGCTCATTCTGTCAGTTGACCAAGCGTTAACCTGTTAAAAATGTTGAAATTACGTTTTTACCCCTAAGCCTTTAATCTATTTTAAAAATAATCATCCAAAACTATGTAAATGCCTGTTGAACTAAGTTAGTGTTTAGTATAGCTATAAAACATAAACTATATATTATCACTTTTATCACTTCATCTTCCCCAATTATAATTAGGGTTCCTAAGTTTTAATTGCAGATACTTAATTAACACAACGTTTGACGTTTGATCATCCGAAACAACCTTAACTTCTTTAATTGCACATACCTGCCCACCCTCACTATTATAACATCAACAAGAACACATACAAACATACAATTTCAATCAAATTCTACCATTTTCAAGTTTGCAATTGTCAATGCAAATCAAATTCACACCTGTTCAAGGTATGCAAGGATCAACATGCCCAAAAGTTCCTCTACCCAACAATCTCCCCTTCTTCCACTTTCACATTTGATGATTTAAGTTTTCTGAAACACCAACATTCGACATTGGCAGCGGTGAAACACCACTTCAAGAAGGTCTGCAAGGAGAGCTGCCAATTCTGCTAGCGGCAGTGGCGGCGACGGTTGGTGAACCAGGTGGTGATAGAGGAAGCAGATGCCACTCACTATTTTTGTTTGGAGAATCAAGACTTGAACCCGAATCCACAAACCGTGGATGAAGCGGTGACGTGGCGGCGGTCGCAGCCAGCGATCCCGGACCCAGACTTCTCGCCGTGGCAGTGGCTGCCGTGGCGCTGATGACCGGAAAATCAAGATGGCCGGAATCCGTGGCGGTGGTGGTTGCCGTGGCGGCGGCGTGGTGCCGGAGGTTAGGGGTTTTGATCGGAATGATTTATGGGTGCGGTGGTTTAAATATTGAAGCGATTGGTCGTGTGATTTGAGAGATTTGAGATTAAGAGGGATTAATTGGTGGTGGGTTTGAGGATTTGAGATTGATGATGATGAAGAATATCAAGTGTGTTTGAGATAGATGATGATGAAGATAAACTACTGATGATGATGATGATGATGATGATGAAACTGATGTTAATATGATGATGTTGTTGTTATATGTTAATATAACATATTAATGAAGATGAACTACTAATGTTATTGTTATACGATTATTATTATTATTATTATTATTATTATTATTATTATATTACTACTATTATTATATTTTATTAGAAGAAGATTACTAAAATATCCTTACCATCCAACAGTCAACTGATGATAGGAGCCAAAAAAACCCGCCCGAGAAACACTGTTGTGCAACATGCGCAAATTCTTTTTCAGTGGTTATTCCATTCCGTGACGATATTTTCCAGGGAGGAAAATTGGAATTTTCTCTTCAATAAATGTTAATGTTTGTTAACTGTCTCATAATTCGATTGATCATTTCCTCTTTATTAGGACCGTTTTAATATAAACAAAAATATTATATTTTTTATATTCCGGGACAACCAAGTTTTATGTTCATACTATTTTAACTTATATCGGGTATTTACACGTTGGCCTTTCAACTTTTAAATATTTATCTTTTGAAATGAAATTTTGGCGGGTGCTACATTCACGTTGGCCCTTCAACTTAAAAATTGATCTTTCGAAATGAAATTTTGACGGGTGTTACAGTAAAAGTCAAAATTGTTATAATATTCACGGTCATTAAGGATTATACTGGTGTTCAGGCCAACCCAAAATTTCCCTTTATGCTATTGATGTTATGAAAACACTTTTAACTTTGAATATAATATGTTAGAAAATTCATGTAGCTACGGTCTCAATATTGCTGATTTTGAAACAGTTCATGTGGCGTTAGCAGTCACCGACACTACTACAATTTGTTTGACAGGCTTCTATATTTGCGCAATCTCAAGTCTGTATTCATGTGGAGTTAACGTGGCTATTGAGTTCTGCTACACCAATTCATTGGCTAAACTAAACTCTTCTATTCAAAGAGAAATTGCGAAAGGCGGGACATCGTTATTGTATGCAGCTCAATCTCTATAAGTTTTATACTTTTATAAACATTTAGTGTGTTAAGAAAATTAATATACATCAAATTATTGTTAGGGCATGTAAATTTGGTGCTGCAGATATGTTATCGTGGCATATGTTCCTGATCAGTTATCCTTAGCATGTATTCCAGACCCTGTCCGGATCAAGGATACTCAGTGCTTACTATTTACTAACGATTGTTCTCTTTGTTATATTAATACTATGGCAGGTAAAACGGATAAAGACTAAGTTTACCCTATTATTTCGTCGTCCAAGTGGATTAGCAACGTGGTCAAAAGCGTGTAACGACTCCATAGAGGAAGTGGCGTGAAAATAGGACATTAGTTACTTTGTATTTTCTTTATATATTGAAGCTTAATGCAATTAGGTCATACACATCTTTCACACTTGTAACACATGAACTTAGCTCTCTTGTAATCACTGCATAAGCTTCCACCATTGTAACACCATACTTTGATTAATATAATGGTGATAGACGATTTGTCATCACCCAAGGTTTTTATGCCTGCGGTCACCTGCTGATCAAGGGATTTTCATCATAACAAATCCTTATGCTTGTTTTGGACAAAAATCTGCTAAGGATAATGTATCCAAATCTGTTATGTGAGGCTTAGTGCTACAACGACAATATTGAATGTGTAATCGAAATCTTGGTAAACACAATGATTTGATCACGAGGGAAAAAGCCCTTGAATACGATAATCTTACTTCTTTCAAAACATAACAAGGTAATCTTTTGTTGAATCTCTTCAATCAAGGATTAACTAAGTAATCGTTGATTAAGTCCTTTCGGTCATGGATCAACAAGGTAACCTTTGGTTGATGAGTATGTGATTATCGTGATCTCCGGCACAAAAAACCCTCGGAAGGTGAAAACTATCACCGTCAAGTTTATTAATGGTAAAAAGGTGGTTACAAGTGTTGGAGTTGTTGATCAACGATTACAATCGAGCTAAGTGTGTGTGAGAATACAGAGAATTTGTGAGCTATAATATGCAGTAGTAAACTAGTGAACTGTGTGTGTCCTAGGGTTGATCACAACTCAAATATTTATAAAGAAAAAATAAAATAACTAACTAACAATAACTCCTAAAAATCCGCAAGTCCTCCACTAGCCACTCCCATCACTTTGACCACGTGCCATAGAAGTCCAGTAGCGAAATAAGTGGAAGAATAAGTCTAGGAGCCGTTAATGTTGATAAATATCAACATTCATATGAGAAACAACCGTTAACATCACCAAATGATCCATGATCCTGACATAGCTCTGGAACTCTTCAGAAGGATAATTGACCCAGACACGTCTTCAAGAATAACATATCCTCAGTACTCAGTTATTTGTGACACAACAAGAAGTCCTATAAATGCGCCACATTCCCACTATCTTCATCCACGACTTTGAGCACGTGTTTGAAAAGTTCAATAGCTAGATATCCGGTGGTATAAGTCTTGGTGCCGTGGTACTTATTAAATAACAACGTACACACAAGAAACAATTGTTAATAATACCAATTACTGAGGACCACTGATCCTGACATGATCTGTCTAAGGATAACTGATCCAAGAACATATGTCAGGATAACATATCCACAGTGTCAAATTTCCGTGCCCTAACAATTGCCCCGAAAATGGCGGTTGTGATAATATCGCAGCTGTCATTTTGCCTTTGAATTCAGACTTCCTGCAAAACCATATGAGATTTGACAAGCTAGATATAATTATCATATATATATATATATATATATATATATATATATATATATATATATAGAGAGAGAGAGAGAGAGAGAGAGAGAGAGTTTCCTTGAGAACTTCCCTTCAAGCTATATATCCGAAACCTCTTATTCTTCCTGCAAGTCATGAACAGCTAATTATACTTGTTTAACCCGAGTAGATGGTCCATCTTTCGAATGGTGAAATCCGGGTTAAGATTTTTGGTAATTGCAAGTAAGTTTAATAAATAGTATCTTTTAACTATCTGTTGATTGTCTGTTATTTTGAAAGTTTGTCTGATATAGCTTTAGACTGTTGAAAGTTTTGAGAAATATTCTTTAGTAAAAAGTTTTTAGGATAAAATATCCTTGCAAAAATCAATCAGGATCTTAAATATTTATAAAAATAGATTGAGAATATTGAATCCTTATATATATAAAGATATAAACTGAAATCAAATAAATGTAAACCGATAAACTGAAATCATACCGTAAGGTCTAATTAGACCTAGGTTACCATCAGTAATGATCCTTCTGTGATCCTGGTAGAAGCAATTTAAGGATTTTGAATCCATAAGTCTTGATCTTCATAATGAACTTAAAACTCTATTGAAAACAACTTATAATGTTAACTGGGATTAAACCCAACAAGCTGGGGACAAGCCCAAACAATATACTGGGGACAAGCCCGTGCAACTGGGACAAGCCCATAAAATAAACTGGGGACAAGCCCGTGCAACTGGGTACAAGCCCATAAAATAAACTGGGGACAAGCCCTTGCAACTGGGGACAAGCCCGTGTAACTGGGGACAAGCCCGTGTAACTGGTGTTAAACTGGCGACATGGCCTTTGAGAAGAGGTGAAAACCCCTTAAACCTTAGGATTAAACTGGCGACAAGGCCTTTGAGAAGAGGTGAAAACCCCTTAAACATTAGGAAATGGTACGTCTACCATAATTCGTAGGATCCTCCTATAGCCGGAAACAACGAAATTGTCAGCCACTAAGCGTGTACTGGTCCCGCTGCCCCGGACTATACGTCGGATAGCGTGCGCTACTGGCGATCGTAAGAAAGGTGAAATCCTTTAAACCTTGGAAGATATGACCATCGGGCATCATACCTTAATCGTGGGCTAGGCCAAGGGAAATAGTAAAGTACCTTAAGTGTGAGGGAGAGGTGGCCGACCTCTTGATCATCAAACATATTATTATAACCCTGCATTGATACTTAAAACTTGGAAAAGATAAAATGTTAAGAATATATTAATTAATAATAATAAAATAAAAAGGATAAGGAATCGGATAGATATTACCAATTTTGGGATCCTTAATCCTAGATGGATGCTTGATTTTCGAAGGAGACTAGATCCTGACTAGAAAAAAATACTTCTTGAGATGGATAGCATTCCATGCTCTTGGTTACCTGTTGCCTTTCATTGTGAGCAAATGATATGCCCCCTTTCCTGCTTCCGACTCGATCTGATAAGGTCCTTCCCATCTTGGTGCTAACTTTCCATCAGCCGGATTGGTAGTATCTTTGAAGGCTTTCCTCAAGACTAGATCTCCTTCTTGAAATCTTCTGATTCTAATATTTTTATTGTATGCCCCAGCTACCCTTTGTTGATAAGCTGCCATTCTGATCTTGGCCAGGTCTCTGAGTTCTTCAACAGTATCCAAGTCTTCAAGAAGGATTTCTTCGTTGGCTTTAGGATAACGGAAGCTCGTTCTTGCTGTAGGAACCACCATCTCTATGGGAATCACTGCTTCTGATCCAAACACCAATGAGAAGGGTGTTTGGCCTGTTGTATTTTTAGGCGTAGTCCTGTCTGTCCAAAGAACATAAGGAAGTTCTTCAGCCCATTTTCCCTTCTTGTATCCTAGTTTCTTCTTTAGATTGTTGATGATGATCTTGTTGCTAGACTCTGCTTGACCATTGGCTTGAGGATGAACCGGAGTTGAAGTAATCATTTTGATGCCCCAACTGTCACAAAAGTTAGTAGTTCTATTCCCGATAAACTGGGAACCATTGTCACAAACAATTTTAGCAGGAATACCAAATCTAGTTATAATATTTCGTTTAATAAAAGATATCACTTCCCTTTCTCGGACTTATACAAATGTTTCTGCCTCAATCCATTTGGATAAGTAGTCAGTCATAGCAAGCATAAAGACCTTTCCACCTGGTGCTTTTGGTAGTTTGCCTACAATATCCATACCCCATTTCATGAAAGGCCATGAGGAGGATATAGAATATAGAGGCTCTGCTGGCTGATGAAGGATGTTAGCGTGTCTTTGACAAGCATCAGATTTTCTTGAATATTGCACTGCATCCTTCTTCATTGTTGGCCAGAAGTATCCAGTTCTGAGTATCCTGGAAAATAATGCTCTTCCACCTGTGTGGTTGCCGCAATCTCCTTCGTGAAAGTCTTTAAGTACTTCCTGGATTTCAGGATCCTCAATGCACCTCAAGTATGGACCTGCAAGATATTTTCTGTATAACATATCATCTAATAAAATATATTGCGATACCTTGAGTCTGAAGGATTTTGGATTCTCCTTAGCTGGGATCTCTCCAGTCTGAATGTACTTTTTGATCGGGAGGATCCAGGATCCCTGATTGTCCGAGGATAATGGATCCCAAAGTACAATCTGCTTATCACTTGTTATTTCCCTAACTTCTTGCTCTCCTATTGCTGGCGAGAGTATGTGAATAATTGGGATCTTCATATTTTCTGGTATTTTTAGGGATGAGGCTAAATTTGCTAAGGCGTCTGCCCCAACATTTTCCACTCTTGGTACCTGTACTATACTAAACACTTCGAAGGATTTTGCTAATTCCTTCACAATTTCTAAATATTTGATCATATTTTCACCTTTTACGGTATAAGAACTGTTAAAGTGGTTAGTAATGAGTAAAGAATTCATATAAACTTGAAGATACCTGATCCTAATACTTTTGGCTAAAAGTAAACCTGCTATGAGTGCTTCGTATTCTACTTCATTGTTGGTAGCTTGGAATGCACATGCAATGGACTGGGGTATTATGTCCCCCTGTGGCGATTTCAGTAGTATGCCCAATCCCGTTCCTCTTACGTTGGATGCTCCATCTGTTCCTCTTACGTTGGATGCTCCATCTGTGAAGAGGATCCAAGGATCCTTGGTCTTTTCCAGTTGTTGGACCTCCAAGTCAGCTTCTTTTTGTAGATCACTAGTGAAATCAGCCACAAAGTCCGCCAGTGCTTGAGACTTGATTGCTGTTCTCGGCTCGTACTGGATATCATATGCACTTAACTTCACTGCCCATTTGGCCATTCTACCTGATAACTCTGGTTTTCTAAGAACATTCTTCACAGGATAATTAGTTCTCAAAAT
The DNA here is from genome assembly GCF_021521415.1 of Bidens hawaiensis. Classification (NCBI taxonomy): domain Eukaryota; kingdom Viridiplantae; phylum Streptophyta; class Magnoliopsida; order Asterales; family Asteraceae; genus Bidens; species Bidens hawaiensis. The sequence continues at coordinate 97,260 of NW_027492790.1, forward strand.
AATAGGATGAGTTTCAAAATAGTGTCTCAATTTAGTAGAAGCCATAATTAAAGCAAGAATTAATTTTTCAAGATGAGAGTACCTAGATTCTGCATCTAACAGACTCTTACTTACATAATATACGGGGTGTTGTTCACCTTCATGATCCTTGACGAGAACAGCACTTACTGAATTACCTGAAACTGCTAGGAATAAATACAAGGATTCTCCGTCCACAGGCTTCATTAAGGATGGTGCTGAGGATAAGTAATCCTTCAACGACTTGAGCGCAGCCTCATGCTTTTCTGTCCATTCAAACATCTTATTCTTTCTAAGAATATCGTAGAAGTCTCTGCATTTCTCGGAGGATCTTGAGATGAATCGGTTGAGAGCAGCTATTCTTCCCATTAGTTTTTGGACGTCCTTGACGTTTTCAGGTGACTTAAGGTTGATGATGGCTTCAATCTGTTCTTTTAGTCACCATATATCCCTGAAACTTTCCAGCTTTAACACCAAAGTGGCATTTTGACGGATTCAGTTTCATGTTATATTGGTCAAGGATATTGAATGCTTCCTCGAGGTCTCTAAGGTGATCCTCAGCTTTCTTTGATTTTACCACCATATCATCTATGTAGACCTCCATAGTCCTACCCAACTGATCCTTGAACATCATGTTGACTAATATTTGGTATGTTGCCCCTGCATTTCTTAGTCCAAACGGCATAGCAGTATAACAATATATGCCGGTAGGAGTCATGAATGCAGTATCCTCTTGATCAGATGGTTCCATATGAATTTGTTGAAATCCAGAGGAAGCATCCATGAAAGTAAGCATTTAATGTCCTGCCGTTGCATCCACTATGGAATCTATATGTGGCAATGGGAAAGGATCCTTGGGGAATGCCTTGTTTAATTCGGTAAAATCGACACACACCCTCCACTTTGCATTCTTTTTTGAAACAACGACCACATTAGCTAGCCATCGAGGATATTGAACCTCTCTGATCATACCGGCCTTAAGAAGTTTTTCAACTTCTTCTTGTATGATCTTGTTCCTCTCAGGAGCGAATTTCCTTCGCTTCTGATGGACGGGCTTAATAGATAAATCAAGGCCGAGTTTATGAGTGATTACCTCTTTTGAAATACCTGTCATGTCTGAGTGCTTGAAGGCGAAAGTAGATCTTCTTTGTCCTAAGAAGTGCAGGTTCCCAGCCGGATCTACACAGGAGTATCTCGTAGTACGTAGGTGCGGAATCCCTACGTAACACGATACGAGCTTAAGATGTATAATACGTTAAAACCAAATACAAACACACGTTACAATACTAATAAGACACGTTGTATTGCAACTCTTCAACACATGATATTCAATCACAAAAACACGTTCTGGAAATCATATTCAACACAAGCCATAAACTAAACTTATATAGGCTTTGACAACTTCGCCTAACAGACTAGGTGAAGTTGTCTTAACTTCGCTTCTCCACAAGTTCGCTTACATCAGGCAAACTTGTGTAACAACTTACCTAAAACCAAACCAAACAATCTAACACGATTACAGACACATACAAATCACTAGATACTGAACTACTGACATTATGCACCAACAGACTCCCCCTTGGCAGTAGCTTCATATCTCTATCTTCAATCACGTGTCTTGTAATCCAGAAATCTCGAGTCACCAGTCTTCAAGCATGAACGCCCTCTCTGACACAAACAGAAATCACTCTCTGATATTTCTTGGCTTCATCTTTCCATGCAGGAATATACAATATCTTTTTCTCGTTTAGCACCTGCAAGTCAGCTTGAGACAAATTTACCAAGTGCATGGGATCATACACTCTCAGAACCTCTTGTTCATCTTCATCCTCCATAACTGCTTCAGCTGTTTCACTATCAACATACCACCACTTAAGATTCTTTAAGACATCCTTGGGCATTGGTTTCATCGGCACTTCTTTCAAACACCGGATCGGCTTATACTTCATTACCATCCAAGGTTTGCCATCAGCTCGCATTCCTCTTTCCTTATCTTCAACAAGCTTCCCTTTCTGTGGCTTTAACAACTCAAACTTTTTCTCTTTTACACTTTCTTTCCACACAATCTTCCCAATAATTCTGGCCATATTATCATCACTTCTATTAATCAACCCCAATTTTGCCAAATCCTTCACCTCACACTCAGGCAAGGTATTCAAAGATCTCAACAATCTCTTAAAGTACTGAATCCCATCAAAACGTTTAATCACAAATAATCTCAACTGCTCATCATACAACTAGCATATAATACCCTTCTCGATTCAGCATACCCTTTGATATTGTAACTTTTCTTGAACATGGTCGGAACCGCTGGCTTCTTAGTCTTTACAAACCACTGAGCGTAGCCATCTTTCCATCTCGGCTGCTCTTCCCATTCAGACTCATCACTTTCCATATCTTGACCCACATTTGCCTTATCAACGTCTGGGATATCGTGTTCAACATTGTCATCAACAATCTCTCCCTCTTCAATCTCCCTATCAATCACAATCTCAGCTCCTATCTTTTCAATCTCCTCAACTGGTAACACATCGTCATCACCCACAACATCATCATCCAATATCTCCTCATCATCTACTACCACAACATCTTCACCCCCTGATCCACCTGTTGTACCCATTGACTCCCTCTGAGATGTGGAAGTCCCAAGAGTTTGTTCGGTTCTTGGCAACTCACCACCTGCACCTTTCGATGCATTGGGATTATCGTCTCTATCATGTCTTTTCTTTGTTCTCAACTCATCGCCTTGCAGCTCGTCTCCCCCTGAGATGCTAAGAACTGCTTTAAAGCATCAAAAAGTTTACCATCCTCAACCAGGAGGGACGACTGAATCTGATTTTCTGCAACAAGGCGCTGGATAGCTTGAGTCTGGATCAGATTGATTCTTGATTGTTCAGCCACCACCCTTTCAAGAGCCGCTATCCTTTCAGATCAGATAAGGTAGCGTCAAAATCAAACCGCATATGAGAAACGTCTTGAGCATAAGGTGGAGGTATTCCCAAACTAGCTAGAATATCTGAAGCAGGCTGAAAAGGTATTGTGACAGTTAACCCCGCAGTAGCAACTAATGTCGACTCAACAAATCTTGCAACAACCTCCGATGGAGTAAGGGTAAGAGGTGGCAAGGAAACTATCTCTGGAGTCGAAAACTGAAATGTGGTAGGTGGAATGCCAAATGATGATGATGTAGTTATCACGGGAGCACTTGAGATGATCGGTCCAATCACAGTCATCGACGCAGGAACCATAGTCATACCAGATAGGGCGGGTGGGGAGAAACGCACTACCCTTGAGCTTTCACCAGCTCCCGAACCTTCACCAGTTCTGACCCTTTTCGATTGACGTATCAACTGGTCTAACTCCTCCTCAAAGTCAGATTCACTGTCATCCGAGTTTTTCTTTCTTTTTCCATGTATTCTTTCCTGGTTGACCAGAATCTGTCGTGCTTCAGCAACATCATCAGCGGAGGAGTCAGAGTCGGTTCTCTCAGAATCAACTACAGACGTAGCTACCATCGATACATTTACACCAGACACCTCTGCTACTGAGAGTTGAACCTCTGAGGCAGGATCAACTCGCTCCATATCAAAGAACCCTTGGCCACCAAAAGCAGCTTCAAGGTCTACCTGTTCCTCCGGTGCCATAACAGGATCAGCAGGTAATGCTTTCTGTACCATAGGTGGTGGTTGAGGAACATCAGCCTGTTGCGGTGCCGGGTCCCGAAATTCATCTCCAAGAGGAGCAACATAAGCAGGATTTATCAAATAACCAAATAATGGAGTATGTCGTGAACGAAGCTCCGGTTTACTGCGAGCACTCGACTACCTGCATTGCGCAAAGATCCTCTTGCTTACACTCTCTACATATCGAATGGGACGGCGTTGAGGTAGCGTAGGAGCTACATGATTCAAGATCATCTGTAAGAATCTTGGGTACATTAAGAATCTTTCACGAGCGACCGCACGCCTCTGACGATCGATTTCGTAAAACACCATCTGACTGAAGCTGTACGGCTTGTTGTAAGTCAGGGCGGTCATGGCAGATTGCATCGTCGCTCCCATACCGTCGGTACCAGCTTTACGACCCGACATGCACACAATCATTACGTGCATCAGAAAACGCCACTGATCCAGTAAGAACCCCTTTCTCCTCTGTGTGTCACCCAATGGACCCGAATAGCCCATTCGTAAAAATACACCATCTCTGAATGGAGCCAGAAAGTCTGTTGGTTCATTTGTAGATTCAGCCCCGAACTGCAAGGCGACCCTGATCTGATTTGCTGAGAATTGCACCACCTGATTGTTCACTGTGGCGCGCATAACCGGGGGCTCAACTCTACAGTCATACTCTACCGTTCGCCAGAAATCTTCAATATTCGGTAGAGAAATGGGGAGAGTTGTAGTAATAGTGTGGAAGATACATGAGCGAACAAGGAAGGAGATGATCTCGCGATAATCATCGACACCACTAGCATCCGGATCCAACGTGATATACATGTTGTGACCCGGAAAGAATTATCGGTTGTTGTCACCACCTTCGTCACCACCAGCACCACCAGCTCCTGCTACAGCCGCCATATCTGCATAACAAACGGTCTTAGTTAGAAAATCGACAAAGCAGATCATAACTTCGCCTGTTACCATGAGCGAAGTTATGATAACTTCTAATGTGTAAGCGAAGTTAAACATACGGCGAAGTTGAGTACAACTTCGCCTTAACCCGAACTTCGCCTGATAACAAAGTAAAGCTTTTAAGTCAACAAGATGAGCGGTAGGCGAAGTTAAGTATAAGGCGAAGTTGAGGATAACTTCGCCTACTCCTAACTTCGCCTCTGAACAACTTAGTATAATTAATTAAATAAAAGGCAGGCAAAGTTATGCCTTGGGCGAAGTTGAGAACAACTTCGCCTAAAGCTAACTTCGCCTGAAAATGAAACGGCATATTAACACAGGTCAGATCAAGGTTTGATCGAAGAATTGGTGATTGATAATATACAAGGATGTTACTATGAAGGTCTAGACAATAAAATTAGTTATGAACATTTTAGAAAGAGATTGGTTAGCGGGTGTTTAAGGGTTGCATGAACGAGGTCACAAACGGACCAAAACGGCATCTGATTAACATCATTGACAAGAATTATAAGTAATACCAACCCTACACACCTTTAACTCGGATTGAAAACAAGTAATAACAAGGTTTGGTTCGATACGAGGATTAAGTTCGCCGAGGTTTATAGGAGTTTAAGTTCGCTGTGGTTTTGAAAAAAAGTAATGGGTTTAACTAGATTGACCCTTATATATGTTTGAATATGCATAGGCGAAGTTAAGGTTAACTTCGCTTACCCTTAACTTCGCCCCCGCACAACTACGCTTAGTATTAAACTTACAAAACAGGCCCTTATACATTAGATCAAAGTTCAACATTCTTTTAAAATTCTTCGTTAAACATTTAAACTTTACGATCAAAGAACCAAGTAACCAAGTTTTAAACCATAAAATAAATTACGCAACTTTAAATTTTAGTAAATAAATAAACGGGATCAAATTTCAATCTTGACGGGGACCAGCATCTTTTAGAAAAGATCCGAACAGGGATCATACTAATTAAATGACTGTCACATAGATCCATGTTCAACGGTATTATGACATAAAGAAACAGGTTGTAAGCAGGTATACAACTTAGTATGGTTTTCATCGCTTCTGTGATACGGTTTAGGTTCAATTAAGCTCAAAATATTAGATGGACATCACATTAGAGATTGTGACGCCTCCTATCTATTCTCAAAGCGTATTTGGTTTTCCCCAAGTCACCCCGAGTTGACCTCGACCCGTAGTGTCTGATTAAACAGTAAGTACATATCGATCTTTAGAGTCTTCTTCCCGTTCTCTTTCTTGCCTCTTGATTGATGTTTGAAATAACATAAGCTCCAGAAGGCTTAACAACACATTTTTTTTTGTTAATAAAGATATTCCTACAGCTTAAAATAGTAGACGACCACAAGTCCCGAATCTGGATCACTGCAGGTACTTGACGCACTATCTTCTCGGGAATCAGAACACTCACGGGCTCGTGTATGACTGGGTAATCACTTTTCTGCCTATCATTCGGAAAGATGTATATGGAGACATGCACAGCTCTGAATGAGTCTCCACTTTAAATAGAGGAGATTTAGTTAGTATCACTTCTACTTTTACGCACCATTAAAAGCTACCATAATATACAATGGCTATTCTAGAGTCTTTTAGGCCTAATAACTTCACTAGTTCAGCACACAGAAATAGTATTTCTATCACTTTCCAAGGTTGGATCAATTTTCTTTTAAACATTGTATTGAAACTTCTTAAGAAGTTATAGACTTGAAAAATTATATCATCTCCCAAAAAAAAATTTTAAATTCTATCGCCCCTATCAAGTCAAAGTCTTCAGATAAACGGCTATCCTGAAGATCCAATGGATCAGCTGGACCGACCACATACGAGTATGTGTCCTTCTAACTAAGTATGAACGACTATTTTTCAGCGAAAGAATAAAGACACATCTTAAACCGCCCCGGTCACGTTCAGTCATCTGGTTAATGGCTATCCTCATAATCTACTAGTAGAAGTAAGGACCAAACGTATCCGAAGATATGTCCTTCAAACTGAAGCAACCGACATAATTCTAAGCGATAAATTTTTTTTTTTTAATAAACGAAAAACCAGGTTACTCGGGATTGATCATCCCATTAAGTTCAACAAGATTTTGAAAACGTGTTCGGTCAAACGCTTTAGTAAAAAGATCGGCGAGATTATCCAACGAATCAACCTTTTCTAGCACTATTAATTTCTTCTCAGCACAATCTCGTATAAAATGATGACGAATGTCAATGTGTTTAGTTTTGCTGTGTTTGACGGGATTGTTAGTTACTGAGATTGCGGCAGTGTTATCAATGCAAATAGGAGTTTGAGTGAAATTCAGACCGTAATCGCCCAATTGCTGTTGTATCCAAAGAACCTGGGAGCAGCAGTTTGATGCTGCCATGTACTCTGCTTCACATGTGGAAATGGCTACTGAGGTCTGCTTCTTGCACTGCCATGACACCAATCTTCCTCCCAGACACTGACATCCACCGGTTGTCGATTTCCTGTTCTGATTGCAACCTCCATAGTCAGAATCCGTGTAGGCTACCAAATCCAGTTCTCCCCCTTTCGTGTACCACAATCCCAACTTAAGCTTACCTTTGAGATACCGCAATATTCTCTTCACACCCTTCATATGAGATTCCTTTGGGCTTGCCTGAAAACGAGCACAAAGACAAACTGCAAACATAAAAATCAGGTCTAGATGCAGTTAAATACATTAAAGAACCTATGATTGCTCGATATTGGGTGGGGTCCACCTCTTCATCACTGTCTGAATCAGCACCCAGTTTGTGGTTGACGCAAACTGGAGTATCAAATGGGGTGCTACCTTCCATCTTGAAGCTTTTGAGCACATCATGGACATATTTTGTTTGATGAATAAACATCCCATCTTTCTTCTGATCTACCTGCAAACCCAAAAAGAAATTTAATTCGCCCATTGCGCTCATTTCAAACCTCTTTTTCATGACTTCTTCAAATTCCTGACACATGGCGACTTTTGATGCAGCAAAAATGATGTCGTCCACATAGACTTGCACTAGTAGAAAATCTCCCCCTTTTCTTTTGACAAACAACGTGCTGTCGATCTTTCCTCTTTCGAACCCATTCTCAAGCAAGTAATCAGACAAGGTTGCGTACCAGGCACGAGGGGCCTGATGTAGCCCATATAACGCTTTACTCAGTTTGTACACATGATCAGGAAAATCAGGGTCAGGGAAACCCGGAGGTTGTTCAACGTACACCACTTCATCGACTTTGCCATTAAGAAAGGCACTTTTCACATCTAATTGGAACACCTTCATCTCATTGTGTGCAGCAAATGCCAAAAATAGTCTAATTGCCTCCAATCTTGCCACAGGAGCAAACACTTCATTGTAGTCGATTCCTTCTTGTTGATTAAACCCTTTTACGACCAGCCTCGCCTTATTCCTTATAATTATCCCTTTCTCATCTCTCTTGCATTTAAAAACCCAGTTTGTGCCAATAGCATGTACATTCTTCGGTTTTGCAACTAATTTCCGTACTTCCATCTTTTCGAACTGTGCTAACTCTTCTTGCATGGCTTTGACCCACGAGCTATCCTTTAGATCCATTTGATAGTTCTTCGGTTCAATCTGGCTGATGAAGCAGGTGTACAAGCATTCATTTAGGATACCCGTTTCTTTAATGCTTGCGTAAACACAGGTGTGCTCATTCAAACTTCTTCTTGTTTGAACACCGTCAGACAAATCACCTATCACGTTCTCCAACGGGTGATTTTTGTGAATTCCAGTAGTCGGAACTGGACCGACCTCCAGATTGTTTACTAAGTTCTAAGAGAGTTCATCTATGGGTGATTGATGTTGAGAGTGAAATGGATTGTAGAATTCTTCTTCAGTCGGGGCCGCTGAAGTATCAACAGCACTTGACGAAGAAGGTTGACTTTCATCGTATCGAGGACGTTGCACAACATTTTCCTCCTCGTCATACAGAATCTGTGAAGCAATTTTCTCATCAACTTCTGCAAAATCCAAGTAAGGCCTATTAAAAGATTTGAAAAGTTTATCATAGTCGAAAGCTTCAGCGGGTCCCATGCTAGGCTTTGGTGATATGTAGCTTGTAATGTCCGTGTTACATACCACCTCAACCTTGCTGTTCGATAAATTAAAGACTCTTCTGTTGGGAGTACCAACAACATATCCGACTAAAATACCTTCGTCGGCTTTCTCACCAAATTTTGAGTTTGTCTTTAATATCGTACATGGGGACCCGAAAGGTTCGAGACCATTCAAGTTGGGCTTTCTACCATGCATAAGTTCATAACAAGTTTTATTCAATCTTTTAACAGTTAAAACACGATTAAGGATATAACATGCTGTGGCAACAGCTTCAGCCCAGAACACCACGGGAAGTTTAGCATCAGCCAGCATGGTTCTGGCTCCTTCAATTAGCTTTCTGTTCTTCCTCTCAGCCACCCCATTTTGTTGCGGAGTATACGGGGCGCTGTACTGATGGTCTATCCCTTTCTGTAAGCAGAACATCTCCATCTGGTAGTTCTTGAACTCTGTCCCATTATCACTCCTGATGTACTTAACCTTTCTTCCAACAATATTTTCAACCTTGGTAATCAAGTTAATTACCAACTGAACCGTCTCATCTTTTTCCTTCAGAAAGTATACCCAAGAGTATCGAGAGTAATCATCGGTTACTACCAAGCAGTATAAAGTTCCACCTAGACTCTTTACATTCACGGGACCAAAGAGATCCATGTGAAGTAGATCTAGGGTACTGACAATTGAGTTAACCTTCTTGGAGTAATGAGATTTTTTATGTTGCTTTTCCTTCTTGCACGATATGCTTTGATCTTCAAAGTTAAAATTCTTCAAGGGAACACCAAGCACCAGCCCATTCTTGACAATGTAATTCATTTTGCGAAGATGTATATGCCCCATTCTTCGATGCCATAACTCTGACTCAGACTTAGTTGCCTTTGACAAAAGACATGATTCTTCGGTTGTCATCTTAGTTGACCTCATATCCATTACATACGTGTTCTTTTCTCTTGGAGCTCTCATCACCACCCATGCCTCTGGTATCTTGAAACCAGGATAAAGGATGATTGCCTCGTTTTTAGTAAAATGCACCGTGTAGTCTTTGTCACAAATCTGAGATACACTCAACAAGTTATGCTTCAATTCTACAAAAAAGTTCACCTTCTCCAACTTCATTTTTCCATTTGTCACTGTTCCAATACCAGTGATTCTACCTCCACTCTCTCCGGCGAAACTAACCCTACCTCCTTGAACAGGTTTCCATTCATGTAACAAATTCTTGTTACCAGTCATTTGCCGGGAACAGCCACTGTCCACAACCCACAGATTGTTTACAGCCCTGTTCAACTATTCCTGCACAGTTAGAGAAAAAGGTTAAAATCTATGGACCCAAGACCTACTGGTCTTGGGTCGATTAAATCTGTTAAACGGCATCCCGTACTTTGGTTGTCCAAAGGCAGTTTGAGGATGATTCCTGTAAGGTCTGAAAGGAAACCTTCTTGAGGATTGACTATGAGGCCATCCAAACCTTAGTGAATTAACTGAATTATAATTGTTGGTTTGGTTGTTAACTGGGAAAAACTGAGATCGATTTCTTTGAAATCTTGGATTAGTCCAATGTCTGAACTTTGGTGTGTACGTATTCTTACTAGCATAATAATTACCATTCATTTTATACTCAGTTTTCGGAGGACTCATACCTCTAAATTTTCTCTGATTTAGAGGACAATCGGCAATAAGGTGTCCTACTTGATTGCATCTGAAACTGCTTCTGTGTTCAACTTTCATCTCAACAGTCGTTTCAGATGTTGAGGTTGCATTACTACCCGTTTGTCTAACATATGGTGGGACAAACGGATTTAGGGAAGAATTCTTTTATTTTGGCTTATATTCCTCCCCTCGTTTCAGTAACACTACCTCTTCTTTTATCTCACCCGATTCGGATGATTTGTCCGAATTTGATGAGACAGAGCTAGGAACAGCAATCTTAACCTTAGGAATTGGCTTACTTGTTTCGCTCTTATCAACTTCAGGTTCTTTAGTTGAAATTTTGACTGGAACTGTCTGACTAATCTCAACATCACTAGGATTATAAGGATTATAAGTATAGTTATTGTTATACGGTGGTGGAACTTCAGAAAATCCAATTCCCCCTTTGTTAACTGGGGAACGTTGAACACTTATGATGTGATCAAGCATTGCTGAGGAATTTCTAAATTGTTCAATTTTTCTGTTTAGTTCCACCACTTTTACCTGGTAATCAGTTATCTGTTTATCTCTTTCAGTAATTAGTTTGGTTTTTTCTTCTAACACTTCATAACTAAGATCAATTACTTGAATTTTATCAGCTAGACTGGCTTTAAGACTTCTGATATCTTTTTCACTAGCTTTTATTTTTACCGAGTAACTGTTTTCTCTAGTTTTAGTGTAGTGGTGATCTTCTTTTAACGTTTTAAATTGTGCGTCCAAACTAACAAACTGATCAGTTACAGTTTTCAATTGTTCAGACAGATTCTCACATTGCATACAATGAAGTTCAGAACTTACCTCAGAGAGCTGATCGTTCACTTCTGCCATATATGCTTGATTTTCTCCCGTCTCTCTCTCGCTCCCTCCAGTTTCGATGTTTACCAAATTAGCATGTTCCAACACTTCCTCAACTTGCAGATTCAGTTGTATCCACCGTTCTGTCTAGATACCATAGCTCTATTCTCACTACCCCCCCACTCTGTTGTGCAGGCCTGTTCTGATTGCGTTCGACTCTTTCATTTGTACATTCCTTGGCAAAGTGACCATTTTGTTGACAGCTGTAACATCTAACCTTTGATTTATCAAACCCTGGTCTTTCTCCAACGATCTGATCATAGTCTTCATCCAAAGTTGCAGGGTCGACTATTTTACCTTTGATGTAGTTCTCGTAAGATGCAATGAAGGATGCATAGAGAGCAAACTGCTGTTCAGCTGATTTAACACTCATGGGCATCTGTGAGTAGTTGTTGGTTGGAACATTTGACGAGAAATTTCCAGTTGTGGCTTGAGGTTTTGAAGAGTTACTTCCTCCAGCTACGAAACATACATCGCCATCCATGTTGAGAATCACATGACCATCTCGAGTTGAGTTTGAGTTTGAGTCTCCCTTTGAGTAGTAGGCAGAGGATTCTGATTTTGAACTTGAGCTTGGAGTGACTTTCGCACCATACATTCCCGGATCCTTAACCTGATCAGTTGGTGTCTCCTTCCAAACCATGTTAAGTTCAAAATTTCGTAATTTATTGACTGCTGTTTCCAAATCAATGTTGGCAAACTCTTTATCTTCTCTCATCAAAACCTTGTACATTTCCCATTTCGGTGGAAGAGCATCAAGAAGTTTCTCTACTATCTCTTCTTCTTTGTAGTCAATTGAGTAATTGCTAAGTTCGGTCATCAGGTGATAATATCTTGTGATGATATCATCAAGTGATTCATTTTTCAAATATTTGAACACTGAGAATTGGGTTTTTAGTAGCTTAGTTTTGGAAGCACGTATCCCCACATTACCTTCATATCGATTTTCTAGTGCTTCCCATAGCTCTCTAGCGGTTTTGTATTTCTTGAAGGTATGAAGAATCTCTTGTGGAAGAGCCATGGTTATTGCTGCATGAGCTTTACTCTCTGCCTCATACATTTTCTTTTCCTCTTCTTCCATTTTACTGTACTTCTTAATTTGATCATGACCTTCAAACAGGGATGTTGGTGGAATGTATCCGTCTTGTATGCACACCCACATCTTAGCATCTTGATATTTAACATACTGTTCAAACCGATCTTTCCAAGCAACGAAATCGGTACCCTTAAGCATTTTTGGAGCTTTAGTTGCTGAACCGGCTTCAACCGCCATTTTTACCAGTTTCGTAATGTTTATTGAAGTCATCGTTTAACGAAACACGACTCGAAATACGAAGAAAAAGTATTTAATTTAAAACAGTAATCAGATGGCGAAGTTGAGCTTAACTTCGCTTGCTTCCTAACTTCGCTTGATACATAACTTCGCTTGATCTATAACTTCGCTTGATCTATAACTTCTCTTAACCTTATAACTTCGCTTAAACCCTACGAACAGTGACGGCAACATCGCCTGATGAACACAAGGTTTTTGCAGGTTTTAATTGGACGTATTGCGAGGTATGCGAAGGTGTAATGGGTTATATTTGATGGTGGGAGATGGGCAAGACACAAAAACTAGGTATTTCAACGTAAACTCGTTCCGCGAATAGTCGAACGAAATGATCTTAACACTCGTGTGATAATCCCGAACCACACAATCACGAGCAAATGCCCTGATACCAACTGCAGGTTCCCAGCCGGATCTACACAGGAGTATCTCGTAGTACGTAGGTGCGGAATCCCTACGTAACACGATACGAGCGTAAGATGTATAATACGTTAAAACCAAATACAAACACACGTTACAATACTAATAAGACACGTTGTATTGCAACTCTTCAACACGTGATATTCAATCACAAAAACACGTTCTGGAAATCCTATTCAACACAAGCCGTAAACTAAACTTATATAGGCTTCGAAAACTTCTCCTAACAGACTAGGCGAAGTTGTCTTAACTTCTCTTCTCCACAAGTTCGCTTACATCAGGCGAACTTGTGTAACAACTTACCTAAAACCAAACCAAACAATCTAACACGATTACAGACACATACAAATCACTAGATACTGAACTACTGACATTATGCACCAACAAGAAGGATATTATATCCTCCTCAATTTTACTGGGGATACTGGATCCTAGGAACACCTTTACTGCTGGATCATCGGGGTCCAATGATACTTCTTTAAGGTCTTTCTCTCGAGCTTCCAGCACGTCCCTAGGATGTTGCTGTAGTTGCTATGCTATAGTCTGCTTGGCTGTTGGCTTCATTGACGATGAATAATAGTTCCTAGCCTCCGCTTGATCACCCACTATCTTTACAACTCCCCAAGGAGTAGGTAGCTTGATGCATTGGTGATAAGTTGAGGCTACAGCCTGCATTCCATGGAGCCAAGGCCTACCTAAAATAACATTGCAACAGTAAAGGTTATCTATAACACAAAACTTTTGATATGAATTTAACTCTTCGATATAAATTGGGAGGTTGATGTCCCCCAATGTTTTCTTAGTTTCACCACTGAAACCGACAAGCACCGATGTTCTAGGAACGATTTCTGAATCTGGGATGTTCATTTTCTTGAGGACATCATGTTGGATAATGTTGACGGAGCTGCCACCGTCAACTAGGATCCTGCGTACATAATGGTTAGAGATAAATAAAGTAATAATCAAACCGTCGTGATGAGGATCCTGAATGTTCATCTTGTCTTCCTCATTGAAGAAGATTCTCTTGTCTGTTTTTAAGGTGGTTGACACTATTGGTCGATCTCCGTTGTCCATCTTTATCTCTTTGGCAAGTCTTTTTGCCTTAGAGAAAGAAGTTCCACATATGTCTGAACCTCCGGAGATGAAATTGATCGTCTGCATATCCAGCTTGTCCTGATGAGAATCCTGGATCCTTAAATTGAAAAAGATTCTCTGATCAGTCACTCGAGTAGTAGGAATGAGTGGCCTTCTCTCATCGTCCAACTCGAATTCTTCTATGGGATTTTCTTTTGTGGCACAAGAATCTTGAAACAATTCGTAGTCTATGGACACAAAGTTGATCACATGAGCATCTGGTGGTGGTGGTGTTGCTTTTTGTGGAAGGTTTTCAGGATCCTGGATCTTGGATTTTTTCCTTCCCAAGAGTTCTTTAAAGTGACCCTTGCTTAGGAGGTATCCAATTTCTCTCCTTAAGCCGATGCACTCGTCTGTGGCGTGGCCAAAGTCTTCGTGGAAGGCGCACCACTTAGACTTGTCCTTGAAGCCGACAGTCTTCTCATTCTTTTTCGGCCATCTCGCTTTTTCTCCCAGATCCTTCATGGCACAGATCAAGCCATGAGTATCTACAGAGAAATAATAGTCGGAGATGCAGGGATAGTCTTCATCATCATCTCCTTCTTCAAATGCCCGTACGTTCTGGTTGGTGAACTTAGTGTACGGCTTAGAATTGTTGTTCCTGTTCCAGGATCCTTTATTATTTTCGGGGGTTTCTTGTTTTGGTTGTCCCCCAAGACGATCCTGGATCCTTCTGTCTTCTTCCAACCGGATGTGTCTTAATGCTCTGTTTCTGACTTCATCTAATGTCCTGCATGGAGTCATCACTAAATCATCATAAAAGGGGGAGCTCTTCTGAATTCCCATCTTGAATGCTTCAACAGCAGTAGTCATGTCAAGATTTGGGATTTCTAGAGCTTCTTTGCTGAACCTGGTAAGGAAATCCCTAAGGGATTCATCACTAGGTTGGACAACACGATATAAATCACTGGTTAACCTCTCAAATTTCCGACTACAGGAAAATTGAGTGCTAAATAAGTTAACTAAGTGAGAGAAAGAAGTAATTGAAAAAGGAGGAAGACTTAGTAGCCATTTTAGAGCGGCTCCCGTTAGTGTGGATCCAAATCCTTTGCACAGACAAGCCTCTTTGAGTCTCTCCAAAATAGGATTGATCTCCATCCTTTCTGTATACTGTGCTACATGTTCTTCAGGATCAGTGGTCCCGTTGTAAGTTTTCATATTCGGAGTCTGGAAACGCTTCGGGATTTCAGCATCACAGATAGGTGGAGGAAATCTGGATACTTTGTGGCTTCCCTCAGGTATCTCGGGGATTGATCTTATGACTCCGGGAACACTGTATATCATATCCTTGAGCTTCTGCAGCTCCTTGGCCATAGCTTGGTTGATACCTGCATCCTGCACGAAACCACGGTTAGCATCTAAGGGTAAAGGATCGTACAAGTTACTTCTTTGCTGAATGAAGGTTGGCATCTCAGATGAGTAGATGGGGTAAGAGGAGTCTGCGATAAGAGTTGGTCCTCCAGAGGCTATGGTTTGCATGGGGATTATGTCTCCTTCATGGACTTCGGAGGATCGTTTATGTTGGACTCTTGAGGATCCTTGATCCGGAAAGAAGGATCCTTGATTTGGAATGAAGGATCCTAGAGGTTGGGCACCATAGAATCCTTGTGGAAGGGCGGTTGATCCTTGCCGATAATATGAGGATCCTTGATTCTGCTGAGCCATGGATCCTTGTTAGAGATTAGTCGACCTTGGCGGATCTAACGAGAATCCTTGAGCCTGTTGACCCGTGGACCTCTGCTGAAGGATAGATGATCCTTGCTGAAATAACGAGGATCCTTGGGCCTGTTGACCCAGGGACCCTTGTTGAAGGATAGATGATCCTTGTGAGAATTGAGCCATGGATTCTGGACTGGTGAAATCTAGCATCCTTGGCATCAGGGGGTGAGATCCTCTGCTGGCCTCTTGTTCTTCTTGAGATCTTCTATCTCACGGAGAATCCTCTGGCTGGTATTGTTCTGCTGCTCCATGTATGCTTTAACCTGCGAAAACATAGATGAAACATCACTATTAGTATTAAGCACCGGGGCTGCAGTGGTTTTTGAGCTCTGGAAGACTGGTAGTTGCGTCTTGCTCTCTGCAGCAGCAGGCCGTTGCGTTCCCGTAATTGGCGGAGGCATCGGTGGCAAAGTCCTTGATGAGAGAGGAACCGTAGCCGGCATGGTTGATGAAGCAGAGGTTGATTGAGAGGCCATTGATAGTGATATGGGTATGAAAAAGTTGAGAATGATAGGAATAATATGGATTATAGCACCAATTGCCCCACGGTGGGCGCCAAATTGTTTTGGACAAAAATATTCTATGGATAATGTATCCAAATCTGTTATGTGAGGCTTAGTGCTAAAACGACAATATTGAATGTGTAATCGAAATCTAGGTAAACACAATGGTTTGATCACGAGGGAAAAAGCCCTTGAATACGATAATCTTACTTCGGTCAAAACTTAGCAAGGTAATCTTTGGTCGAATCTCTTCAATCAAGGATTAACTAAGTAATCGTTGATTAAGTCCTTTCGGTCAAGGATCAACAAGGTAACCTTTGGTCGATGAGTATGTGATTATCGTGATCTCCGGCACAAAAAACCCCCGGACGGTGAAAACTATCACCGTCAAGTTTATTAATGGTAAAAAAGTGGTTACAAGTGTTGGAGTTGTTGATCAACGATTACAATCGAGCTAAGTGTGTGTGAGATTACAGAGAATTTGTGAGCTATAATCTGCAGTAGTAAACTAGTGAACCGTGTCCTAGGGTTGATCACAACTCAAATATTTATAAAGAAAAAATAAAATAACTAACTAACAATAACTCCTAAAAATCCGCAAGTCCTCCACTAGCCACTCCCATCACTTTGACCACGTGCCATAGAAGTCCAGTAGTGAAATAAGTGGAAGAATAAGTCTAGGAGCCGTTAATGTTGATAAATATCAACATTCATATGAGAAACAACCGTTAACATCACCAAATACCGAGGATCCATGATCCTGACATAGCTCTGGAACTCTTCAGAAGGATAATTGACCCAGACACGTCTTCAAGAATAACATATCCTCAGTACTCAGTTATTTGTGACACAACAAGAAGTCCTATAAATGCGCCACATTCCCACTATCTTCATCCACGACTTTGAGCACGGGTTTGACAAGTTCAATAGCTAGATATCCGGTGGAATAAGTCTTGGCGCCGTGATACTTATTAAATAACAACCTACACACAAGAAACAATTGTTAATAATACCAATTACTGAGGACCACTGATCCTGACGTGATCTGTCTAAGGATAACTGATCCAAGAACATATGTCAGGATAACGTATCCACAGTGTCAAATTTCCGTGCCCTAACAATGCTCATTCTTATTCTTCTCAAGTTATCACCATTGTTTATCAAGCACATTACCTCACAAAGCTGATTTGGTTACATTATCATTAAATTCAACTTTTTACCAAACCAATTTGGCGCCTATCGTTGGGAAAGTGGTGTTTTAATCCAGAAGAATTCTCACCAATGTCCAACATTTTCAACCAATACCATAACCAATGGTCTCTCAATAAACCTCTTCTTCAACCACTATTCCATCATCAGTTTCTCTCTCATCCAAAGTCTCATTTTCGATGCCTCCTCCCCTCGCAGGATTGCAAATGACCAACGCCATTGGGAGCAAGACGCAAGCTCCAATCTTCCAAGGCTCAATATTCTTTGCTGCCACTCCTTCGGTAACCACTAACAATGATGTTTCTGCTTTATATTTACAGGCTAAGGCTTACATGGAGCAGCAAAACAAGACTAACCAAAGGATCCTGCATGAGATTGAAGACATCAAGAAAGCAAAGAGGCCAGTGGAGGATCAAACTCCCATGGTGCCTAGAATGATGGATTTCAACACTACAGGATTCATGCCTCAACCCGCTCAAGAAGCCTTTATCTTTCAGCCACATCCATAGCTCAACATGCTCAAAGTCCTCAATCTTTCAACAAGGATCCTCCATCATTCAGTTAGGATCCTTAGGAATGTTTCATTAATGATCCTCCAAATATTAGCCTCAAGGATCTTTATGCAGAGTCAAGGATCCTTAGGAATTCAACATCAAAGATCATCGGAGGTGCATGAGGGAGACGTTATCCCTATGTAAACCATTGCTTTCAGTGGACCAACTGCCACAGCTGAGATGTCTTATCCTGGATATTCTTTTGGGATACCATCATTTAGTCAACCAAGAGGTAATAATTACAATAATCTATCCATAGATACTAATCGTGGTTTTACGCAGGATACAGGTATCAATCAAGTTATGTCTAAGGAGTTACTAAAGTTAATAAATATGATATCTAGTGTTCCAGGAGTAGTCAGGCCTATTCTTGAAATTCAAGATGGAAGTCACAGGATATCTAGGTTTGCTTCACCCATCTGTGATGCTAAGATACCAAACACCTTCAGACTCCCAAAATGAAGGTCTTTGATGGCACAACTGACCCAGAGGAACACGTAGCCCAATACAGAGAAAGAACGGAGATTAATCCCATTCTAGAAAGACTCAAAGAAGCATGTTTATGCAAGGGTTTTCTATCCACTCTAACTGGATCTGCGCTAAAATGGCTGCTAAGTCTTCCTCCCTATTCAATTACTTCATTTTCTCACTTAGTTAATCTTTTTAATAATCAATTTTCTTGTAGTAGAAAGTATGAAAAGTTAGCTAGTGATTTATATCGCATTGTCCAATCTCGTGATGGATCCTTAAGGGATTTTGTCACTAAATTTGGTAGGGAAGCCTTGGAAATCACAAACCTTGATATGGCTACGGTTTTCGAAGCATTCAATATGGGATTGAAAAACGATTCCCCATTTTATGATGATCTAGTTATGACTCCATGCAGGAACTTAGATGAAGTCAGAAAGAAGGCACTAAGGTTCATCATATTAGAAGATGACAAGCGGGTCCGTGAAAGATTGGGTTCTTGAGCAAACATGAGCATCTTGATAAGAAACAACGATCCTCGTACCGAAACAAAAACTCCAAGCCTTATTCGAAATTCAACAACCAGAACGTCCAGGCAGTAGAAGAAGACGAGAATGAATAAGAATACCCTAGAGTATCATAGTATTGTTTCTCTGTTGGCACTTCTGGACTAATATGTGCCATGAGGGATCTAGGTGAAAAAGCGATGTGGTCAAGGAAGACCGAGAAATGAACTCCTACAAAGACAAATAGAAGTGGTGTGCTTATCACGAAGATTTCGGTCACCTAACCGATGAATTCTTTGGCCTTAGAAGAGAGATTGATACCTCCTCAGCAAGGGCCATTTAAAAAAACTGTTGGGCATGATGAAGTCAAGGATCCAGGATCCTGAAGAAGTTACAGAAAAGGCCGCTCTACCTCCAGCAGATGCAGTGATGTGCTAAAAGTAGTTTAATAATTATTAACTAATTTAACTTAATATAGACACTAAGTAATACTCTAGACTTTCTAAAAATCGACTAAACTACTAACCGGCAAGGGAACTGATCGACTCAAGTAAAGCTAAGTAAGTCCGGATATCAAACCCACATGACGCTTTAAATTACGTAAATTAACTAATTAGACTCAACTAACTGATACGAGTATTTTATTATTATTATTATTATTATTATTATTATAAGAGGGGTTTTACTTAAATACTAAATTTAAACTAATTAAGAAAAAACAAGTAAAATAAACGAAGAACAATTTTTAATTGATTTAAATCAGACGACGATGAAAAACCACTTAGGCTAGAATCTCCAAAGTTTCAGTTATCAATTAATCGGAAAATGCTTGTTATGGAACCGAGATCATAACATAGTCACTTAAAAGAGAACCCGAACAGGACCCCTGACCCTTATCAAGAAGACACATGTATTTCTTTTATGTTCTTAAAACCACCAATTTAATATTAGAATTTCTTACAGTTATCTAATTAACTATGACAGAGGACCTTTATAATGAAATCCTACCTTACAGCGCGGAAATCAAAGGTTATTTGACGAACTTAATTGACTCGCTAGACAATATTAATTAATCAAACCTAAACGGACTCCTTACGAAGAACTAAATCTAGCAATCTCAACCAACAAAGATCTAGCAATAACCTATCACCTAACAGCTTTCTAGGTTAGCAACACATTTTTATTCGTTTGACTAATAATATTGTTCCTATGATCTTATTCGAATTCAATCATAAACTAGTAAAAAAACACACAGTAGATGACCTAACAAAATCCTATCATATGAAACAATCACCAAGAATTTGGTGGAATAATAAAACTAGAACAACCAAAACCAAGTACACATACACATCAATCAAATAAACCAAAAAAATTATTGAATCATAAAAAAATAATGAAAAACAAATTCCGAATAAAATAAAACTTCAATCAATGGTTCATCACAAGCCTAGGCAGTCTAATAAGTTTAGCCAAGCATCTTAAAATCAAAGAAACTAAAATAATTAAGTTCAACAACCAAGCTAATAATTAAAATAATAAATTCAAACCGAATAGTGATGATGCTTGGTTGAATTAGTGTTGAACACAAACGATCTCGGCTCGAACCAACAACTTTATTCTCTCTATTTTCTTCTTCTTTGCGATGATCAGTAGCCTCAAGGCAGCCCCTCTTCTGTTCGTTCGTAGGTCTGTGGGGGTTATGTTGGACCCACTGGTAGAATAATTGACAACTTCCTTCTTTCTTTTTACAGCTTCTTTTTCTTCTTCTTGTTGACCTACCCCCCTCCATAATAATGATTCCACTTTTCCTTTTATTCTTGCCAAAGCCGACTTGAACCTTCTTTGGGCTTTACACAATTTCACGTATGTCAACATGGTCCTGATCTTGAGGCTGAATTATAAAAGAAATACATTAGCCCATGTGATGTAATATTTACTCATTCGATATAGTACTGCCAACATAAAATGATGTGCATTATTATCAGCATTCATAAATTAATATCTAAACAAAAGAAATTTATTTATAACCATTCTCTCATTAACCAAAAAGTTACCATAAAAGTTAGATAATTTTAGTTATAAAGATGGGTAATAGCACAGATAAAACTTATATGACAAATCACTCGTTGATCTCTATTTCTTTTCAAATACACATTTTTTTGACTCGATTATTTTAACCTTTCAAATCTATTACGAACCAAAAACGAGTATAATTTAATAAAAGCAACTCCAAATGAACTCAAAAAGTGAAGAAAATATTTATAATATTTATATATAATTTAGCCCATATCAAATATCCCCACACTTACTCTTTTTTCGTCCTGAAAAGGTCTAGTGCAATGGAATCAGAATCGGAAAATATAGTCTTAAAAACATATATATTAATTTAAAATTTTAGAATAACACAAAAACCGCGATTACCGATATTGTTGTCCACTTAAACCCACGCCTTAATATTTACCGGGACAAATAAGATCCAACAATTATATTACTCAGTGGTTTACACAATTAAGACCCGCTTATTTTCAGCTTTTACCGGACCAGACCACCCAAACTTGACTTAAACCTCAAAATCATCATCTTTAAATTTTTTTGTTGCTTTTTTTCATGAATAGTTAAGACGATCAAGGGTATTGTTTATCCACCTAAGCTTAAGAATCAAAGTCTACCAAGCAGCCATTAGATACGATTAAAGTAAAATTAATTAATAGCTAGTGTTCCCCACAACATGACATACCCCCGATATCAAGCAATACCCCGAACCATCACCATAGGTGAGCATGAAAAATTTCATCTGTAGGGTTTACATGTAGCATGTCCCTTATGGTATGTTTCTTAATAGTAATGAGATGCGAGCAAGGGGACCCCACATGGCTAACAGCGTGGATGATCAGGTCAGTAGTGTATTTGTACTTTTTGTATGTATTGATCATGTTTATTGACTTATTTGGCAGAAAACTGCTGGTTTGCTCTTTTTTAGCTTTATTTTAAATATCCACAACCCCACTTACGAATTGTGAATACCCAGATGTATAGACTGCATATAGACCCATGGTCTCCGGACCCGAGGCATCCCATCAATACAAGAATTGAGGTTATAAACCAGACACCAATGAAGTGTAAAACACTAAAACTAAGCAGTTTAAGATTTATATCACCGTCTACTTGGCATACTCTAACGCTAAACCTACCCAAGCATCATATGATAACGTATTAAACTTTAAAATTCATAATATATATAACATTTTCACATTTCATAGCAAAAATTGAGGCTTGAGTATGACTCGACCTTTCATTACTTATTTTCCATGGACAAAATAGTTTACCCACAAAAGATTTCCGTTTACCCATTTTATCAAATTGCCCTTTCATTCTCAAAGCCGAGCCTACCGACACATCCCAAGTTAAGTGCGTTTTCTTTTATATTATCTCATATTATTAGTAGTTTGGAAAACCAATTTCCGATAAGCATCATCATCTCCCACTTTCACGCAAAAAAAAAACTAAATTCAAGGGACATTTTTTTAAATATATATATATATATATATATATATATATATATATATATATATATATATATATATATATATATATATATTAGTATATATATATATATAGGGAGAGGATCATGAGAGAACTCTATTTTATGAAGAGAACTGGGGAACTAATAATGAAATATTTTTAATTTAATTAAAAAAATATTTTTTAAATTTTTTTTCTTTCATCCTTCTTATATGTTGTTATTCTTCACCACAAAAAACATAAAAATATAAAAATATAAAAAAAATTACGAGTAATGCATATATGCAATACACCGACTTTTTTATAATGCATATGTGCAATAGTGTGCATTTTGATATTTGAAATAATGTTGAATAGCATATATATAGTTGTTTGTATTTTTTATTTGCAATAGTGTTATATTATATACAAAAATTAAAAAAAAAATCAATATAGTGCATATGTGCATTAGTGTTGTATTACATATATGCGATAATGTGTTTTGCATACAATTATTATTGTCGTATTTGCATATATTCAATAGTGTGTATTGGATAATGCAATTGTGTTGTATTATATGCAATAAAACACTATTTTTTTTAGTATCAATATCATCTTATTAGAATGAGGAAAGAAAAAACATCACAAAATAATCTTTTTTTAAAATAGTTAAAAATAATTCTTTACTAGTTCTCTCTTTAAAAGAAGTTTTCTCTAGATCCCACCCCTATATATATATATATAGAAAGAAAAAAAATCATAAAATAATTTTTTTTAAAATAGTTATAAATAATTCTTTACTAGTTCTCTCTTTAAAAGGAGTTCTCTCTAGATCCCACCCATATATATATATATATATATATATATATATATATATATATATATATATATATATATATATATATATATTTATTTATTTTATATTTTTTATATCAAACTAAAAACTACGACTCAAATGCCTATCCCCACACTAAAATTTTGCATTGTCCTCAATGCAAGGATAAGGACGACTTAAAATAAAAATAAAAAATAAAAATAAAGTCGGACTACCAAAAAATTATAAACCTCAAATTAAAAAAACAAAAATAAAATAAAATAAAATAAAAAGTTAATAAGCTAGATAATGGAAAAGACTTAGCTAGTAATATGCGCATGAAATATGATACTAAAGTCTTCTTTCATGAAAGCCCTCCAACTACGAACGTGCTCAGCATAAAGTACCTCCTTCTCTCATACACGAACGTAAGAGGCAAAATTTCAACAATATCTAATAATATATCTGATCAAATAAACCAATTTGACAGACATTATGCATTCAAAGAATTTCACCAACCAAAAAATATATAAAGTAATCAGAATAATTAATAGCAGATAATAAAAATGGCTCAGCTGCTCCATCCCTACAATTTTCTTTTTCATTAAATTCTTCCTTGGGGATCATCTCTATACCTTAATATTTCTTCAAACTAGCAAAACATAAAAACCTGAAAACAAAGTCGAACTACAAAAACGACGTTAGTGACTCGATGAATTATACAAGACTCTGCAAAACCTCCCTACACTTGAACTTAATCAGGAGGTTTCTCCTTGATTTGGACCTTGTCCAACCCGTTTAGTTCCACCCTGTACTTATCAAACAGTAATATATCAATGATGGAACCGCAAAATATTAAATTAGAATTAAAAATCAGTAACGGGTCAGACCACTTATATTTAAACTTACCCGGCAAGAGTCGAATGCGTTGTAAGTATCGAGAAGACTGGTCGTGTTTGACATGCAAAGGCTTTTTCATTCCTGTAGAAAATCTCCTAAAATGTATGCAAGTTCGGTTTTCAGTTAATTTCTCATCCTCGACCTTCTCCTGTGGTGCTGATTCCTGATTAACATTCAAAACACATCCTATGGGCTAGAAGTGGTGTGCATCCTCTAACACCACATTATTATCTACAACGTCCTCTACAAGTAGGGCCTCGTAAAACGCAATATCCCCATCAACATCCAATGTACCCCCCTCGTCATACTCCGACAATCCATTTAACTCCAGATCAAGGAATTCATCTTCCTCATTAAGCTCATTATCAACCTTAACCATATCTTCAACACCAAGCATTAGCTCGAGTGACTCTCCCAATTCTATCTCTTCCTCAAACACAGGTTTCACCGCATATGATTTAAAATACGCAGCTTGCTCTTCTTCATCCATTTCATTATTGGAGTCACTGTAACAACCTGGAAATCAACAACACATACCTGTGTGGCCTGAGGTGGGACTTTATCAACCACTCATGTGTCCGTATCTGGAATGCTCTCCTCTGAATCATCTATATACTCTATCATTGGCTCTTTCCCTTCTTCTGGAAACGTCGGGAACAACTCACCCAACCGATTCATGTATCCCAAATAGTTGCCTTTCGTATCATACTTATAACCAGGTGTCGGTTGCTGCTCTATTTGCATGCTCTCCTCTTCGGTTTATTGAATAAATTCGCTATCTGACTCGTACACGCATTGGGAGATCTGCTTTGACCTTTCTCCACCTTTGTTAGTATTCCGGAGATTTCTTTAACTGCATCCTGGAGACCTGCAAAAACAGATAATTGATTTCTTAGTATACAATCATGTTCAGCTAATGTTCGTTGGTATTGGGCCCCCTTCTCTAATGGTCGGGTCTACTATTCCTCGATCTTATTCAAATACGCCTCAACACCCCTGTTGGGGTTGCTCTTGGAATGTTGACCATAATCTTACCCTTGGTTGTATTGATATCCCTGATCTGGTTCATTATATTATGACGAGGACCCATGTGAAAGATAAGACTGTTGCTGCACACAGAGGTTAGTACGATTATATGGACATGCACGAGTCCTATGAAAACCACTGCATCTTTAACAAATAAAGCTAGAACCCTTGTATGGACAGTCACGAGGTAAATGAGGATCACCACACGTATCACTATTAAGGTTAATATAGTATGGACATTTAATGGTTAAGTGAGGTCCATTACAAATTTCAAACATAACTACAAGAATTTAAACAAGCAAAAGACACGGACAATTAGAAACCTACGACTCAAAGAAAAAAATAAACACGGAAAAATCTAATTAACTAGAACCCTAAAAACTCAAAAGCAACAACACAACAGCACGTATATAGCAAGTAAGTCCAATCAGAGTTAATAACGTAATCGCCAAGAGTCCCCGATAACGGCGCCAAAAACTTGATGTGCTAAAAGTAGTTTAATAATTATTAACTAATTTAACTTAAAATAGACAATAAGTAACCCTAGACTCTCTAAAACTCGACTAAACTACTAACCGGTAAGTGAACCGATCGACTCTCGTAAAGCTAAGTAAGTCCGGATATCGAACCCACTAGACTCTTTAAATTACGTAAATTAATTAATTAGACTCGTCTAACTGAAACGACTATTTAATTATTATTATTATTATTATTATAAGGGGAATTTTACTTAAAAACTAGATTTAAACTAATTAAGAAAAAAACAAGTAAAATAAACGAAGAACAATTTTAATTGATTTAAATTTGATGACGATGAAAAACCAACTAGGCCAGAATCCCCAAAGTTTCAGTTATTAATTAATCAAAAAATGTTTGTTATGAAACCGAGATCATAAAATAGTCACCTAAAAGAGAACCCTAACAGGACCCGAACAGGACCCCTGACCCTTCTCAAGAAGACACCTATGGTTTTCTTATAAGTTCATAAAAACACCAATTTTAATATTAGACTTCCTTATGGGTATCTAATTAATTATGATAGAGTACCTTTATAATGAAATCCTACCTTACAACACGGAAATCAAAGGTAATTTGACGAACTTAATTGACTTGCTAGACAATACTAATTAATCAAACCTAGACGGATTCCTTACGAAGAACTAAATCTAGCAATCTCAATCAACAAAGATCTAGCAATAACCTATCACCTAACAGCTTTCTAGGTTAGCAACACATTTTTATTCGTTTGACTAATAATATTGTTCCTATGATCTTATTCGAATTCAATCATAAACTAGTAAAAAACACACAGTAGATGACCTAACAAAATCCTATCATATGAAACAATCACCAAGAATTTGGTGGAATAATAAAACTAGAACAACCAAAACCAAGTACACATACGCATCAATCAAATAAACCAAACAATTTACTGAATCATAAAACCATAATGAAAAGCAAATTCCATATAAAATAAAACTTCAAACAATGGTTCATCACAAGCCTAGGCAGTCTAATAAGTTTAGCCTAGCATCTTAAAATCAAAGAAACAAAAATAATTAAGTTCAAAAACCAAGCTCATAATTAAAATAATAAATTCAAACCGAATATTGATGATGCTTGGTTGAATTAGTGTTGAACCCAAACGATCTCGGCTCTAACCAACAGATTTCTTCTCTATATTTTCTTCTTCTTTGCGACGAACAGTAGCCTCAAGGCAGCCCCTCTTATGTTCTTTCGTAGGGCTGTGGGGGTTATTTCGGACCCACTGGTAGAATAATTGACAACTTCCTTCTTTCTTTTTACGGCTTCTTTTTCTTCTTCTTGTTGACCTACCCTACTCCATAATAATGATTCCACTTTTCCTTTTATTCTTGCCAAAGCCAACTAGATCTCATCGATACGCTTGCGAGTTGGAACCTGTGGCTTAAAAAATTTGAACCTGTGGTTCACCTCAAACAGCAAGTGTTGGTGAATTTAAGTTGCTTGGTGATTCCCGCCACGGTTAATAAACAGTCGACACGCGAGGGGCCGAACGTCCCATCGCGGTAATGACAGAACATCAATAATCTTCTCATAATACTGAATGTCGTTTTCCCATTTTATAATATAGACCTTTCTCTCGTTTTATAATATAGACCTTTAAATCAGAGTCATAAAGCTATGAAATAAAGTCACCACGCACTTTAGATACAGCTTTGAAGGATGTAATCTGATTAGCTTGAGCACGAGCGACAGCTTCAACTTTCATCTCTTGATCCACATATCGGAATGCGTCAATAATCTTACGAGCCATCTTGTCCCGATAAGCAAACCATTTCTGAATGTCAGCAACAGAAGGATTAGGCTTTGAATCGAATCTTGTATCAACAACATTCTTGCCCTTTGAAATCTTCTCCAGATGATCTTCTCCTGCTTTACGGTTTCCTCAGTAAATATAGGAGCACCCTGATCAACATTAGTGTGTTGAAATAAATCAGGGTATTCCTCAGCAGTCATGTCCTTAAACTCCACCTCGTCCTCATAAATAAATTCCGTATTCATCTCAATAGTAGGATCATTTAAGATCTCTTCATCATTCATAACCTCCACGTCATTCTCAGCCTCTAACATGGTTAACTCATCATTGTTTAGACCAAGCAGAATAGAAATATGCTCTTGTGTTAGGGACCTCTCAACAAACTGTCCCACAACAATCTCATCTGCATTAACTATGCTTCTAACCACCCCCTTACCATCAACAAATATAATGGTATTAGCCTTGATCGTCTTAATGGGTGTAGCAGCTGTAGTATCATGATAAGCGATGATCTGTTTTCCCGAATCACCAGCTGCACTTGTACCAGCACCTGAAGCCGAGCCGTGAGTTTTTTTAGGCTCACTTCCTCCAGTACCCGAAGCATCTAGATCTTCTTCATCGTTTTTAAGCTTCTTTAGTTCATCGTCCTTGCATGTAAGCTGCAAGATAAGATCATCCTGCTGTTTTATTTTCACCCCCTGAGACTCAACAATCTCACGGAGGGCTTTTGTCTCCTTTTGGCAGAAGGATACATAACTTACCCGCTTCTTTTGGTTCTCCAACATGCGTTCTTGAGTCATTCGGTCAGCAGACATTTGATTTTCATACAAATGCAGTAGACTCAAGACCATGTTCATTTGTTGATCATGAGACATAGCAAGAAGCTAAGAAGAGATTGGTTGAACAAGTCCTTGAGGTCGGTTAAGTCTCATATATGAAAGATCCATTGGTGGTGGGGGCATCATCATAGGTGTAGGAGGAACCACCGAAGTAGCAGTTGTAGGCCTTGGTAAAGGAGATAAAATAGATTGAGGAATCATACCAAGCCTCGGATCCGACGTAAGCGTGGTCGTCAAAGTTAATTCCGGGTTGCTAGTAGTAAGCGACACCACTGGTCTTGGAGAGACGGAGGACCTTGGAGGTTGAACTCCAAATGAGCTGCTAGCACCAGCCGACACTCGACGCTTAGACGATCCTTCACCAACCATCTCTTTCCCTTTCCTTTTGCATTGAGTAGCTATAGTAGCAGCTAAAGTTCTTCAACCGCAGCTTGTTGTTGAGCATTAGCGTCACCATCACCACCATTACCACCATCACCACTATCACCACCATCATCATCACACTCGTTCCCACCTGCTCCTTCCTCACGCTCAAAACCCGAGTCATCGTGGATCCAGCGATCATTGGGAGGACATACATAATCTGGGTTCACCAGATGACCAATCAATCTTTTGGTACGTGGATGAGGTGTGTGACGGTACGATTTCTTCCTACGTATAGTATCAGCTGACATGTTGTCCAACTTCAGCGTATCATCAAGACGTGTTGGATCGAGCACAAATTCACGTATAGCATCTTGAACGAACAATTGAATGAAGCGAGGATACATCAAAAACTTTACACGTCGCTTCACAACAGTACAATTTTCCTTGAGATGATCGAAGATCATTTCAGAGAAGTTGAAGGGTTTATTCAACACTATAGCAACGAATGCCGATGGAAGCATTATACGGAATTCATCAAACCATCCCTTCCGCCCACCAAGGCAGTGTATAAGAACGTGCAATAAATACTTGTATGTGAAACACAAGTAGGCCTTGTTATACATGGACTCATCAAGATTACCAGAATAAAATACCCATCCAAACAACCCTTTAATCAGCTCCTTGTGGTACTCGCTCGGATCATCAATCGTGTCATCGAACCTTAGCACCCTACGAACAGTCTCAATGGATACTACAACTAGTCTCATATTAACCTCAGCAGAAATGTGGTTCTCTGTTTCCACATAACGAGCAGTATTCCAGAATTGGCGAATGATGCTGAACCTCACATCCGGATTAGCAGTGATAGCATAATGAATACGTGAGCGGTGTAAGAAATCCAACATCCCACCAAAAATGTTCTCGTCAGCAGAGTTTGCATCCACAAAGGCACAAACATTGTGTCGTTTGTCATATGGAAGCATGGGAATATCTGGTGCTTGTTGCTGTTGTTGTTGAGGTGCATCAACGGGAGGATCTTGATCCATTTTATCAGCCATTGAACTGTATAAACAAACCCGAGAATCAATAATAGTGAATAATAGTACTTAAAAATTAATATCTAATTAAAAGATTTAAAATTAAACCAATTTATAAAACTTTTAATTTTAAAATAATTAATATATCATTCGTTAAATATTCTAATTCGTTATAACGAAATGGTATTTCGTTAAAGCGAATCCGCTACTTTGCTATCAGTTAAATAGTTAACGAATTAGGCTTAACGAATAACTAATAAACGTTAACGAATTGTGGCTAATTCGTTATAAATAATGAAGGGGAATCTGATTCGTTATAATGTACGATTCATTATCCTGATTCGTGTGATATATATAACGAATTGGACACGAATGAGTTACAATTCGTTAAACAATAACGAATGGCCAATTAAGCTTAATGTTTGACTAATTTGGTCAAGGTCAAAATCACCAAGAACACTAAAAAGTCAAATTAGCAATCGGAGATCAATACACCTACAATCAACAACATAAAACCAAATCAATGATCACAAAGGATCTCGGAATCATATTGCGATTATAATGATACCGATTTGTTTTCCCAAAACATAGTATATAGTGGTTAAATTAAGGATCATCAAAAGCTTTAAAAACCCGATAGCTTAAACAACAAATTAAGCCATCAAACCATTATCAAATTTGACGAAAATCATCACGGTATGATCGTCTATACCTTTGGATTACGAATATATAATCAAAACACTGAAAAACGATGATGTAAGTTTCTGGAAATTTTGGCCAGAGTAACAGTAGGTATATAGAAGATGAAAGGTGAATAGTGAGACGAACCGACTTCACTTCTCCCTATATAGTCTGACATGGCATGTTTTTCAATGTAACGAATCATCTGATTCGTTTGAATTTGAAATAACGAATCAGGTGATTCGTTAACTTAAATTAACACGTGGTTTAACGAATTAGAATCAATTTGTTAACTTTTAAACTTAAAATTAACGAATTAGTTTTAATTCGGGTCTAGTTAGTGTAAATATGTTTAACGAATTAGAAGTCATTCTTTTCAGAGTTGCGAAAGCGAATTAGGTTAACTAATTAGAATGCAATTAGTTAGGAATGACCTAATTCGTTATACATAAATAACGAATTACCTTTATTTAATTTTAAAAATAAATAAATTAATTAATTTATTAAATCAATTAAATTAAATATTAATTAAATACTCATACCATTTAACTTAAGAAAATCAATGAGAACCCATATCTCGATGATCGAATATGGTAACACTTAACTTAAAAAAAAATAATAAATAACATGTAAAAGAAAAAGCAAAATCTTTTTGGTATTTTGAATTTTTGTCAACGAAAAATATTTACTAGATAAAATATCCGAAACTTAAAAATGTAGAGCAGGAAAATATTTTGTGTTTTTGTATGAGTTTTCAAAAAGCAGTAAATAATTTTGGATTTTTTTTGGTGAGTTTGAGCAGAGAATCGTATTGATCAAATTGCCCTTCCATCACAGTTTTATATTTCAGCGATATTGTGACTGGCGTTAAGTCGGTCATTGATATTGTTGTCCACTTAAATCTTATAACAAACTTTCAAGCATCTTTGTGATATGATTAATTATTCAATTAGAGCACCGAACAACAGAAACTATCAGCCTCTAATCTCGGTTCAAGCTTAATTTGCTTTTTGCCATATCACCCAACTTGACTTTAACCATTATATTGCTGATCAAAATTTGAATTCTATAGAAATTTATGTGCAATGCATTGAGTTTCCTTTAATATAAGTGAATATGCACAAGTCCATCTGTCGGCTTACATACACTGGATCCCCTGGGGTCCGTTTCTTAATGGTATTGAGACGCGCGCAAGGGAGGAACAAATGTATGAATAACAACGGATTTTGATCAAGTCAGAAATTTAGATTGTACGAGATACAACAGTGATCAAGTTTAATGACTTTGGGTTTGCTCTAAAAGCGAGTGAAATATCCATGCATATGAATACCCAAATGATTAAGCCGCATAAAGACTCAAAGTGTCCAAAACCTCAACTCTTATTATTTGCTTTATTTTATTTTTGGGTGATCAAACAAATATAAGGCTTGAGTATGATAGGTTATTACATTTTTGCCATTCTCACCGAGATTTTTCCTAGAGACTAACACCTCTTTCAATTTGCCATTTTCTTTATGCTTATATCACGTACTTTACTCTAATAGCTTGTTTAAGACCTACCAATGTACAAATGCTATTAAGCACTCAGTCTTTTAAGCTTATTTCTTGCTGGATATGGGGTCAAAACAGTCAATGTCTATCATTTTCTCTTTTTGCTTCAAAAAACTCAAAATTTTTTAGGAGCATAAAATAAAATAAATTTAATCGCCCAGTTACTTTAAGTCAATAATTAATGGCTAACCTATCAAATCAACAAGTGAATAATAAGACCAATACATGCAAGCATGCTTCACAAACTTAAATAACCGAAATAATTTTCAGCGAGAAAAGAAAATAAAAACGCATAACGAACGCCCCAACTACTTTCCATTGTCAGGTAAATGGCTATCCCGAACATTTACGAGTAAATATCAGGACCAAACATATACGAGTACATTTCCTTCAAATATGAGTAATTGACATACTTTTCAGCGAACGTATGCAAAAATCTTTTTGGTTTTTCTCTTTACATACATAAAACACAGTCTTTTTGTCGTTTTCAATTTTCTAATAAACAAAGAAACTACACAATATTTTGAGGATTTTCGTATTTTTCTATACAAACTGAAAACACAATATTTTTGGTTTTTCAAGATTTTAAACTGTTTTTGGATTTTCAGATTTTTTTTAATGACATTAAAAACAAGAAAACACAATATTTTTGATTTTTAATTTTTTTCAAATTTTTCAATGTTTTTGAGTTTTAAATTTTTCAATGTTTTTTGGGTTTTAAATTTTTTAATGTTTTTGGGTTTTATCTATACCAACAAAAAGCACATATTTTTGTATTTTCTAGTTTTCACCCCCCTAAAAACCAAAACCAAAACCAAAACCAAAACCAAAACCAAAATAAAATTTAAAAGAAAAATAAACTAAAAATAAGATAGTTATCATTGTTTCAGGATATCAACAAGGGTCTTCAATCCATTTATACCAAGCAAAAATTGAAATTGGGTTTTGTCAAAGGCCTTGGTAAATAGATCGGCTTTTTGAAAATCGGTATGTACTTTCTCAAGGTCGATTAATTTTTTTTCAAAACAATCCCGTATGAAATGATATCGAATTTCGATATGTTTCGTTTTAGAATGTTGTACAGGATTTTTGGTGATGCTAATGGCAGCAGAGTTATCAATCAAAATATGAGTAGTAAGAAACTTCAAACCGTAGTCGCGCAGATGTTGTTGAATCCACAAAACTTGGGAACAGCAACTCGAGGCTGCAACATATTATGCCTCAGCGGTTGAAGTAGAGACTGTCGTCTGCTTCTTACACTGCCAGGAAACAAGTCGGTTTCCTAAGAATTGACACCCTGCCGTAGTTGATTTGAAGTTAATCTTGCAACCTTCGTAGTCTGAGTCTGAAAAGGCTGTATGTTCAAAGTTATCGTCCTTGGGGTACCATAACCTGATGTCTAGATTTCCCCTCAGATACTGAAGAATATGCTTGACCGCTGCCAGGTGAGTCACTCGGGGACTAGCTTGAAACCTAGCACAAAGATAAACAGCAAACATAATGTCGGGGCGAGAAACCTAGCATGATAGAGGGTAGGATCAACGGTGTCCTCCAATTCATCCGGTGATAAATTGTGACCCACGGGGAGAGGAGTTGAAGGGATTTTTTCGGCAGATATCTTGAATTGGCTCAAGACATCATTCACATATTTGGTCTGGTGAACAACGATTTCTTTCGCAGACTGGTGAACTTGCAACCCTATAAAGAAGTTCATCTCTCCCATCGAGCTCATCTCGAACTTTGTTTGCATTGACTTCTCGAAATCCTTACATAACGTATCGTTTGTAGACCCAAAGATAATGTCGTCGACATAAATCTGAACGAGGAGAAGATCATCACCAATATTCTTTTAAAATAAAGTGCAGTCGATAGTCCCTCGCTTGAAGCCGTTATCAGTCAGATGGTCAGCAAGCGTGCCATACCAAGCTCTCGGGGCTTGATGTAGACCATACAAGGCCTTGTTTAAATGGTAAACTCAGTCTGGATAATCAGGATCTTCAAAGCTAGGAGGCTGTAAAATAAACACTTCCTCTTGTAGTTCCCATTGAGAAAAGAACTTTTAACATCCATTTGATAGACCTTTATATTCTTGTAAGCTGCATACACAAGAAAGATTCGTATAGACTCCAATCTTGCAACTGGAGTATATACTTTAGTGTAGTCAATACCCTCTTGCTGATGGAAACCTTGCACCACCAACCGTGCCTTGTTTCTTATGATCACACCATGATAGTCTTTTTTACATTTAAATACCCACTTAGTCGGAATAGCCTTCCTGATTCGAGCAGGTTTATCAATAAGCTCCCAAACACCCAAACGTGCAAACTGCTGCAATTCTTCTTGCATGGCTTCTACCCAAGAGGGATCTTCAAGTGCCTTATGAGTGGTCGTCGGCTCAACTTGGGATAGAAAGCAAGTGATTTGGTAAGATTTACGATCCCAATCCGCATAAGCACACAATACATTATTTTCATTCGAAGAAGCAACTTGATGACGTGTTTGAACGCCCATATCAAGTTCTCCAATGATGGTTTCCTGTGGATTATAATTATGAATCCGAAGTGTGGGATTCTCAGGAATAACAACATTTTCAAATAAATTAGTGTAATGTTCTCCAAGTTCATGAGATGAATCATCACTATCAAGTTCAATAACTTGATCAACAACTCGATTATCATCAGAAGAAGAATCATTATTAAAGGAAGCAGGAGAAACATCACATGCATCTTCAGTTGGAGCAACAGTTGGAGCTTCAACATCATTAGAACTTGAAAACCTCGGAATTACCAATTGATCTTAAAAGTAAGCACGGACCATATCTTCATCTGGTTGTTTAGTAGATGGAGTAAACGAGTTAAGTAAACCATCATAATCAAACATCTAGTCGGGACCTTTCCCTTGAGGAGGTGTGGTGTACTTTTGACAGTCCACATGGTACCATTCCTCCACACAACCAGAAGTAAGATTAAATATTCTTTTCTTTGGAGAAGCATATCCCATGAAATAACCCTCAATGGCTTTTTCTTAAAACTTACCCACATCTTTCTTCAACATTGTACAAGGACACCCAAATGGTTCCAAGTATTTTAAGTTAGGCTTTCGGTTGTTTAAAAGCTCATAACTTGTCTTCTTAAGTCTCTTAACAGTTAGAACTCGATTAAGCGTATAACAAGCAGTATTCACCGCCTCGTTCCAAAAGTGGACCGGAAGCTTAGAATCGGCAAGCATAGTTCTTGCAGCTTCAATCAAAGTTCTGTTTTTCCTTTCGGCAACACCGTTCTGTTGTGGTACATAAGGGCACTATATTCTCGGTGAATTCCTTTTTGGATGCAAAAGAAATCCAATACAGTGTTCTTAAATTCATTACCATTATCACTTTGAATTCTCCTCACTTTTTGCTTGTATATTGATTCGATCTTAGTGATTAGGTTTTGTACCAGAACAGGTGTTTGATATTTTGAGCTCATAAATAAAACCCATAAGTATCTTGAATAATCATCGGTAACCACAAGACAATACCAATCTCCAGAGATACTAGCACGATTCACATGACCAAAAAGATCCATATGAAGGCGTTCAAGAGGAGTATCAGTGGAATTCAATAACTTAGACGGATGTGACTTTTTCTTCTGTTTGCCTTTCATGCAAGAAACACAGTGGTCAGATAATTTAAAATTCTTCAAAGAAACACCCTCAACCAAGTCATTCGCCATTAAATAATTCATATTTCGAACATGAATGTGACCCATTCTACGATGCCATAGAATAGAGTCCTTCTCGGTTGCTTTTGAAACAAAATATGTTTGGATATATGTTGATACTTTAGAAGACATATTCAAGAAATAAATATCATTTGATTGAGGGGATCACATGATAACCATGTCCTCGGGAATGACGTATCCCGGTTTCAAAATCAGACATTCTTTATCAGTAAATATAGTTGTGTACTTCTTGTCACAGATTTGCGACCCACTTAATAAATTATGGTCAACTTTGTCACGGTAATTGACATTCTCAAATGTAATGTGACCATTTGAGACTTCACCTTCTTGTGTTATCATACCCCCAGAATTCCCAGCAAAAGCCACATAACCCCCTTGAATATTTCTCACATTTGTTAAGAGGTTGAGATTTCCAGTAATATAACGAGAACATCCGCTGTCCATTATCCAGTTTTCACCAGACACGGTCTTGGATGTACCCTACACACAAATGAAAATGATTAGTTTAAAAAGGCAGCCCAGGCCTCGGTCTTGGGCACCTTTTGAGTTTCTCTTGGAACATTAACATTAACAGATATCAACTGTTGTTCAGAAACTTGAGAATAAGTTACAGGCTTCTTAGACTTTCGTCTTAGATAGGCAGCTTGAACAACGTTTGAGTTCACATTCTTACAGATTGGCTCAGTTGGAACAAACTTTGGTTTTACTTGACCATATGTTTCGTTCACATGAATAACCTTACGTGGGTTGACGTTTGAAAACATGATGTGAGTATCATCATCACACGACAAAGGTCGTTTCAGAATCTCCTTTATCACAGAAACCGGTTTCGATTGGTCCTTGACAAACGGATGAAGATTCTGAGATTTTTTCTGTCCACAGTTTCTCACCACATGACCTTGTTGTCCACACAAAAAACAACTTCTCATGTCCACACGATCATGTTGAGATTTGGCAAAAACATATTCCACAAAAGGTTGATGACTCACATTCTTAGTAAAACTCTTGGCCAACTCATCAGACGACACAGACTTCTTTTTCATATAGAAGTCAAGATTAGAACAATTTGAAAAACTTTGCAATGTGTCAGTTCCAGTTGATTTCACAAAAATGAACCTTTTTAGCCGTTTTTAACAATTGCTTGGCTTTAATCAATGGGTCTGATGTGTTTGATGTTTTGGCACTAGCATGTTGACGTTCAAGATCTTGTGTCTTGGAAGTTTCATTGTGAAAGACACTTTCAATAAGTTATGGTTTGATAATGCTAATCGGAATGTCTTTCTCAGTGAACATCTTGTCTATTCCTTTCAACTAAAACACACGACGAGTTGATGGCTTAGAAACAGTAGGGTTGATAAAACGCATCAAATCCTCATCAGAAACTTTGGAGTTTTCTGATTTCTTTGCCTTCACTGGTTTAGCCTTAACTTGTTCTTCCTTTTTCACTTGAGTTGTGTGTGAACCATACACAGCCTCCTCAAACTCATGAGGTTCACATAAAATGTGATTAGAACTTGGAATGTTTTGGTTTTTGTGTATAATCTCAGGTTCGAACACATCCTGAATGATCACCTTCTCAACATTTTCTACAAATATTTTATTGCTTTCGACATGATGTTTTTGAGTTGGTGGTTGGGCTTTGACATTTTTAGATTTTTCTTGTTTAGAATTATTAAAAACAACAGGTTCCTTCACAAGCACTTCTTCTTCTTTCCTTGCAAAAGGATTTGCTTTATAATCATTTTGAAAAGGTGGTGGTATTTCAACAAAACCTATGCCCTTTTTCGAATCTTTTTGTTTACCAGATACTTCGATTATTACATGTAGCAAAAGAGAAGAGTTTCTAAACTTTCCCAACTTTTTCTTCAACTCAAGAACCTCACACTCAAGCTCGGTTATCTTCGAACGATGTTTCAAAATTTCTTGAAACTTTTGATCGTTGATGGTCATTTTGACAGATAACTCAGCTTTGAGATCATGATTGCTTGTCGATAATGCTTCAATCTTTTCTCTAGATCTCATCTGAGATTCTAAAGATTGTCGATAAGTATCTTTTAGTGAAGCGATTTCTCTCACTAAA
Organism: Bidens hawaiensis; assembly: GCF_021521415.1. NCBI lineage: Eukaryota > Viridiplantae > Streptophyta > Magnoliopsida > Asterales > Asteraceae > Bidens > Bidens hawaiensis. The sequence continues at coordinate 135,191 of NW_027492790.1, forward strand.
CTATCATTGTGATTTTCCAAAGACTATAACTTATGTTTGTTTTTCTCACATTCAAGACAAGATACATTAGCGGACACATTAACTGAGATAGCAACAGAAGTACTAAACTCATTGATCTTAGCCATGCAAGCAAAAGTGGTTGGAAACTTGTCACATGAATCATCATAATCTGATTCCGTATCATTATCAAAAGACAGCTCACTTCCGCTTGCATATTGAAAAACTTCATTTTCCTTGAACATAACCAAATTGGCTTGATTATCATTGCACAAAAGTCTTTGAGACCAGTCAGTTCCATCCAAATTATTCAGCATAGCTTGTGATCCAGAAGAAGATGATGTGGTTCCAGAAGTCTTAACAGCATCATTCCTATTTTTACTCGATGAACTTCGATCTTGATTTCTAGGACCAGTATACTCCTTCTTCGGCTTATCACACTCCTTTGCAAAGTGGTCGAACTCTTGGCAATTATAACATTTAACCTTTAGTTTATCGAAACCAACCTTCTTATTCAAAGCAGGAAGATCTTTGCCGGTTCATTGCATAAACCTTTTAACCTTTCGAACAATCATTGCCATGTTCCATTTCGAATCCATAAGCTCCAACTCATCCGGATCAATTTGATCGTAGTCTTCATCAGTCAAATCACTAGTAGCAATCTTACTACTAACCAAATTCTCATATGAGGTCATGAAGGCAGACAAGAAAGCAAAGTTTTGTTCAGCCTCCTTCATGTTTACATTCGGTGAAGATGAGAATGGATTTGAAGTGGATGAATTTCCAGAGCCACTAGATGAACTTGAAGCATCAGGTGATCCAGAACTTCCAGCAGTGTAGAAACAAGCTCTTGGATCATTATAGATAGTTGTCGCATTCTCACTTGCATTTTGTGTAAGAAATGCAGTGATTGGAGATATTGTCGAATTCAGAGGCATACTTAGACCATAAAATTCCAGATCTTGACTATCTTTAGAAGATTTTTGACATTTAAGATCGTATTCTCTTGCTTCGATCTTTTGCATTAATTCGGATGCTGTCAAGTCTTCATTGTTGAAGTAATTTTTGTCTTTCAGAACCATTAAAAATTTTGAATAAGAACTCAGTAAAGCACCCTTAATAGTATCAGTCTTATCTGATTCAGATGGTTCCATCTTCATTTTGTCCATCTCGGCTATCAGATGGTTGAATCTAGTTGTCATCTCCTCGACAGTCTCACCCTTAAGTAGGTTAATATTTCTAAATTGAAACTTGAGCATTACCTTGTTGCTTTCAGCGGTGTTACCCATACTCCTCATACGAATATGTTGGAATAACGAAGCACAAATCTTTATGCTACCAACTTGGTGAAAGATGTTTTCGGGTAAAGCTATTGTAAGAGTGGAGTAGGCTTTTGTTTCAATCTCTAGTGCTTTCTTTTCTTCTTGGGAGTATTGTGAGATGGCTTTGGGCGTAAATCCGATAGTCTCATGTCCAATCATCGGAACGGTATATACCTCATCCAAGCAATACGAACAATCAGGGTGAACCGACTCTACATGAGCACGGAAATGGGGTTCCCACTTAGCAAAATCGCTAAATTTCATTAAACATGGACATTTTGAATGTGAACCGATCTCGGTGTCCAGTTGCAACATTTTTTGCATTAACATATTTTGGGAAGCTAAAGCATACATACCAGCCATTTTGAAAAATGACAAGACAATCAAATTTCAAGGGTTAAATTTGAAAATATCTTAACGAACTGTGAACAGGAACTTTTAACGAATTGTGAACAGTAACGAATCGGGAATAGTTTTAACGAATCTGGAAGTTTAAAGAATCTGTAACAGTATCACACGAAATAGGTTACAAAGAACTGGGTCAACGAATTAAGTCAAAGTAACAAATTAGATTGACGAAATAGGTTAACGAATCAGGTGGTTTCCTTAACGAATCAAGTAATGAACCAAACAAGTGAAAGCTTAGCGAATTAAGGTAATGAATTACTGAGTTCTCTTAACGAATCACTAAGGCAAGATTGACAAAATCAGGTGATGAATCTGTATGAAGAATTAGCTACAGTTGATAACGAATCAACTATAGCGAATTTGGTTGTTAAAACGGTTATAACAAACTCTGACAACTATTACCACGTGGCAAAAAGTTGTTAGAATTAATATTAACGAAGTAGACACGTGTCATGCGAATTGAATGACACGAATTAGAATAGATAAAGAATTAGATCATGAACTAGTGAACAAACTTAACGAACTGGCCAAAAATTAAACGAATCTTCAAGCCCAGATGAAGATCTTCATATCTTCAAACATTCATCATACATTTCCAGAATTTTGAACAAAATATGAACACTTAAACAAGTCATGAATCTGTAATACTATCTCAATACTTTACCAAATCATTCACTTAACCTATCAAAATACTCGCGACATCAACGCGAATTCAAATCAAACTATCCCGTAAACAATTAACATTAACTCGTAATCAAATCAACCAAAAACCAAACTCTGTTTTCGGCCAAAACAGATCCACACCAAATCAATCCAAAACCAATCCAAATTCCAATTCCAACTCACAAATCCTTCCCAATACCTTAACACACAGATCTGATCTAGTCAATCCATATCCAAATCAAATTCACACTGAATTCAATCAAAATCAAATGAAACACAAAATAATACCAAATTAACAATTAACCGTACTTAATTAAAGTATTATCAGCCAAATCAAGAGCAATCGAACACCGAAAGCTCTGATACAACTTGTAAAACCCTCGGATCTATCTCAGATCTAAGATCTAATAACTATAAACGGATCTAGTTCATTGTTGCTCTTAAACGATTATATGTTGTGTGTATATATATATATATATATATATTAGTATTAGTTGTATAGATATGTGTATGTATAATATAAGATGATTAATTAAGATGAAGCTTGAGAGGAAATCTAGTCAGCAATTCGATAATCTTAACTCAAAACTTAAATTAAACAGTGGACGAACCCACTATATATAGAAGACAGGTCTAGTTCGTTACACATTCCGTAGCGAACTAGCCTCCTGCTTCGTTACAATACATTAAATAACTATTTTAACGAAACATCCCCTGATTCGTTAAACATCCTTAACGATTCAGGAGGAACTTAACTTAAGTTCTAGTTCGTTAAACATCCTTAACGAACTAGACAGTTCCTTTAACGAACTAGCTTAATTTAATAATATCTTTTACATAAATAAAAACAATAAATACAAAACGATAATTACAAAGACTCGAGACCCAAAACTGTGTACTAACAATTTTTCAAAACTTGTTTATAATACTATATAAAAAAAATACATAGAATGTACTTTAGATGTGTATTAATATCCAAATCCGAGCACTTGATCGACTTCCCGCTTTCATTTGTGAGCTTCACCTGAGGCATTGTAGCATACCAATTAGTATTTAATAATATATAACCCATAAACTTACAATCTTACTAAACGTGAACTCGTAGTTTCCCAAAGTCAACTATAACCAGCATAACATACACACATACGAACATAGCTTACGCCCAAACTTATATGCCCGACCCATGCTTTTGCTCATGATGAATAATTCAATACCTCATACCTTGTTTTCGAGTCATGGTTGGATGTCTTGTGAAATATTTACCTTTACGAGGTTCATGTCTTCAAGTTCATACAATTGAAAGTTCAATCCTTCTTAATCGAACTTATAAAAAGATTCAAGATCATCACCCTTTTCTATACCATTTATACAAACATCCACTAACGGGTCAAAATCCAAATTAATTATACTATTAGATAACAACAAACTAACGGGCCATGATCAAAAAATCGATCAAACATATCCAACATAACATGCTAAATAATACTAAAAGGATTGTATATCCACCGGTTATCATTTGGTAGGTCATGCATACACTTTTGACCCGTTATGAGATTAGTACGCTTCTTGCTGAAAATCACTATTTTATTCACAAATAATTCAAAAACCTCATTAAACGATTTCAGAAAAATCTATAAAAATTACAGAAAATCAACTTTGATGTTAAGTAACTTCTTACCAAAAATCATGTCAAAATAAAATGCTTAAGAATTCAAAATAACATCTGCAATGGACTGGGCTATTTGTAGAAAGTCGTTATTTTATTCTAAAAACAAATTTACAAAATCTCATCAAATTGTTTCAGAAAAATATATAAAAATTACACAAAATAATTTATGATGTTGTTTAACTTCTGTCCAGAAATCATGCAAAAATAAGATGATTAAATCCCTGAAATAACACCCGCATGTAGGTTGACCTGGTTCGGACAGCAACTATAATTTGGTTACACAAAATTGTTTTGACCTCTTTACTAAATCCATTTGACTTGAAACCTTTTATAGGACCTACATATATGTGTTGGGAATGTTGAAACTAAATTTCATATAAAAGAAATACTTTAGTAGTACCCGAAATAGCCCTCGACCCGTAACTGGGCTATTTTGACAGCACCATAAAATTTTACCAAACTAACTTTAACAAATCTTGCAAAATATAAACATGGAGCCACTATGTTGTATCATAGCAATATTAAATGGTGTTGTCCTATACCAAGATATAGATGACTTACCTGTACATCGTTGACTTTGTTTGTTGGTCGTGTTGCTCGTTAACTCGTTGACTTCCAAGTTATGCCATGTTTATGCCTATCTTGACAACAAGTTGATTTCTCATTTAATTAAAACACATATCATCATTGATTCCAACTAGGTTTATCATAAGTCATGCCCACCAAGCTTAAATAATAAAACAAATTATGACACAAGCAATAGATTCAACCAATACATGTTTCCCTTTTTAGCATCAAAGAAATCTACTTTCTTTAAAATCACCAATAATACCATACTTTAAGTTTTCTAGCATAAAATCACCATTATTTAGATTCCCAAGTTCTGTTCAGATTCTACTCAACAGCCACACATGATTTTCATCCCCACCTTACTAATTTGTCATTCTAGCAATCAAACTTCAACATGCAATTGAATCTAAAACTCAATAACTACAATTAATCATTCTAGCTTGTAGTTTAAGGTTTATGATACGAAATTCAGGCATCATAAACCTGATATTGAAGGTTTGGATCGAATACTCATATGTAACCTAACTCACGATTTCATAGCCATAATATAAGAATTACTTACCAGAGCCTTAGTGATTAAGCATAGAAAAGACAATGTTTTCATCTTCCAATTTCAAGATTTAGTGTGAGATTCGGCCCTCATGGCTTCTCTCTTTCTTCCAGTGAACATCAAAGGAGGTGTCGACCTCTTTCCAGATCAAATCTCCGTGTTTTATTTTCTAACTTTTCATAACCACCCCTTATTTTACCATTTTCAACCGTTAAACAAAACCAGTCCTCTAAGTTACTAAACTAGTTACATACACCATTAGAATTTACGTCAGATTAAAAATTAACGAAATTATCAAATACATTTTCTCATTTCTCATACCATCTTCTAAAATTTATACCATAGTAACCCGTTGAAAGTATTTCACTTTGGTGAATATATATATATATATATATATATATATATACTTTTCAAATATTATAAAAAATAGGATGTTACCTTCTTAAGGCAGTTATGATTAGGGAAGTTAAGTATCCAAAATGGTTAGCTAATGTGGTAGTTGTTACAAAGAAAAACGGAAAGTGGATGGTATGTGTTGATTTTACGGATTTAAATAAAGCATGTACAAAGGATCCTTTCCCCTTACCACGCATTGACTCCATGGTGGATGCTACAGCAGGACATGAAATGCTTACCTTTATGGATACTTCATCTGGATTCTAACAAATTTAGACGGAACCATCTAATCAAGAGAATACAACATTCATGACTCCTACTAGCGTATATTGTTGTATTGATATGCCTTTTGGACTAAGAAATACAGGTGAAACCTATCAAAGACTTTTCAATATGATGTTCAAATACCACTTGGGAAAGACCATGGAAGTCTATATAGATGACATGGTGGTCAAATCAAAGAGAGCAGAAGATCATCTCAAGGATCTCCAAGTAGCTTTCAACATCCTTGACTAATACGACATGAAGCTCAATCCATCTAAGTGTTATTTTGGTGTCAAAGCTGGAAAGTTCTTAGGATACATGGTGACCAAAAGGGGAATAGAAGCTAGTCCTGAGCAGATCGAAGCCATTGTTAACTTAAACTCTCCGGTGAACACAAAGGATGTTCAAATATTGACGGAAAGAAATGCAGCCCTGAATAGATTCATCTCGAGATCTTCAGAGAAATGCAAAGATTTCTACGACATCTTAAGGAAAAAAAAGAAATTCAAGTGGACCCATAAGCATGGAGATGCACTTCAAGCTCTTAAGGATTATCTAGCCTCAGCACTAGCATTGATGAAACCAGTGGATGGTGAGCTGTTATCCTTATATCTAGTTGTTTCAGGTAATGAAGTTAGTGTTGTTCTAGATAAGGATCACGATGGACAACAACATCCGGTCTATTATGTAAGTAAAAGTCTTTTAGACGCCGAGGTCAGGTATTCTTATCTTAATACTTGCTTTAATCATGGCATCAACTAATCTAAGACATTACTTTGAAACTCATAATATCATTGTTAGAGCTAATTATCCTATGAAGAATGTTTTTAGAAAACCCTAGATGTCAGGTAGGATGACTAAGTGGGTTGTCAAGCTCAGCAGTTATAATATTCAATATGAGCCTAGAACCGCCATCAAATCACAAGCACTTGCCGAATTTATAGCTGATTTCAGTAATGACTTGCAAAAGGAAGCCGATTTGGAGGTCCAACAACTTGAGGAGACCAAGGATCCTTGGATTCTCTTCACATATGGTGCATCAAATGCCAGAGAAACAGGATTGGGCATACTACTAAAATCGCCAAAGAGGGACATAATACCCTAGTCTATAGCCTGTGAGTTTCAAGCTACCAACAACGAAGTAGAATAGGAAGCATTAATTGCAGGTTTATTGTTACCTAAACAAATGAGGATCAGGTATCCTCAAGTTTAGATAGATTCTATATTTATAACAAACCACTTTAATGGTTCATACACTGTAAAAGGTGAAAAAAGGATCAAATATTTAAAAATTATAAAAGAATTGGCAAAAATCTTCAAATTGTTTAGTATAATTCAGGTACCAAGAGAAGAGAATGTTGGGGCAGATGCCTTAGCAAATCTAGCATCATCTTTGAAGATCCCAGATGATATAAAGATACCGATCATTCATGTACTTTCTCCAGCAATTGAGGAACAAGAAGCAATGGAAGTAACAACGGATCATCCTGGAGAATTTAAAGATCCTCAATCCAGTCCTTAAGTAGGATCCTGGATCCTCCCGATTAGGAAATTCCTCCAAGACGTAGAAATCCTTTATGTAGAGAATCCTAGAGCTTTCAGAATCAAGGTATCCCAATTTGTTATTTTACAAGATACTTTGTATAGAAAATCTCTTGCAGGTCCCTACTTAAGGTGGATTGAAGATCCAGAAATCCAAGAAGTGCTTAAAGACTTTCATGAAGGTGACTGTAGTAACCATACAGGGGCATAGCGTTATTCTCTAAAATACTTAGGACATGTTACTCCTGGCCAACAATGAAGAAGGATGTTATGGAATATTCAAGGAGATGTGATGCTTGTCAAAGACATGTAAACATTCTTCATCAACCAGCAGAACCTATGTACCGTATCTCTTCCTCATGGCCTTTCATGAAATGGGGGATGGATATTGTAGGTAAATTACCTAAGGCACCAGGTGGGAAAGTCTTCATGCTTTCCATGACAGGTTACTTCTCAAAATGGATCGAAGCAGAATCATTTATTCAAGTCCATGAAATGGAAGTTATATACTTTATTAAAAGAAATATTATAACTAGATTTGGCATCACATCTGAAATTATTTGTGATAATGGATCCAAATTTATTGGGAAAAGCTTTTGTGACAGCTGGGGTATAAAGATGATCACTTCTACACCAGTCCATCCACAAGCTAATGGTCAAGCATAGTGAAGCAACAAAATCATCATCATCATCAACTTTAAGAAGAAGCTAGGATTCAAGAAAGGCAAATGGGCTAAGGAACTTCCTTATGTTCTTTGGGCTGATAGAACAACACCCAAGAATGCGACGGGTCAAACACCGTTCTCGTTGGTGTTTGGGGCAGAAGCTATAATTCCTAATGGTAATTCCTACTGCCAGAACAAGCATCCATGATCCTCAAGCAAACAACGTAAGCCTTATCCAGGATCTAGACACTATTTATGAGCTCAGAGACTTAGAAAAGGTCATGATGGCTGCATATCAACATAGGATGGCCGGGGCATATAACAAGAATATCAGGATCAAAAGGTTTCAAGAACGAGATATGGTCCTAAGGAAAGCCTTTCAAAATACGACAAATCCGGTAAATGGAAATCTAGCACCCAAGTGGGAAGAAACTTACCTTATTGAGTCGGAAGTAGGAAATGGGGCATACCACTTACTCACAATGGAAGGTGACAGACTACTAAGAGCCTGGAATGCCTTGCACCTTAAAAAGTATTTTATGTAATCAGGATCAAGGATCCTTAAAGGTTTGAGGATCCTAAAGTTGGTACAATCTTATCCTACTATTTATTCATTTTAAATTTTTGTTACTTGTTGTTAACCAAGGAAAATAATATTCTTAACTTTTACTTTCACCAAGTTATGATTTTATGCGGAAAATGCATATTTCAAGTGAGTATACAAATGTTAAGGGGTTGGCCATCTCTCTCCCACGTTTAAGGTATAATCTCATATGATTATACCTTCTAAGGTTTAAAGGTTTTCACATTTCATACGAATTAGAGTTTTGACACTCTTGCCCGAAGCGCACGCTATTCAAAGTATAGTTTTGGGCAATGGGACCAGTACATGCTTAGTGGTTGGCAATTTCATTGCTTTCAGCTATATGGAGGATCCTACAAAAATTGGTAGACGTACCATACAGAGGTTTCTAAAATTTTCATGTTAGCTAAGGTTTTGGCGTTTTCACTTCACTTACATTTAGGACTTACCCCAATTTAACAGAAGTATCTTTGGCTTAACCCCAGTTTCCTTAAGTTTAACACTCGTAACGTTGGGCTTGACCCTAGGTTTTTTGGGCTGACCGCAACATTTTAGGCTTGACCCCAGTTTTTTAGGCTTGACCTCAGTTTTTTTGGGCTTGGCCCCAGTTTCTTGGGCTTGAACTCAACTTACTTGACTTAAATCCTAAGATATTTGCAACGTGTATCCTTAGTATAATTACAAGCATCTTTGAAATATGTGTGGTAAAATAGGTCTAATCAGATCTTCAGGTATGATCTTTAATTATCAAGCTATATTCATTCAAATTATATTTTTGAAGACCATTATATTCGAGGATCTCGGATCCTTAAGTTTTATTTGAAAGGATAATCTATTTTATAATCTTTTAAAGAATAAATATTAACAACTATGTTTTCATTATTAATAAACAACCGACAAATAGATAAAAGATTATAGTTATTATTATACCACCATGATTTACCAAAATTATTAACCCGGATTTCACCATTTAAACATGGGCCATCCACCCGGGTTAAAACATGTGTTAGTAATTGTTCATAGGTTGCAGGGAAATAAAAGAAGGGACATCAAAGGATTCATCTCCGAAAAAAGAGGATCCCTCCGCCTTTGCTACCCCTCAAGATTGTCCAAGGATCACAGATCCTTTATCCTAGTTACCTATTGTTTGGTTACAAACCATCAAATATTCAAAACACAAACACATAAAATGTGGGCTTGGACCTAGTCTTAACATCCTTTATCTCCCACCTAAGCAGCTCTTTCTTTAGCTGCAATCGGATATATAGGCGGAGGGGATGTTCTTAATAAACTCTATAGATATATGATAATTATATCTAGCTTGTCAAATCTCATCTGTTTTTGCAGGATGTTTGAATTTAAAGGCAAAATGGCAGATGTGATCTTATCACAACCGCCATTTTGGGGGCAATTGTTAGGCATGAAAATTTGACGTTATGGATATGTTATCCTGGCATATGTTCCGGATCAGTTATCCTTAGCATGTGTTTCAAATCCTGTCTGGATCAAGGATCCTCAGTACTTATTATTTACTAACCATTGTTCTCTTTGTTATATTAATACTATGGCAGGTACAACGGATAAAGAGTAAGTCTACCCTATTATTTTGCCGTCCAAGTGGATTATCAACGTGGTCAAAGCGTGTAAAAACTCCATAAAGGAAGTGGCGTGAAAATAGGACATTAGTTACTTTGTTTTTTATTTTTATATTGAAGCTTAATGCAATTGGGTCAGATACATAGTTCACACTTGTAACACCCGCACTTAGCTCTCTTGTAATCACTCCATAAGCTTCCACCATTTTAACACCGTACTTTGATTAATATAGTGGTGATAGACGATTTTTCATCACCCGAGGTTTTATGCCGGCGGTCACCTGCTGATCAAAGGCGTTTCCTCGTAACAAATCCTTGTGTTCATTCTTATTCTACTCACGTAATCACCATTGTTGATCATGCACCCTACCTCACAAAACTGATATGGTTATATTATCCTTAAATCCTGACCCAAACAATTATGTATATTAATTATTTTATGTAGTTAGTTCTAGTTTCTCTAAAACTAATACCAACAGAAAACAAAAGCACCAATAATTGTGAGGATACTTTTAAGTACAAAAATTTGTCAAAGATCACTCCATGAGAGGAATTGTAAGAAAAAGAAATATTTATTTACATTAGAATGCTCACTCATAGCATATTAAACCAACGTAATGAATTGGTGGAAAACAGTTTAAACTAGTTATGTATATTAAGTGCGTTACCATATTAACTGTCACCACTTTTGTTTTAGTTTAGAGAAAATGCTTTAAAAATAAATAACTAATACACCTAACTCAAAATATCAAGAATAAATACACATATATCGATCTCCCTGGTCTGGTTTTATATGAATCGTAAACCAAACTGTTCGTTGCAGCTTTAAAACATCAAAGCCGAACGACCGCAGGAAAAATAAAGTAAACATCACACCAAACTGATTGCCGGTTTAGGCAGTTTCACAGTTTTAAACTAAACCATGAACACCCATATAATGCATTATGCCTAAAGGTTATTAAATCTAGACTAAGTCCTCATAGACCAAAAATGTTAAAAGAATAGATTAACGAACATAAACTAATGAACATAAAACAAACGTAAACTAACGGACATGATTTAACGTAAACAAACAAACAAACGTAAGCGAAATTAAATGAACGAACATTTACAAATATAAATTACCGAACTAAACATGTGTTCACTAAATAAACAAAATCAAACGAATTTGTTCACGAACTGTACACTGAACGCTTGGTTCTTCTATAGGCCTAGTAAGAGATACAAGTAAAGACGAAACTACCATTGATACATAAGTTTACTAAATTCCCAATTACTTTAAACTTGATAGATTAAGCCAGCTGTCAAAACTTTTTATAAAATATAAATAATTTAATCAATAAAAGTATAACCAACTCATGATAATGTTGGAAGTAGAAACATTAAATTAAGAAAATTTTGCATGCATTTATCTATATATTAAAAAGCAACCTATCGGTTGTGAGTAGATGTCACTGTTTAACTATGTTGGAGGATTTTATGCATAGCGTAAAACCTTTACTAACGGTTTAACCTAGTTATGTATATTAAGTTCTTTACCAATTTTATTGTCACCAATTTTGTTCTAGTTTTAAAAAAATTATTTAAGGATAAATAATTAACACACCTAACTCAATATATCTAAAGTAAATAAACATATAACGATCTTACAGTCTGGTCTGGTCGGGTTTAATAAGGACGATTTTTGGTATAAATCGTAAACCAAGCCGTTCGTTATAGTTTTAAACTTTGAAGCCGACCGACTAAATGCAAAAAAAAAGTAACTGACCATCAAACTGTAACATCCCGAAATTTCTATGAATAATATTTAGTATATTATTTACGTTGAAAGAATTAACTGGAGTTAATAGAAAAACAATAATAATTTAAAAATAAGGATAATATGATGGTAGGTTAATTAGATGGAAATTAATTATGGATTTAAGATGAAGATGTGCATAAGGTCCATGAGCTTAAGGAGTATAAATATCCCTTAAACCCTAAATCCTTTCCATCTCCATCATTTTACACCTTAGCCTCCACCATCAAAAACACACACTTAAGCCAAAAACTCTCTACTCTATTCTATTCAACGATCCAAGACAAACCGAAGGTAAGAAATCGTTTCTCTAAGTTGACACAACATTCTAGAACTCGAAACCGTAGGCCCGTGATACCGAATGAGCGGTTTGAATCTAGATCTTGTTGGGGTTTAATAAGATTATCAAAGTCATATAAACTCGTTTATATGAAAAACACAGCGGATAATAAAATTTTTAGATATCGTTAATTAGATTAATATAAAACCCAAGACCCAGATCCATATACGAAACTACATGCTATCAAACAACCATATGGTGTTTTCAAGATACTACCTTTCAAGATGAAGCTTGAAGAAGAGAACGATTTTGAATGGCTAGTCTTCAAAGGAGAAGAACCTCAAGCTTGTATACCCTTCAAGCTTCCAACAAAGCACCCTTGGATTGCTAGGATTTTCACTAGAAAACTCCTTCTTGTTCCTGTTCCCTTTGGCCAAAATTGGGAGAGAAAGAAGAGGAGTTTACTTGCTTTTGTGTGTGTGAGAGAGAGTAAAAGATACAACCAATGCACCTCTTTATTTATGGCCAATTATCTGTCATGCATGTTCTAGAAATAGCAACATAATAAATAGATAAGAGAGAAAGATATTTCCTCCCAAATATTCAAACCCTTTCATTTAGTTACTTATGTTATATTTGTTACATATTATAAAATGTAACATAACATAATGTAAGTAACATGCATCATTTTATTTAACCAACTTAAATAACATTATAAATATCTTCCCTCAAAATATAAATTATCCATATAATTTATTTATTGCACAAATTCAAATATTTAGAAACCCATTTTCTAAATATTGTGAGTGTTGATATTTATTTGTTTGATCATATCTTGAAATAAATATCGTGGTTGTTTGTCTAGCTTGTTATTGGGTATGACCCGACTTAGATCATAACGTAGTAGCCACATCAACTCTAATATGTGTCTTGGGCAGACCGATTCCAATAATCTCCCACTTGCACAAGATACATAGAAGATTGATGCAAATAGCAAATGCCGCCTAACAACGGTTTACAACCCCTAATACGAATGACGAAGTGCCATTCAATAACATCATCCCCTTCAAGTCCCTCCCTTGAAAATGATTTAGGTCAATCTATCATTTATACTTTTACCACATATGTCATGTCAAATATAGAGACACATAGTGATCATTCTCTGTTGATTTAACTTAGCATGCCTTAGACATCTAACTCTCAACGAATAAAAGGGACAAATCCCTTTTTGACAACATACATTTCTCACAATCACCTTGTACTACACTTGAGCTTAGCCTTATGTACTGTCATGTTTCAAAGCAGCGAAGAACTAGGTCAAAGTATATTATTTGGTTAATATCAAGAGCCAATATGTATCTCAGGTTGGAGGATACTATGATATAAGCCTTTACTCAAATTTACTTATGACCACCAATCACAAGGATTCCATGCAGTAAAACTTGAGGGCGGGTTAGTCCAATATTTATATCTCATAAATATCTATGAACCTTGGCAAAAAACCCTTGCTCTATATTCATAACTTAGGAATATCTACAATTCCAAGTTAATAATAGTCTTACCTTCATATTTGTTCCCACAAATATGAGTGTCTACAAACATTTAGAATAATTAACTTATTCATAGATTTAAACATGCTAAAATGGAACATAACTCAAATGTCATAATCATAAACCATAATCATATGAATGAGTCAATATAACAATTGTTCCAATATCCAAATACAAAATAGATCAAATCCAATCACTAGAATATCGAAGTCCTAAGGCGCAAGTATGACCCTCATGCTTCGGCCTTTAAAGGAGCTTTGTGAGTAGTTCTGCAATGTTTTGATCAGTGTAAACTTTGCGAATACATATGTTTCCTTTTTCAACTTCGTCCCTTATGTAATTGAAACTCCGCTCAATGTGCCTTGTCTTTTGAAGTGCACGGGGTTCCTTGACTTGAGCAATTACACCCTCATTGTCACAAAAGATCTCTAGAGGGTCCTGAATGGTATAGACTACCCCTAGGTTGGCAATGAACTTTCTTATCCACATAGCTTCTTGAGCTGCCAATGAGGCGGCGATGTATTTAGATTCAGTGGTAGACAATGCTACCACATCTTGTTTTGCACTCTTCAAAGAGACTGCCCCACCATTCATAACGAAACATATCCCAATTGTGATCGAGAATCATCTCAATCAGTTTGGAAACTCGCTTCCGTGTAACCCTTTACAACAAGTTCCTCCTCACCAGAGCCATATATTAGAAGCATATCCTTAGTCCTTCTAAGGTATTTCAATATACTCTTAACCGCCATCCAATGGCTACTTCCCGGATTTTGTTGGTATCTACTTGTCATGCTTAAAGTGCATGACACATCCGGTCTTGTGCGTATCATTTCATTAATGATGGATCCTATTTCCGAAGTGTATGGGATTCCATTCATTTTCTCTTGCTCATCCTTTGAGCTTGGACATTGAGACCCACTCAATATCGTTCCTCTTTGAATAGGTACCAAACCTTTCTTAGAGTATTCCATCTTGAACCTTTTTCAAGATTTTATCGATGTATGCATTTTGGTTTAAACCTATTAACCGCCTTGATCTATCCCTATAGATCTTCATTCCCAAAATATAGGCGGCTTCACCAAGATCCTTGATGGAAAAACAACTCCCAATCCAGGCTTTTACACCTTCCAAGGTTGGAATGTCATTTCCAAATAGAAGTATGTCATCAACATACAATACTAAGAAAGTAATGATGCTCCCACTAGCTTTCTAATACACACAAGCCTCATCAGCGTTCTTGATAAATCCAAATTTGTTAACCTCTTCATCAAAATGGTGATTCCAACTCCTAGATGCTTGTTTCAATCCATATATTGATTTTCTTAACTTGCATACTTTATTTGGATATTGTGGATCAACAAAACCTTTGGGCTGAACCATATAGACATTTTCCTCAAGATGTCCATTTAGAAAAGCGGTTTTGACATCCATTTACCAAATCTCATAGTCATAACATGCGGCTATCACAAATAATATCCTAATAGACTTTAGCATTGCCACCGATGAAAAGGTCTCATCATAATCAACCCCCCCTTGAGTTTGAGTAAAACCTTTTGTTACAAGTCTTACTTTATTAGTATCCAAGTTTCCATGCATATCGGTTTTCTTCTTGAAAACCCACTTACTTCCAACCGGTTTGGAGTTAAGAGGTGTAACAACCAAATCACACACTTGGTCGTCATGCGTGGATTGCATCTCAACGTTCATGGCTTCAAGCCATTTGTCATAATCAAATTGTGATATTACATCATGGTATGCGGTGGGTTCATCCGAATCTACCACATAGCATCCATCCATGAAAAATCCATATCTTTCGGGTGGATTACAAATTCTACCAGATTTGCGAACATTTTGTGTGTCTTTATCAACCATTTGATCATTCTCAACAACCTCTTGTTGATTGCTAGTATCAACCAAACGTGTATCGACTTGTAGTTCTCGATCCACCTCGAGTTCCACCGTTCTACTAGTTCCTTCATAAGGAACTTAGTTTCCAAGAACTTGGCCTTTCGATCAATAAAAATCTTTTGCTCGGTTGGGTTGTAGAAATAATATCCCATAGAGTCTTTGGGATATCCTACAAAGTTACACTTAGTGGATCAGCTTTCAAGTTTGTTTTGGGTGTTGTGCTTAACATAAGCCTCACAACCCCATACCTTTAAATGTGATAATGATGGAACCCTTCCATGCCATATATTTAAAGGTGTCCTGTCCACTTTCTAGGTTGGGGACATATTTAGAATACGGGCTGCCGAGAGCAATACGAAACCTTCTAGCCATCATAGATCGAATCATATCCAATAGAGTTCGATTCCTCCTTTCGTACACACCATTATATTGTGGTGTTCCGGGTGGAGTGAGTTGTGAGACAATTCCACAACTCCTAAGATGATTTTGAAAAACATCACTAAGGTATTCACCTCCTCTATCCGAACGAAGTACTTTTATTTTCTTAGTGAGTTGATTTTCTACTTCATTTTGGAAGACTTTGAACATTTCAAAGGCTTCATCTTTGTGTCTTAATAAGTACACATACCCATAACGACTATAATCATCGATAAAGGTAATGAAGTATCTTTCACCATTCCTTGTCATTGCCTTAAAAGGACCACATACATCCGAATGTATGATACCTAATAAGTATTTTCCCCTTTCGTTAGTTCCACTAAAGGGTTCCTTGGTCATCTTTCCTTGTAAACAAGATTCGCACTTATCAAATGAATCATCATTTGATTCCAAAAGACCATTCTTTTGAAGTGTATGTATGCGATATGTGTTTATGTGACCAAGGTGACTTTGTCAAAGATAAGTCTTACTTAAATCAATTTCGAGTTTCTTGATGCTTGATTGGTACAACTTGTTATCAAAGGCTGTGTTATCATGAACAAATTCATAAATTCCATTAGACGACATTACTTTAAACTAAAATCCATTATTCATGAAAGCACAAATACCATTGTCCACAAATTTGAAATCATAACCATATTGTCTTAAAAGAGAAACGGAGATAGTGTTCCTAGTCAAACTAGGAGCATACAAAGTGTTTTTCAAAAAAACTTCCAAACCATTTGGGAGCTTCAAAATATAGTCTCCTTGGGCTTCGACATCAACCTTTTCTTCGTTGCCCATGAAGAGACTTGTATATCCGTTCTTGAAATTCTTATTTCCTTTGAACTCCTGCAACAAATTGCATATATGAGTTCCACATCCGGTATCCATTACCCATATGTTAGAAGAAATAACATTAAGATAAATATGGATCATGAAAGCTGTACCTGAGGTTGCCCTGCATTCCTCTTGTCTTTCAACTCCTTGAGATAGGTTGGACAATTCCTCATCCAATGTCCTATCTCACCACAACCAAAGCACGGGTCCTCCGAGCTAACCTTTAGCTTTTTCTCCTTTGGTTTGGGTGGTTCCGCTTTAGTCTTCCCTTTGAACTTTCCTTTGACGTGTCCCTTACCTTTTGCAACCCATGCCTTAGGTTCCGAGTGATGCCTCTTCTTATTGCCACCTTCATTGATCGTGAGAACCGATAAAACCTTTTTACCCATTCCCACTTCGACCGTCTTGAGCATTGCGTGAAGCTCACCAATGCTCTTGTCCTATCCAATCGTGTTATAATTCATGAAAAAAGTCTTTAATCTTTTGGTTAGGACATTGAGGATCATATCCGCGGCTAACTCATTTGAGACGGGACAATTTAGCCGTTCAAGTCGATCAATGTGGCTTTTCATCTTAAGCACATAGGATGAAACATATTGGGTTTCTTTCATATGACATGCATGAAGCGCTCGAACCGTTTCACCCTAGCTTGAGTAAGGAACGTTTCTTTAAATTGGGTGATCATGTCATATGCCCCATGATTTTCAAAATCCTTTTGAATTTTGTGAATCATAGTTCCCAACATGAGACAAGAAACTTGCACCAAATCCTCGGTGTATTTCAACCAATCATTATAGGCATCAACATCAACAACGTTTGGTTCATCGGGAAGAGGATCGTCTAATATGTAGGATTTCTTTTCATGCTTGAGAAAAATTCTCAAGTTTCGATACCAATCCATAAAATTGTTATAATCAAGACGATCATTATCAAGTATAGCTCTTAGTGATTGCTTATGCACGGGTGGGATAATTGCGTTAGGTGGATTATTGATTACGGCTATTTACGTAATTTAACAAAGCTCAATTTTAGTATTTTCGGTATCATTAACTTATTTTAATCGTTAAAACCCTTTATGTCTCCAAGACAGTTAATGATGAAAATCTAGAACCCAACGTTACATCCACATAGTAGTTAGGTGACCTTTTTATCCTACTATTGAATTAACAAGGTAGTCAACGTTTGACGATTGAAAACCTTGGCAACTTCTAGTTTTTTGGGATCAGTTAATCATTGTATGTTTAGTTGGCATGTTTAATCCCATCAACACCTTTGTATGCCATGCTTCGGTGAGCCTATTCACATGGTTTCCAAATCAAGTCGTCCTACTTATAAACACGTGTGAATTTGCACATACAAGTGGTTAGGTGACCTTTATCCCACAAATATGGCAAACCCACCTCAAACTCACAAGTTTCCTCCAATGTGGTTAGGTGACCTGTATCCCACATCGAGTTCCCAAGCGATTTGAGTGTTGTATAAAAAGATGGTGTTAAACTTGTTTTAAAAGGGATTTAAGTTTTCTAAATTCTAGATTGGAAAACTATTTATGTACCTTGCATTTGCATGTATTCAAATGTATGGTACTTTGTTTGAAAACCAATTTTTAAAGTTCCTTTTAATAAAACTCATTTTATTGAGAAATCATTAACCATTAATAACCAATTTTATTACCTAATGATTTCTAAGGAACCAATTTTATGCAAGTTGTTGATTTTAAATTGTTAACAATCCATATGCAAAACAAAAAATAAATCAACAAAACAAGCATAAATAAAACAACCACAAGTCCATAACCATAGCCACCTAAAATGACAACACTTGTTGACATAAACAAGTGTGCCAAAAGGTCTCTCCTAAGGGATGAGAATGACACAAGGCATGTGAACAGGTGAACTCCCACTTGACCCCGCATCCAAATGCTTCAAGTGTCCACCTTGTGTTGTGACTCTTTCACTTTATTTGGGCTCCAACTTCAGCTCCTAACCTTTTAGGCCTCCATGTATGGGCTTTGGCCATTTGGCTAAAATCCCATCTTGGACTATGAGGTCCATTAAGGCCCAAAACCAAAACCGTAACTTTGTTGCATCTTCTTTTACAAAAAAATTATATCCTAATACATTTTTTTCTAGTAAAAAGAAATACAAATAATCTACTTATTATTACAAACCAATATGAAATGAATAAATAGATTACAAACCAAAATAAAAGAATATTACAACCAAATTGAATACCTGATTAAATAACAACACAAACAGACATTCAAACACAAGGTCATGACTAGGTTATGAACATCCAAATGCACATCTAAGTATGCAAGGTCTTAGAAGACCAAAATGGTTCCCCTTTGCCCATAGAACTTTCGACCAAGGCAAAACAGACCGAAAGTTTCGGGTTTTGTCCAAACAAAATAATAAATCATCCAAAATAACTTAGTTCTTCAAGATTACCACATGCATGTAAAGTATAATCTTTAAAAACCAATGGGTAAACAAAAGCTCAAAACTTTCGACCATATGGTGAACCACACCATAAAACCCGAAAATTTTTTAGATCTATTGAAGCATGTATCCGTATAAGTGGCTTTTGATTTTAACAAGATTACCAAAGTCATATAAACCCATTTATATGAAAAACGCAGCAGATAATAAAGTTTGTAAATCTTGTTAATTAGATTAATATAAAACCCATTTTATATATAAAACCCAAGACCAAGATCCATATACGAAACTACATGCTATCAAACAACCATAGGGTGTTTTCAAGATACTACCTTGCAACGTAAAACTTGAATAAGAGAACGATATTGAATGACTAGTTTTCAAAGGAGAAGAACTCAAGTTTGTATACCCTTCAAGATTCCAACAGAGCACCCTTGGATTGCTAGGATTTTCACTAGAAAACTCCTTCTTGTTCCTTGTTCCCTTTGGCCGAAATTGGGAGAGAGAGAATAGAAGTTTACTTGCTTTCGCTTTTATGGCCAATTATCTCTCATGCATGTTCTTGAAAGAGCAACATAATAAATAGATGAGAGAGAAAAATATTTCCCTCTCAAATATTCAAACCCTTTCATTTTATTACTTATGTTATATTTGTTACATATTATAAAATGTAACATAACATATTGTAAGTAACATGCATCATGTTATTTAACCAACTTAAATAACATTATAAATATCTTCTCTAAAAATGTAATTCATTCATTCCACAAATGAAAATATTTAGAAACCCATTTTCTAAATATTGTGAGTGTTGATGTTTATTTGTTAGATCATATCTTAAAATAAATATCGTGGGTGTTTGTCTAGCTTTTTATTGGGTATAACCCGACTTGGATCATAACATACTAGCCACATCAACTCTAATATGTGTCTTGGGCAGACCGATTCCAACAAATCTAGCTTTATTCGGGTGTTTAATCAACCAAAAACGAACTTAAGGGCCACCTTAGCTCAGATATGGACACCTCAAAGCTACTTAAGTCAGTCATGTGTCTGGAACACCCACTATCCATGTACCATACTACATTCAGTTGAGTGGACTATTCCTGCACATATAAAAGAAAAATGATTTGTTTGGCAATGAAATGCAAGCTGAATCAACTTGCAGATCATCAATAACATGGACAATTGGTGCATTAGAATTGGAAGTAGGCTTAGGATCTTCATAAACTACTTCACACGCATCAGATTGATCAGTTTCATAGCCACTATCAGTTGGACTTGGAGTTTTCACATAAGGAATTATGCTTTTGCATTCTTGCACCACATAATCCTTTTCACTTAAAAAATCTCTCATATCAAATTTTTTTGATTCTTGAATTTCACCCCTTGGTTTTCAAAGAAATCCATGAGGTTCAAACCCATTTTTCATTAGAAACTTTTCATCACCATTCAAGTCTTTTGGTTTCTTCCTTTAGAAGGCATCCTTTTTCCATTTCTATCCAGTGTTTGGTGATTTCTGAGAATCATTAGATTTAACTGATCTTGAGTCTTGATTAGGAACAATTCTCAATGGTTGTATGTTTCTTTTCACAGCAGTTTCAGTTTTGATAGGAGGATTGTTTCTTTTGACTTGATCAGCCACTTTCTTCTTTGGTTTCACACCATCCTTCCCATCTTTCTTTACACTGATAATAACCTTTTGCTCAACCTTGTTCACTTTCTCCTTTTCACCCATTTTTCCTTTCCCTAAATATTCATCATACTTTTGTTTGTAGAATAGAAATCTTGACCAAATTTTGTTTCATTTGGAACATGGAATGGTTTGAAAGTGAACCTCTCATGACAAAAACCAGTGTGGTGACCATATTCATCACACTTTTTACACCACACTTTCCTTTGAAACTTTCATGAGCATTTCCCTTTTTGAATCTCTCACTTGGTTTAGGTGGTTCAATCCCAAGTGTTTTCTTTGTTTTGAGACCATCAAAATCAATTTAGAAAGGCACAAACTCTTCAATTTTGATGTCCTTTCTTTCAATCTTGCTTTTCACAAAGATTATTTTTTGTAAGTTCATATGCTCTTTATCCAAGTTTCCCTTATGTCTTGACTGTCTTTTCTCATATTCTTTCATAGTTTCAACCTCACCAATGTCAAATAATTCTTGACTTAAGAAGACAGGGTATACTATAATAAAGTAATCACTTTCAATTTTTTCTTTAGGCTTCTTCTTGTTGTTATTCTTGATTTTTCTCAATACTTCTCTGCTTGGTGGCCTTACAGCATTGTAAGCCACCTTTGTTCTTGTAGAACCTTCACATATGTCAAATGACACATGTTCTCTTCTCATTCTTTCATGATTTTTGATCATCTTGGGAGTCATCTTGGGTAGATCAGGGAGTTTGTCAATTGAGTTAGGTTTCTTTGCCTTCTGTTTCTTTCTGCTGCTTGGATTTCTTCATTTGAAACTTGATCACTAGAGTCACTTAGATCATCTTCAGTGAAGTCATCTTCAAAAACTTGCACACCAATTGACTTTTCATCTTTCTCATCTTCTTTCAAAACAAACTCTCCCTATTCATTAATAGTAACCTTGTCATAATGTTCAATGAAGTCTTCCTTGTCTTTGAATACATCTCTGAATTGATTGAGATAAGCCTCCCTTTTCTCCTTATCAACTTTAAGAGAATAGCTACTGTTAAAAGGTGGAGAAACAACTTTTATTTGTCTTCTTCTTTAACCTTGTTCAAAATACCACATATGTTTCCAGTGGATAATAGATTCTTCAGAAACTCAACTTCAACTTGTAGTGTGGTATTTTTCACCTTTTCTTCAACAACCATTTTCTTTAGTCCTTCAATCTCAGCTACATACGTTGACTGAGTCCTGTAACTGTTCATACAATCTTCTTCAAGGCTTTTGATCTTTTCTTCATAAGTTACATCACTATCTTGATACACATTTATCATACTCTGTTTTCTTAAGCATTCACTCTCCAACTTTCCTACTTCACATTCAATGCATCAAGTGTTTCAAGTAATTCAAGTGTGGAGTTTGGATGTACCTGAGAAGAAGTAGATCCAGCTTCCTTTTTAACTTTTGCCATGAAAGCAACATTGGCCTTGGTTATGTCTTCAGCATGATCACTCCAATCAAAACCACCTTCTTATTGAGCAACAAGTGCTACATTTCCTTGGTTTCTAGGCTGGTTTTGGTTGTGTCTGTTGCTGTTGTTATGAGCATTTGGAGGGTTTTGGATGTTGTTTCTCTGGTAATTTTGGTTCTAAGGTACAACCTACTGATTGTTCATTTGAGATTGCTGGTAGTTGCTGTTAAAGTTGGGATTGTTGAAATTGTTGAAGTTGGTGTTTCTTGGCTGCTGGTTTTGCTGGTACTGGTTCTGATTTCTTGGTTGTTGGATTTGATACTTATTCCCTTGAAAGTTTCTTGGCTGATTGCATTCCCTGGAAAAATGTCAAGGTTGTTGGCAGTTATAAAAAATGGCCTTTGACTTGTCAAACCCAATTCTTTCATTACGCCCTGATAGAAGAGATCTACCAGTCCTATTATACAACCTTTTGCTTCTAAGATCCAGCATTGCAGCTTGCCATTATAAGTCCATGTCTTCAAGATCATCTGCATCAATCTGTTCTAAGTCATCTTGAATAATGCTAGTGTGAACCATATTCTTTGCTACAAAAGCATTGTATGAATCTATGAACATAGAAAACAATTCTTGAGTTTCACTTCCTTGACCACCATTTCCTCCAGCATAAGGCAAATTCCCACTAGCTATGGAGGCTGAATCATTTTCATCTTTAAGTTGGACATTGAACCTTGATTGATTTCCTTGGTTATTTGAACTACCACCAACAAATGCTTTTGGTGCATCACCACCATGTTCAGTAAGTTCTTCAATGATAGGTATTTGTTGTTGGTTTTTGGTGGTTAAGTTCCCCATAGGAGCAACGATTGCATGTTTCAATTGGAAACATGGTCTTTCTTCCTTTATCATCTCATTCTTTATCATTTCTATTTCAGCAGCTTGGCAAAAATAGATCACATCATCAAGCTTGAGTTCTTCAAAATTAGGTTTCTGAATGATGAACTTGCTTGCTGTGTACCATTCTTTTGTTAATGATGACAACAGTTTTGAGTTCAAATCGGAATCAGTCATCACATAGTCTGTAGTTCTGAGTTCATTCACTATGGTTAGATACCATTCAAGTATAGACTTCAGCTTTTCCCCTTCTTTTTTTTTAATCTTTCAAGATGTCGCTTGAGCCTTGCCTTTTTGATTTTCTTCAACTCAGAGTTCCCTTCAAACATGTCAAGAATTGTGTCATACATGGCCTTGGCAGTGGTATGATGTGCAACTTTGGTCAGAATTTCCAAAGACATACCCAATTTTATCATAGCAAGAGCTCGATCATCCACTTTCCTCATTCTTTCTCCAAAAGCTTGGTTTGCATTTGTGCTTGCTTCAGCTACATATGGTCCATTCTTGATGAAATTCCACATATCTATGTCATTAAGCAAACCGCGACTTCAAATAGAACTTTCCACTTAACATAGTTTTCCTGTCCATACAACCTAGGAATTTTGTTAGTGGAGACCTCCTGCTCCTCAAATCCAGACATTTTGTAAAATATTTTAAACTGAACACAAGAACTTAAAAGGAATTTAGACTAAAATACTCAATTTAAACTTTTTCAAAAAATTATCAAATCTGAGGTATGTTACTCAAATCTGATGAATCTGGACTGAATAAAGCAAGATTAAGAGTAAAAATAAACCAGATTTAAGGAAAAGGAAACTTTTAAATCGTAAAACAAGGCAGATCTGAGCAAAGAAGAGCAGAGCTAGTGACATCCTCCAATGGAACAGTGCTCAGCTGACGTCACCCTTCATCCTCAAATCAAACATATTCAGTCAATAATCAGCAACTTATTCTTCACCAAGGTAGTCGACCAAAGCTCTGATACCACTTGTATATTAACGACGGAGCTCGGATCCCGGTTAGGATCGACTCGCACTCGTATTCACTCTTGAATGATAATAATGGAAGGATGTGGAGAGTTCGATTTGATTAACAATCAATAATAGGATGAACAATTGTAATCAAAACACAAAAGATAGATGTAGAATTATGATTTTAATTAACCGAATGATTCTCGTCAAGAACCCTCATACATACATTCATGCATACATAATCATAAAAGGACCGGCCACCCGGGGAGAGCTCTTCCCCGGGGGCAAACTCTCACAATGCACACATGACCTAAACAAATGACCTAAATCATCTATTTATACCTGTCTTGTGTTTTGGTCTTTACTCCACCGCCACTTGGATAAGACCAAAGGAACATAATATAATATAATATTTCACCCGTCAAAAATGCTTCAATTACTCGTTATAATATTTTGTTGTCTTTATTTAATTTCTTATTATAAACGAGTAACGATTCGATGTGTCGGTCTAAAATATAATACCCAACAATCTCCCCCTTAGACCGATGCAATCGAATCACTTTCACGATCACCTCATAACCCAATGCCTTGCAATGAAATTCCATATATTTTTTCTCCCCCAATTTCGTTGCAATGTCATAAACGAATGTGTCTTCAAATTAAGTGCGGGAGAACATCTTCAATTCAAACAATCTTGACCATACCTATCAAAAATTGTTGATAAATATTCAAAATAAAAGAATTAAAAGATACCTTTTGTGGTTGAAAGTTGACATTTGACATGATCAACTCTTGAAATGATCCAGATAAATCAACCATCTTTATCTTGAGAGCACCTTGATGAAGTTGTGAAATTTTCGTGATTTTTGTCCAATTTTTCTCAAAAATAACCAAAATACCCCACGTTGACCCAACACAGTCAACGGCTGAGTTGACCAGAAAAGTCACTTTCAAACGGTCACTCATAGTTGGGCCAATATTTTTCATTAAGAACACACGATCAAAAAGTCAACGGATAAGAAAGTATACATCATTTTGTTCATCTCGGCCCGTTTGACTATTGAAAATCAACTAGACATGCTCTCGAGCAAAGGACATTCTCTCGAGCAAAGGACATGCTCGTGAACATGCCTTAGCATATTTCTTTACAAACCTTCATAAGACACGCTCGTGAATTTACACATGTGCTCGAGATAAATTGAGTTATTCTTGAGTAGACATGATATGCTGGAGGCCAATTTTATGTGCTTGAAGCCTTAAATATTTTATCCTTGTGCTTGGGGCTAGAAAACTTTGTGCTCGAAACAAAACTTAAGTGTTCGGGGCTTCAAGAGATGTGCTCGGAGTTAAAGTGTGCTCGGATAATCAATGCTTAACTTTTTTGCACATTAAACTCCAACTTTCCCAGCTGCAAAAAGACTAAAGTACACCTGTGTTGCTTTAGCTCGGGAATAGAATAAGTTCGTTAACAACTCCGTTTTTTAACAGCATCTTTCAACAACTTTTAACAGCAAACTCATCAAAAATTTCAGCAACATAATAATCATTAATCAGCTTGTTAACAACACGTTTAAATCATCAAATAATCAGCTCTTTAATGCCAATTTTAACAGCAATTTCAGCTCAAAAACAGCTCATTTCAGCACTTAAACTGCTAGTTTCAGCAGCTTCAGCGCGTTTAAACAGCAATCAGAAGCAAAATCAGCACGTTTTTGTTCGTTTCAACAATTTTCAGCAATTAAACACTGCGTTTCAGCACTTTTCAGCACTTAAATAGTGCGTTTCAGCACGTTTTGACAGTAGTACAGCAGAAACAGCACCGTAACAGCACATATATCAGCAATAAAATCAGCAGCATAATCAGCTCTTTGACAGTGATTTTTAACAACGATTTCAGCACATTAATGGCACATTTGCATAAAATCAGCCCCAAACTGCCCATGTTATAACTGCATAAAGAGCTTGTACCGCTGCTGAAATACGACAATGCCCCTAATAAAATAATGCAGCAACCGCAGCCCTTAATTGTTCGTGAATGCTGCTGCAACAAGTTGTAATTAATCAAACAACAGTTTCATTAAATAGTGCAGCAGTAGCAGGTGTAATCGAACACATATTCATTCTTCAGCTCCCTTGCATCAACATTCTCATCATCCTTGACTGATCGTTGTAACATGTACTCGTTAATAATAATCATGACAGAACCGAATAGCAGCAGCAGCATCATCAGCATTCAAATTTCTGTCAATTTGCAGATCAATCAACAACAAATCAGCAGCTGCACTCACCAAACGGGGTACTGTTTGAACCCAGATCAGCAATAAACCAACCAGCAGCTACTGTTGACTCAGCAAACACATAGCAATAAACAAATTAACTCATATAAGTGACATGTACTTATGAGAAATCAGCTTCTCAAATAATTAATTAGTAGGAGCTCGAAAAGATTCCAGCCCCATCGATTTCCCCAAATATTAAACATATGAACCCTAATTTCTTAGATCCGAAATTAAACCCTTGATACATGAAATTGATCATCGAAATCTCATAAAATCATCTTAAAATTATCATTCTATCACCAATCTAACATCAATTTCACCAAACTTTCAGATCTTGAACATCAAATATAAACGATTTCGACCGAAAACGAACCGAAATCAATAGATCTGGACAAAACCAAATGCATAAACATTGAAATTTATGTTGAATCTCCGAACTAATCATCGACCTAAACCACATCTATAATCCTTCAATCATTAAAGTTCATCCAAATCCATGCAAAAACCCATAAAAACATCAATGAACTTCAAGTTTAACGTCCATGGCGGATTCAAGAGATAATTTGAATCTAGTTCGGCGGTTAGTCTGAACGATTCGGTAACCTCGCTCTAATACCAATTGACAGAACTGAGCCCCGGTGCAGAAGCGTGAATAATCGATATTAATGGTGGAGCTCGGATCCGGGTTAGGATCGAATCGCACTCGTATTCACTCTTGAATGATAATAATGGATGGATGTGAAGAGTTCTATTTGATTAATAATCAATAATAGGATGAACAGTTTTAATCAAAACACAAAAGATAGATGTAGAAGTATGATTTTCATTAACCGAATGATTCTCGTCAAGAACCCACATACATACATTCATACATACATAATCATAAAGGAACGACCACCCGGGGAGAGCTCTTCCCCGGGGGCAAACTCTCACAATGCACACATGACCTAAACAAATGACCTAAATCATCTATTTATACTAGTCTTGTGTCTTGGTCTTTACTCCACCGCCACTTGGATAAGACCAAAGGAATAAATTATAATATAATATTTCACCCGTCAAATGCTTCAATTACTCGTTATAATATTTTGTTGTCTTTCTTTAATTTCTTATTATAAACGAGTAACGATTCGATGCGTCGGTCTAAAATATAATACCCAACAGTTTTAACAACTTTTTGGTTTTTATCAAAGGATCTACTACATTTGATGTCTTGGAGTTCACAAACTTTTGTTCAAGGTCTTGAATCTTGGAAGTTTCATTTTGCTCTCAATCAATTCAGGCTTGATTAAATTAACCGAAATGTCTTTCTAATTGAACAC
Source organism: Bidens hawaiensis (assembly GCF_021521415.1). NCBI lineage: Eukaryota > Viridiplantae > Streptophyta > Magnoliopsida > Asterales > Asteraceae > Bidens > Bidens hawaiensis. The sequence continues at coordinate 163,225 of NW_027492790.1, forward strand.
CTTGCTAATCCCTTTCAACTTAAACACTCGACCAGTAGAAGGATTAGAAACAACAGGATTGACAAAACGCATCAAATCCTCATCAGAAATCTTTGACTTTTCTGGTTTCTTAGCCTTAACTTTAACCAGTTTCTCCTTTTTCACTTGAGATGACTTTGAACCATACACAACCTATTTAAATTCATGAGGTTCACACAAAATGTGATTTGAACTTGGAATGTCCTGGTTTTTGTGTATTACTAGGTTCAAATACATCCTCAATGATTACTTTCTCAGCATTTTCAACAAATATTTTGTTACTTTGAATATGAGGTTTTTGAGATGAAGATTGAGCATTCAAATTTTCAGTTTTAACCACTTTAGGTTTTATCTCAACAACAGGTTCATGAACAACAACATCCTCTTTTCCCACAAAAGGATTTGCAGTATAATCATTATGAAATGGTGGTGGTACTTCAACAAACCCTACACCTTTTTTTTGAATCTTTTTACTTACCAGTCACTTCAATAATTTCATTTCGCAAGAACGATGAGTTTCAAAACTTGCCTAACTTGCTTTTCAAATCAAGAACCTCATTCTCAAGTTCTGTTATCTTACTTCGATGTTTCAAAATCTCTTGAAATTATTGATCATTAATTGTCATTTTGATAGACAATTCAGCTTTCAAGTCATGGTTACTAATAGAAAATGCTTCTATTTTCTCCTTAGATCTCATTTGTGATTCTAGTGATTGTCTATAGGTATCCTTAATTGAAGCAATTTCTTTTACCAATAGGTCTTAAATGCTCTTTCAGCGATTCTAACCAAGTCTTAATAGTTTCACAATCAGCACAAGACACATTTGTAGATAATTTAACAGAAAACGAAGAAGAAGAACTAACCTCGTCAATATTTGCCATGCATGCGAAAGAAGTTGGTTGCATATGACACGAATCATCAGAATCCGATTCCGTTTCATTGTTAGATGACTGCTCATTCCCACTTGCGTCTTGAAATCTTTCGTTCAGCTCGAACATAGCCAAGTTCGTTTGATTATCGTTGCACAACAATCTTTGGGTCCAATCAGTCCCATCAGCAGCAGAAAGAAGAGCTTGTGATCCTGAAGCAGAAGATTTACTACTCGAAGGCTTTTCAACAGCATCATTACCCTTTTTCACACTTCTATCTTGGCTTCGCGGTCCATTTTACTCTTTCTTTGGCTTATCACACTCTTTGGCAAAATGACCAACTTCTTGACAATTATAGCACTTGACTTTAATTTATCAAAACCAACTCTCTTGTTTAACGATGGTAGATCTTTACAAGTTCTTTGCATGAATTTCTTCACTTTTCTCACAATCATTGCCATGTTCCACATAAGATCCATAAGTTCCAAATCATCTGGATTGATTTAGTCATAATCTTCATCAGTTAACTCACTCGTGGCAATTTTACTTCTGACCAAATTCTCATACGAAGTCATGAAAGCACACAGAAAAGCAAAATTATGTTCAGCTTCTTTCATGTTCACGTTTGGTGGTGCAGAAAATTTATTTGCAGTAGTAGACACTCCGAAAACCCATGTTTTCAGTATATCCAGATGCCATAAAGCATACATTCGGATCACTATAAGTTGATGATCCCTCATTTGCATTCTGTGTAAGAAATGCAGTAATCGGATATGTAGTGCTACTTAATGGCATGCTACCTCCATAAAAGATGGATCTTGAATTTCTTTTGACGATTTCTGACACTATTCTCTAGCTTCAACCTTTTGCATGAATTCTGAAGCAGTTAAATCTTCATTCTTGAAATAATTATTTTCTTTCTATACCATCGAAAATGTTGAATACGAACCCGGTAAAGCATTCTTGCAATATCAATCTTATTATATTCAGAAGGTTCCATCTTTAATTTATTCATTTCAGGTATCAAGTGATTAAAACGAGTAAGCATCTCTTCGACAGTCTCACCCTTTAGTAAGTTAAAGTTTCAAAATTGAAACTTCAACATCACTTTCTTGCTTTCTTTTGTGTTTCCCATGCTTCTCATCTTGATGTGTTGAAACAATGAAGCACATATCTTAATACTCCCAACTTGATGAAATATGTTATCGGGTAATGCCATAGTTAGAGTTGAGTAAGCTTTGGTCTCAATCTCTAATGCTTTCTTTTCCTCTTGCGAGTATTGAGAAAAGGCTTTTGGGGTAAAACCCGTAGTTTCACTACCAAGCATTGAAACTGTATAAACTTCATCAAGACAATGAGAACAATCAGGATGCACAGAACCAAGATGTGCTCGAAAACGTGGTTCACATTTGGCAAAATAACTAAACTTCATCAAACGTGGAAATTTTGAATGAGATCCAATTTCCTCATCGAGATGCAACATATGTTGCATCAGTACGTTCTGAGATGCCAACGCAAAAAAAATAGCCATTTTAAGAAAATAAAAGTTCAAATTTAACAAAATTCAAACTTTGGGGTTAAAAATGAAAATTTCAGTAACGAATCAGGAACATTGTTTTTAACGAATTAATTGATGTATGAATGACGAATTATAAACAGTAACTTAACGAATTAAGTGAAGTATGGATGATGAATAAGGAACAGTATCTTAACGAACTAGTAACGAATTAAGTGTAACGAATGAGTAACGAATCAATGATGAGTTAATAACGAATCAATGACGAATCAGAATAACGAATTAAAGACGAATCAGTGATGAATCAGAATGACGAATCAAAGACGAACCAGTATAACGAATCAATGACGAATCAATGGCGAATCAAAATGACGAATTAGCTACAGTGAATAACTAACTAGGTTGTTATTCAGTTGTAACAAAATGTACACGTGGCACGAATCAGTTAGTGACTGATAACGAATTAAAGCACTTGAATAACGAATTAAATCATAACGAATTAAGGAAATCTTCAAACCTAAAATCTTCAAAGTTAAATTTCCAGAAATCTGGAAATTTTCTAGATTCAAACCTTACTAAAACCTAAACTAAAATTTTGTAATACAACCTCAATTTAGCACCAATTTGGCCAAATCAAAGCTCGTTATGCTCGTAATTTACTTGCGAACACAACCAAATAACCCCGTATACCTTAAATCAAACCAACGATTACCAATTTCCGATAATTCAACACTCTGTTCCGTACACCTCAGATCCAGTCCATAAACATCAAAATCAAACACCATAACCCAATCCAATTCACATACACCTTCCTTAATCCACACCGAACACAATTCAATATCAATTCAGTCCATAATTAACAAATTCAATCGTTAATTCAACCAAATTCAATAAAACCTATATTAAACCGAAACTTAACCAATAAACTTCAATTAATGATCAAAATAGCTTAACTAAGAGCAATATAATGACCAGAAAACTCTGATACCACTTGTGAATATCTTAATTCTCATATCTAATCAACCCATAACGTATTAGATAGATTAGTTTACGGATCTAGTTAATGATATGTTCTTAGTTATATATATGTAATAGTAATTGATAATAGTAATATTAATAAGCTTAAGTATTGAACGAGAGAGAGATTGAGCAAAGGTTCGATGTAATATAAAAATCAATACTTAAATTATGTAGGGCATCTCAGTATTATATAGACGATGGAGTCCAATTCATTACACATCCCGTAACGTATTGGCTCCATTTGTTAACTTACATAACATAAAGGGAAAGCATAATGAATCAGTGATTCGTTATACCCCCATTCGTCAACATTCCATGACGAATGGGAACATACATAACGAATTACAGTCCATTCGTTAAACATCCTTAACGAATGGACATTACATATACAAGAATCGGTCGCTTGAAATACAACTTGTGTTTTTATACGAGTGATTCGGTGTAAGGCAGGTTGCTTGGTTTATTTACTTTAGGGCTTGGTTTGAGACAAAGTACAGTACCAATCTCCCTTTAACATGAAAAATAACTACAAAACATTATCCAAGAATGATCAAGCAAAAATATATCACATCTAAGGTGTGAAAACAACAAAAAAGATTTTAATCAGTTTTGGACAGAGTGTACCATTGATTTGAATAATAATTAAAAATATAAATAAATTTCTAAAAAATATAAAAATCTCTAGTATATTTTATTAGGATGTTTTGAACATCTTTCATTTAGAAATATTTCCTGAACTAGGACTTGAGATAGGCTGAAACAACGATTTTCTCAATTGGTAAAAATCTGCGTACTAAAACCAAAATAGTGATTGTAAAGCCATATGAATGAGCTAAAATGGTATTAAATGATCGTTGGAACCAAAACTCAATAAAGTTCATCGTAGGCTTTGGTCATGCACCATTATAGTTCTTTATGACTAAGTTATGGCCTAATCTTTGACAACCTAACTTCTATCCAGAACTGAAACGTCATTGGATACTAAGTTGAGGTGTTTTGGAATGATTTTTTATGAAGAATAATTTTGCCACTAATTGTGTGATGTTAGTACACGTTTACCATCTTATTACACAAATACTCATGGTAAAATAACCGACAAACAAATTCAAATAAAAATCAGAAACTTTAAACTAGTAAAAATCCCAAATCGGGCCAAACTAGTCTTTAAGAAAAGGCGTGCGTTAGGATGTCATAAACACCTTAATAAATCAAGGTTGAAGAAGGGAAACAACGAAACACACATATATATATAAGAATAACACAAACTGAAAATATCCCAAATCATTACTCAAATCGGATTGAAAAACAATCTGTTATGTTTGACTTTTAAAGTCCACTTAGCCAAGAACATTTTAATTTGCTTCCACAAACACAAATCCAAAATTAGAGAGAAAGGAAGAGATTAGCATTTGGAAATGTTGGTATTTATAGGCAAGAATGAAGGGACAAGTTTGTATGGATTGTTGGACATTTAACCATCATACAACCACTTTTGCATTCAATGTGGTTGGTTGGTTTTTAAAATAAATAAAATAAAATAATTAATTAAATAAAATTTGATTTAGATGTTAGGGAAAAGTTGGTTTTTGGCAAAAATGGTCCTTGTACTTTGGTTTGGGTTGGTTTTGAGCATAAAATAAACGAATTAAACATCGTTAAAAATATTAAAACAACACGACAAGTATGGGACATGATTACAACATGAAACATTCTTTTAAAGGATCCGAAGTATAACAAAGTTTAAAATGGGTCGGCTTTTCGGGTTTAGAAAATGGCGAATGTTACAACATGTCTGTTTGTCCATTTGTGTCTGTTTATCCATTATTTTCCATTAACGTTCGTTTATAATATTAACGAACGAACACGGACGAACATTGACAAACTTAATTTCTAAATGGACGGACACGGTCATGAATTTTTGTTTGGTAGAGTGTTCGTGAACCGTCTGTTTATCCGTTAAAAGCTTAACGGACGGACACGGACATGCTCTTGCCCGATCCTATTCGATATGTGTACACCCCTACTCTCAACATAGCTGAATTTTACTACGCACTCAAGCTAAGTTGCTAGCTGAGGAGTATTGGCAGATATCCGAAGAAAGACTAGAATCCATGAATGAGTGTTTGAGTTATGTTTAAAGACAAATATATGTTTTAGTTATGATGATTACTTGAATGTTAAGTTTAATTCCACTTCAATGAATGTGTTTTCTCTAATTATGACAATGTTCATGAGTAATTCTAACCGATATGAAGTACCGTAGAATAGGTCCTTACAAAGCCACTAATGGTTGAGTGTGCATATTGCATTTTTATATATCAACTGTATAGTTATTATTCAGTTTAGTATACGAAATGTGGTACTTCATTCGTGTTATCGTGTTACAGGTCATTCGACGTTAAAGAGGCTTATTCTAGACTTTTACGGGCACGGGATTAAGGCTCGTAATGATTGACAAGAAAAACGAATAAGAAAGCTATTTTTTTCTGATATTGAAACCCGTCGTGTTACATGACGGGGTGAAGACTCGTTATCGTGAAAAAAAGTGTGTGATGCGCGATGGACATGATCTGAAGTCATCGAGATACACGACGGGAATTCAAAACGTGAAAAAATATGTCAAATAATAAATCATTTTGACGAACCCTAATAAGTTATCACTCATTTCCAGCTGTTTCTAGGAGCATGTAGACGAAAGCCGAAGATCTCTATTATTATCATATCGCTCTTCATGGCCTCCTACATCAAAATCGAAGATCTAACGAAGACGATGAGCGTCTAGTAGATTCGAGTCATCCTCAGGGTGTATCTAACGAAGACGATGAGCGTCTAGTAGATTCGAGTCATCCTCAGGGTGTAGAGTATTGTAATATTTTCAATTTTTTTCATGTCTAGAACTGACGTATTTGTATTTATTGATTAATACTCTATGATCATTGATGACTTGATGTTTGGTATTGTTGAAAATTTAGTTAGTTTAGTATTATATATATATATATATATATATATATCTGAATGATTAGTTTGTCAATTGTTGTGATACGTGTTTCATAGGGTTTGCTGATTAGTTTGAGTCTAATAAAGCATACATTTGCCTTTGATTGAGTCGCATTGGTAAGAAACATTTGGTTACCGGTGCCTAGGGTTATTCACGAGCCGAGCTGAGCAAGAGACAAGGCCAGCTTGAGCTCGAGCTCGAATCGAAATTTAATCGAGCTGCCTCAGCACAAATTCAAAATCTAAATCGAGCTAGAAATTAGAGCTCAAGCTCGGTTTTAGATTAAGCCAGCTCGGCTCGACTCTATTTGGCTCGAACTCAAAAGTAATATGTTTCTCTATGGTTTCAAGATTCTTAATATCTAATTTATGTTTCTCTATGGTTTCTTGTTTTTCTTGAAGAAGAAAACCAAGTTCAAGGTTTAAATCTTGAGTTTTAGTCAACTATAGAGTCAAATATCTCTAAAACTGCATTTCTTCTTCAAGTTCCGCTTGGATTTTCTTATTATTCTGAACCTAAAATCTTTAAATTATTAGCATCCCATTCTTTAACTGCTGACTCGCTTAAGAGGATCCCAAGATGTGTGACTTCATCATGTAACATGTTCCATTAGATGAGGCTTAGTATTAGGGTTATGGGATAATAACTGAAATAGAGCGGCTGGCTATTTAGAAATTAGAAACATGGTTGAATAAGATGAGAGTAGAATTTGGTTGTATAATTTAAATGTAATTTGTATTGGGCTGGATTATATAAATGTGAAATGAAGCCCATGCATCAAATTATTAGGCTTGATAATATATATATCAGTAAGAGTGCCCGCGCATTGCGGCGGGAACACAATTCTGATTCAATTAGTAGCGGCTCCTTGTGTTACCAACATTTTCGATTGTAAAATTTGGCTTCCGTATAGTTTACGATAGTAAAATTTAGTTTTTATATAGTTTATGATACCAAGAATTTTAGACAACAATATTAGCCAAAGATAAAATAATATAAAAAGTAGAATACATGTATTCTAATTTTTTTTGTTTGATTTCGTTTCTTTAGCGTATCAAATATTGCGTTTTTATTAAACATTTGTTGAAGAACATGTTAGAGGATGTACCGGTAGAGGTACGGGTAATTTCAAAAAGTGGTCATTTTAAACAATTTTTAAAATATGGTGAATTTGAAAAGGTTTAAACGATTTAAACGACCAGTTAATACAGAAAGTCATATTACTCGAAACCGAAATCGACCCATACATGTTTGGACCCTAGTGAAGTTGAGTTATTTAATACAACCCGTGTTGACCCGAAGTCATTTAACTGGAAAACACATATTGAAACCAACCAATTCTGGCCGAAACTGATAATAGGAGTTAATTTCAACAAACAGATTATAATACTTTACCAGACATTATTAAATGTAACATTTTTCTGACCTGAGTAAGCATTATTTTTTCAGTGTATCAACCTTCAACCCAAACCCATTTCATCCATCAGTCAACCGTTTTCACTTTAGCTGCCTAACGATTTATTTCTTGTAAATGGGTTAGTTAAAGCTTACTCTTATCTAAACGGGTGAAATAAAAAAAAGTTATATCTAATTTTAAAACGGTGAATATTGAATATATGTTGGTTATGTAAAATGAACAAAAGGTGTGGCTAGTCAGCCCTAATTGATCAACTTTATATTGAAAGTTATATGTTTAAATACATACCCGTTTTAATCCGATGGTCATCCGTCCAACCACATGTACAAGATGAATATGTTTTTGCAACAATATAAGGTCCATGATTCCATATCCTGAAGCTTAATTATATTTTCTTCTGCAATGGATGAACAAAAAGTGTTGGTAGTCAACTGTAACGGGTCAAATTGATATGGAGGATTATGTATTTCAACTTTCAACCCAAAAACGGTTTGATCCATGAAGCACCCGTTTCTATTTCAACAGCCAGACCATTGTTCAAAAGCTCATATTCACAACACCCAATTTTGGCATGTTTTGAGAAGATACCGAAAATACCCTTCAATTGCAAATATATAAAATTGTGCAAATATATATATATATATATATATATATATATTAGTAAGGTAATAAACAAAGTGTCTTAACCACTATGTTCTTGTTAAAGGTGTAAAATGACCACTATGTCCATGTAAATGACCTTGGCTCTTTACCGACCCTTAACGTTACATGTATACGCACAACCACGCTTTGCGCCTGTTACACAAGAAGGACTTAGTCGATAAATGGTTGGTTCGTTCAGGTACCGGTATTTTGTGTAGTCTAATTTGTAGTTGGTATAGTTTAGGATACAAAAAAAATATATTTCATATAAAAACTAAGTTGAACACAATTACGTATTTATGTTGTTCTCTTCTGTTTTTTATTTTTAAGTTAGGGAAAGTCTAAGTTGTTTTCTTTTCTTTTTTATTTTTAAGTTAACGAAAGTCAGTTCGTTACAGTACACATTCGTTGTACTATGTAAGTTTAAAACTAATTTACGAACAATATCGTTTCTGTTGTGCAAAGCTACTTAGCTGTTGAGTAGCCCGTTTCGTTTACGGGCTTTTATTACAATGCAATCAGTATGTGTGCTACCAAAAATAGAGAGAAAGGAAAACTGTAGAATAGATATTTGCAATAAGTGTTTACTTTGTTTCAACCCGTATTTGGAAAAAAAAACGACTCAAAATTCGGTACAAGCGATTGACCCACGAAATTGTTGCTTCTACCAAAATGATACAATTTCATTTATACAACCTCAAAGTGCAGCTGCCGAATAGTTATAAGCCTCATTCCAAACCAAAAGAAAAAGATATCGTTTGTGTTTCTTTGGATCATTTACAGGCCTAGGTTTTCATGATGTGTCGCTTGTAAAACCATTAACTACACCATATAACAAGCAACCATTCGAAATAACAAACTCATACTTTAACATTTGTAACGCCACATGATGCCATATAACAATAATGAGAAACCATTAATCATTTGTAACGCCACATGATACTTTAACCAGATACTTGGCCGAAAATAATGAACTTTTCCCTAAACTTTTTGTTGGTTAATCATTTTATGTAAAGTGCCTCATTCCCAAATAAAAAATAAAATAAAATAACAGGAATACAAAGGTGCAACATAAAACTGTGTGGTGCTGCAACAGTACTTAGCTTAAAATATGCAATGAAATCAAGTTAACCAAAATAAAATGTTTTCCAAAAAAAAAAGGTTGACACAGTTCATAAATTGTGACAAGCCACTGATGCTTTTCAAATTTTAATACTGTATTTGAACAAAAAAAGTCTTCGTAAGTTTGTAACATTGCCTGGTTTAGTAGTTTATATAGACCTCTGTTTAAAAAAAGTTAACACAAGCTCCAATACAAACAAAAACAATTAAGCTTCCACATAAACCATGTTTTATATATAAAATACAAATGCACAAAGGTTGACACAAACAAGGCAACTAAATGTCATGCATGTTCACAGTAAACAAATTGTACTTGAGAATTAAGAGCAGTGAATTTATAAGCATGATACATGCCTGGTTGGTAACAGAACGCAAACTTGCATCTTCATCAGTCAGTTCAACATTAAAAAGACAGCCCTCGCGTCGGGCATTCTTGTAATAGCGCATTATCCCTTTAGACGTGACACAGACTTTAATGGTCCAGTTTCCTTGATACGGGTTCAACGAAGCGAGCGGGTGTACACTCCTGCTATTTGACATGTGTGTTCCGGGTGCGATCCTGCGATATGTGTTGAAAACAAACACGTTTAATGTTATGTATTTGAAGAAGGGGTCCAAACCGAAAGGAAAGCAAAAAACGCAAAACCAAATAAATCGCAACAAAACAAACAACAAAAATCTTAATGTAACAAAACCATAAAAAACTTAAACCGTAACGAAAAGAAAATTGAAAAAAAAACCGAAATCGAAATGATACGAGACCGAAATGAAAATAAAAATTGAAAACTTAGTGAGGTGTTCACCTTCACACCACACAAGGGATGTTACATTAATGATTTGAACAGAAAATATGTATGGTTTTTTCACCTTCTCGGATTGTCATTATTATTGTTACTACTACATGTTAATAATCTCGCTTTAATTTACTTGTTGCGGACATCTTAACAAGAGAAAACACTATCAATGGAGGCAAGTACCGTGTTGCAGACAATTGACCCCGACCCGTTTTGTTAACAAGTCATGTAAGTTGACCCAGAGGCTGTCTATTCTCTGTTAAAGTTGGTTTTAAATATTTAAATGTAAACGGGTTAACGGGTCATGTAAGCTGACCTAGAACATGTTTATTTTTTCTCTACGGGTTTGGGTCGTGTCGGAACTTGCCGCCCCTATAAAATAGCAATGAACTGAAAAAATGAAGCATCATCAACATGTATGAAAATGCTTCATCTAATGCTTTTACATTAACACCATTAATAAAATGAACAAAGCAAAGCTGCAAGTTTAAACTGCAAACCTGGAAACACGACAATACTAACAATATCTCAAAGCTTCACAGGAATATGTAACTTGTAAAATGCAGCTTCTTCCAAATCAGTTCTGGCAAAAAAAAAAATATATGCATATAGATAAAAAAACGTGTGTTCTTCCAGCAGTTACAAATCAAATGGATTACCACATAAAAAACTTCATAAACACTAAAAATAGCAATGCATAGTTATGATATGGTTTAGAGACAAACTCATTAAAAAAAAGCCATACAAGGAGATCGAGCTTCATCACTTCCAGATTTAAAACAAAAAAATAGTTTATTTATTTTTATTGGCTTGTTTTATAACAAAGCATCGACTCTTTAAAAAAATACCTAAAGATGTTAATTTATTAAACCAGGAAGTAAATAATATTCCATGTTGCAGGTTGTAGTTGGTGTATGTTTTTTGTGCTTGAAATTTGTCACTAAAACTATCATGTGGACAGGGAGCAAACTCATACTTTTTTTTTTATCCATCAATTAGCGTTTATTTTAAAAACTATGTCAAAGTACCTTTCACCTACTCGGGTTTTCTCATAATTTAAGTACACTTTGGGGAGAAGAATTCCTCACATCATTCAACTCTCAAATCAATCCCGCAAGTTGTATGAGCACCATGAAGAACAACTTTTGAAGATATAGTTGGCCTCGTTCAGAATTCATATTATATTAAATTACTACAAAGTAACGAAAAACAATAAAACTGCAATACCAAATAGTGGAAGTTTAGACAAACACAAACAATTGCTATCAACAACCAACGAAACCATTTAACAAATTCACAGTTGACATATAGCAAACAAATTCACCAAGTTCATGCAAAAGGATAGTAAATATATACATGACTTAACATAGGACCCAGTGGAACAAACCAGTAACATATTTGATAAACAATCACCAAAAAAATCCACAAAAACACATTATAACTTATCTGGAAGAACCGAAGCACTCATCCAATGAAGTGTATTGATTATAAATCTAATACAAAACTGAACACAATTGATAGGGAATGGATAATTCTATCATTTAGTAGAATGGAGACGAGAGAAGTTAACAAACTTTCATAACAATCAACATACCCCCACCCATCATACTGTCAAGACATATAAAGGAATTAAATAATTAACTAGATAACCCTGCACTCTTCTTCTATGTTAACTTGTAGTCCCTCAGCTTTGCAGGTTGTGTTTTCTTTCTTTCACCCCTTCTTAATTCCAATGGCCTTGTAACTTGTGGGTTGGGTTCTTGGGTCACAACAGTACCTTCCCCTTTAAAATTCACATTGTCCTCAAGGTGAAAGGTTGGAAAAGATTGTTGCAGGGAGGTCTTATCTTCTTATCTTCCCAAGTTGCTTCACTAGCGGTTAATCCCTCCCACTGGATTAGATATTGAGGGACAGTAGGGGAGCCCCTAATAATGGTGCGTTGAGCCAGCAGTCGAGCCGGTTGTAGCTTGAAGGTGGATGAGGAATCCACCAAATGTAGGGGTGTAACCTGCTGGGTCGGTTTGCCTGTGCACTTTCGTAACATAGACACGTGAAAAACATTGTGTATCTTGGATTCGGGGCAGATGGAGTTTGTAAGCAACTTGTCCCACATGTTCCAAAACCTGGTAAGGGCCGAAAAAACGGCGACTGAGTTTGTAATGGCGTTGAAGGCGTACCGAATGTTGACGAAAAGGCTGTAATTTAACAAAAACCCAATCACCCACAACAAACTGAAGGTCTCGACGATTAGTGTCAGCATACGTTTTCATGCGAGATTGTGCCCGAAGCAGATTGTTTTTAAGGGTTCCCAAAACCTCATCTCGATCAAGTAACTCGGAATCCACCAAAGAATTGGAAGTGGAACCTTTGATATAACGGGTCAAGTTAGGCGGTTTCCGGCCATAAACAACCTCAAAAGGAGTCATTTGAGCTGCTGTTTGAAATGATGTATTATACCAATATTCTGCCCAAGGTAAAAACTTGAACCAATCGGAGGGACGGTCCATCACATAACATCTCAAATACATTTCGACACATTTGTTAAGGACTTCGGTTTGACCATCTGATTGTGGGTGGTACGCGGTACTAAAGGACAATGTGGTACCTTGCAAACGGTGTAATTCCTTCCAAAAGTCAGCCATGAAATGTGGGTCACGATCCGTCACAATGTCTACCGGGACCCCATGTAATCTTACGAACTCTTGCACAAATTTGGTAGCAACCGATAAACTGGTAAAGGCTGATGATAGACCCACAAAATGTGCATATTTGGATAATCGATCCACAATAACCAAAATAACCGTATACCCATGAGATTGTGGCAGCCCCATGATGAAATCCATGGCGATGTGTTCAAAAATTGAGGGAATTGGCAATGGTTGTAACAGCCCTGCTGGTAATAAGGAAGAAGATTTGACTTGTTGACAGATCTGACAATTAGCAACAAATTCTTTAACATCCCGGCGCATGTGTTTCCAAAAGAAAGTGGAGGATAATCCATGAAATGTGCGGGTAATTCCGGAGTGTCCTCCGGTGAGTGAAGCATGAAACTCAAGTAAAATGTGTTGTTTAATTATTGAATTATCCGGAATCATAAGACGGCCCCGAAATAATAACAAACCATTCTGGATTTGATAATCAGGAAAGAGCAACGGGTCTTTTTGTATATCAGAAATTACCTTGTGAAGCGTACTGTCGGTTTGAAGTGTGGTCCGGAGGGAATCAAAAAAATGATGAATCTTGACTAGAAAAGGCCATCATATGTGAAGAAAAAACCCAAGATAAAGCATCAGCAGCTGCGTTAAGTTTACCGGGTCGATATATAATGTCAAATTCATACCCCAATAACTTGCCGAGCCATTTTTGTTGATCAGGGGTTTGTATAATTTGATCCTGTAAGTTCTTTAAAGACTGCTGATCTTTAATAATCTGAAATTTGTTGCCCAACAGGTACTGACGCCATTTAGCGATTGCCTGGGTAATAGCAAACATCTCCCGTTGGTAGGTTGAAGCTTGTTGCATCCGAGGGCTCAACTTGAGACTATAGTAAGCGATTGGTTGTTTGTTTTGGGATAAAATTGCACCTATTCCCGTCCCCGAGGCATCCGTTTCAACCGTAAAAGGTTTAGAGAAGTCCGGTAAGCGCAGAACCGGAGTAGAACTCAGCAACATTTTAAGAGTGGAAAAGGATTTATCTTGGGAAGCGGCCCAAGTAAAACTGTCCTTTTTTAATAAGTCAGACAACGGTGCTGCGATGGAGGCATAATGGTGTATGAATCGGCGATAATAACCGGGCAACCTCAAAAAACTGCGTACATCCTTAACTGTATTAGGTGTTGGCCAGTTCTTGATACACTTAATTTTGTCGGGGTCCACTGCAATACCGTGGGCTGATATGACATGACCCAGGTAACCCACTGTTGTTTGACCAAAAAGACATTTGGCCATTTTAGCAACCAACTGGTTATCAATGAGAGTTTGGAAAACTAACCGGAGATGTGATAAGTGATCGGTCCAAGTAGAGCTATATATAAGTATGTCATCAAAAAAACACAAGGACAAATTTCTTTAAAAATGGTCGAAAAATATCATTCATCAAACGTTCAAAGGTTGAAGGAGCATTTGTGAGGCCAAATGGCATCACGAGAAACTCATAATGCCCATCATGTGTTCGAAATGCAGTTTTGTCAATCGCCCCTTCTTGAAGACGAATTTGGTGGTAGCCCGACAATAAATCGAGTTTAGAGAAGTAAACTGCCCCATATAATTCTTCGAATAACTCATCAATCGTAGGGATCGGAAAGCGGTCCGGAACTGTAATAGCGTTTAAAGCCCGGTAATTCACACAAAAGGGCCAAGTCCCATCTTTCTTACGAACCAGCGGGACTGGAGAAGAAAATGGACTACAACTCGGGCGAATACTACCCTGCTCCAACATTTCTTTAACCAATCTTTCCACTTCCTGTTTCTGAAAATGAGGATACCGATACGGGCGAACTGCAACCGGGGCAGAATTAGGAAGTAAAGTGATGTTCTGGTCTTGAGATCGGGCCGGTGGTAGACCATTGGGAGGCTGAAAAACTTGTGAAAACTCAGTTAAAAGTTGCTGAATGTCAGGTGGGTGTCCTGAAGAGGAGTCAACATGAGGCGGTATAACAGTTAGATGGAAGAACTGATCAATAGCATCACTGTGAGCCAGTCGTTTCAACCCATGAAATTGAATAGGATCAGCCACTGGGGTGGGTTCACCTTGCCAAACCACCCTAGTGTCTTTTAAATGGAATTCGAATGTGGCCTTTGCATAATCAGTAATCACCGGACCCAACGTGGATAACCAAGAAACACCCAGTACCATATCCCACCCTTGGAGAGGTAGAACAAAGAAATCAATGCATACCGGTGAGCCTTGAATAACCAATTCAACCTGTTTAGCCACTCCAGAACACGGTAACCGTTCCCCACTACCGACCAAAACCGAGAAGGGAGCAATGGCTTCAATTGCAAGATTCAAAAATTTAGCAATGCGCGTTTGGACGAAGCAGTGGGTACTGCCCCCATCCAACAACACCTGGACCGACTGGCCTTTTACCGACCCTTTAAATCGAAGAGTGAAAGCCGAACAACCACCCGCAAGTGCATTATAAGATATTGTAGAATGAGATTTTACCTCATCCATTTGCAAGGTATCGGCCAAAACAGTGTCAGGATAATCAATTATACCCGAGTCAGCCTGTTGTTCCGTCCCCGGATCGTCATCAAAGAAGAGCAGTTGAGGAGCCGAGCGAAATTCATGGTCAATGGTATACTTTTCATCGCATCTGAAACAAAGACCCAGTGCCTTTTTATGAGATAACTCGGCTGGAGATAGGCGTCGAAATCCCACAGTGGTTGGGACCTTAGGTGTAATTGGTAAATTTGAGACAAGCCCAGTAGTAAAATTGGATGGAGGTTTAGGTGTTAGTAAAATGGGCTTACCCGAGCCCAAGGAAGGGCGGCCCATGCCGCGTTCCATGTTAATACGGTTCTCGTGTAGTTGGGCCTTATCCATAGCATCTTCTAATGTGGTCGGGTTATGAATCAGAACCGACTGCTTAATATCTAAATGGAGCCCCGAAATAAAACATGAAACCAGAAACTCCCGTGGAAGAGCCACCATGGTGCGATTCAAGATTTCTTCAAAACGCTGACGGTACTCTTCAACTGTTGATGTCTGCTGTAACTTAGCCAATAATCCTTCGGGTTGTTCAATTGAAGAAACACTAATTGACCCCGGCAGATTACGGATAATCTGGGGGAATAGATGTTTCCCACGA
The DNA here is from genome assembly GCF_021521415.1 of Bidens hawaiensis. Taxonomy (NCBI): domain Eukaryota; kingdom Viridiplantae; phylum Streptophyta; class Magnoliopsida; order Asterales; family Asteraceae; genus Bidens; species Bidens hawaiensis. The sequence goes on from NW_027492790.1 coordinate 179,435, forward strand.
GGGTTAGGTCCGGCAAAGATGGTTGTTCTTCTGATGACCTGCAAAACAGACACCGTGAGCTCGTCACTGAGAAGGGGGGGGGGGTACCTCCTTGTGACCACCCTCCGGCGTGAGAATCAGACTAGATTGCTCTTGAATATAAGTGTATATTAAGAGAAATGACTAGAGCAGATATCAGATAATATATGAAGATATAAGATGATAATAAGATATAAGATGATGATACCGTTCCAAGGTGTTGGAGTATTTATAGCCGAAGGTAGGTGTCCAAGAAGGTACATCCGGCTGTATAATATTCCTTTTCTACCAACTGTGGGCTACGCACGTGCCGTGCTGGTGGTTGGTGGGTAGGCAGCGGCTGATAGTGACATGGCCGGCTGTGTACTATTCCTTTTCCACCAACTGCAGGCTATGTACGTGCCACGACAAGGGTTGGTGAGTAGGCAGCGGCTGATAGTGACATTAAGTACTAGAGCGTGCTGCTCGTCGTACTGTTGTCAGTGAGCTGTCGCAGCTTTGGTCAGATCTTTTGTCGATACCTTGGCAGGTATAGTACAAAAGGTCCTCCAGTAGCGTACGGACTGGCTCATTTGGGCGGGAGAATTCCCGGCTTTGGGCGGGAGTATTCCCGGCTTGCTCATTCCCTCTTCAGGTGACATTACTGAATTATTTGAGAGTTAGTGCCTTGTGCGTGTAGCCTTGCTGTTAGTGCGGGTAGCCTTCCCTGATGGCTAGTATCCGCAGCAGCGGGAACAGGCGGAGTACGTCACCATTGGGAGGCTTTTCCTGCGGGAACAGCTTGCGTACTGCGCGTAAGGACATCATCTCTCTGAGCATGGTTGGTCCTGCGGATCCAGTTGGTCTTTGCGTAGACGTCCCTCTAAGGTTTGAGTCTTGCGAGTTCAACTGCGCAGACGTCCCTCTTCGAGGTGAGTCTTGCGGGTCCAACTGCGCAGACGTCCCTGTTTAAGGTGAGTCTTGCGGGTCCAACCGCGCAGACGTCCCTGTTCAAGGTGAGTCTTGCGGGTCCAACTGGGCTCTGCTGGGACCTACCTCTTCAAGTCCCCCCAGTCCAATGTTCTTCTCATGAATTGTTAATAAGTGAGGTGAACTTTTGGACTTAAGTAAGGGGTTTTGAAAAGGGTTTAGTTTTAAGGTTTTCCACGGGGATTCTTCCCGCGGAAGTCCTAATGTCACGTGCAGAAATTCCTGAGTTTTCTGCTTGATCTTTGGGTATGATGCGGGTAGGTCTGTAACCTCCTCGCAAGTCAGGAGTGTTGAGTTCCACTTGTGTAGATTCTCCATGAGGTTTTGGTAGTTTTAAACATAGTGATCAATTATGTTAAACAACCAATTCCATCTTGGAGCTTCAAACAATCTAGTTCTCAACGTTCCCGCTATGCGGGGATGTTAATTCCGTTTCCGCAAGCATGGCCCAGAAGATCCTTCTTGGTTTCAATTCCCTGCGAGTGCTAAGTATGTGAAGGGTTTTGCCTTGACACTGTACCCGCACTCGTCTTATAGTTACTTTACTTCCAAGGTATTGTTGGCTTCAATTCCCTGCAGGTGCTAAGTATGTGAAGGGTTTTGCCTTGACACTGTACCCGCACCTGTCTTATAGTTACTTGGTTGCCAAGGTAAGGGGGTATAGTCCCGCTTACTTTTGAATCTTTTTGAATTTTTTTGAAATTCGAAGAGTTGGTGAAAGGATAAGAACAGTCTAACCGTTGAAGGGACGTCAGCGTGGTCTGACGGTTTCTTCTGACAGTTTCAGGACGTGCATGAAGTTATGGTGACGTGACAGTATATGGTCATTCCAGACGCTTTTTCAGGCGCGTGGGCGCGAGTTTTCGGGCGCGTGGGCGCGAAGTTTACGGCTCGCGTCCTGTCAACAGCTGTTGCCAGCTTGCTTTTTCCACGTGTCATAGTTTCATTGCACCTGCGCTTTTCCGTCTATCCCGCATTAAATTCATCGCATTCATTGCGACGAGTATATAAAGGGAGGAGAGGATGCATCTCAACTCACAGTTTCACTTCATCTTCTAAGCGATTTCCGGCGAATACTCTAACTTTCGTCGAGCATTCTCCTGAAATCGTTCTTCTTTCCATCCTTCGAAACATGTCTTCCATTCGTGATCCTGAAGCTATTGCCGAGGAGTCCGACGTGTACATCGAGAACCCGACGTCTGACAAGGACGATAAGAGTACTGCTGGGGAGTGCCAGTGTGCTCTTTCCGTCGACGTTTATCAGTACATCGTCAGGAAGTTCATGCTCGAGCCCTTCGAGCCTGAGTTTCCTGAGCCTCACCAGACGGTGTACGATGCCCCCAAGGGCAAGATAGGGGTGTATGCTGCATTCTTCATCTATGGGAATCTCAGGTTCCCATTGACGAAGTTTGTGTACCGTGTTTTGGAGAGACACGGTGTACACCTAACGGAGGTGCACCCGATGGCGATCGCAAAGGTTCGCCATTTTGAATGGGTGTGCCATATTCTGGGCATTGAGCCCCGCGTCGACCGCCTGATGACCTTCTACTCCTGGAGGTGCATCCAGGGCTGGTATACCTTGGTCAATCGGATCAAGGGTTTGAAGATCTGCGCTACCGAGCGCAGTCTTCGTTCTTGGAAGCGGGAGTTTTTCTATGTCTCCGCTCGCGTCGTCCCCAATGCGAAGACGTTCAAGAACGGGAGGGCGCTCCCTAGCCTTCACGCCTCCAATTACCAAGAGGCGGAATGGTTCGCCAAGATCTCCCAGATCCAAACTCCGGTTTACCGCTTTGCGGAGTCTGGGATGGTGATGCTTGGGATGAGCCGGGTATGGAAGGATGCTGGGGCAGAGGCGCCACAGATTCCTATCATCCTCGAATACGGTTTGAACTCTATCCCTTACGGTATGCTTCATATCTTTTTGCTGATTTAGGGTTTTTTGCTCTAACCATCTCTTTCTTTTTATTTTCAGAGGGAAACAACTTGCAGTCTCTTCTGCAGCCGCGGGAGAGCGGTGGTCCCGCTCGGTTGGGTACTCGTGATCTTGACGAGAACGAGTTGCCCAACCTGGAGCAAACGGCGAATAGGTTCGTGGAGGTCTACCCGCCGGGCCACGAGATTTTGAGCGCCACGCGGCCAGGTAAGGGTTTCTTTAACCCCCGTCCTCTCCATGCTCAAACCTCTGCTGGAATTCCTCTAATTTTGTCACCTTCTGATGAGGAATCCGCAGACGGTCCTTTCTTCGTGAGGAAAAAGGAAGCTGGCGCGAAGGGCAAGGCGAAGGTTGCCTCCACCGCCGATCAGGGGAACCGGTCTGACTCGGAGACCGAAAGTGAGGATGTGGCGGGGAACCCTGGTGGTGGTGAGACAACTGTCCCGGAGGTTGAGACAACTGTCACCTCCGATCCGCCCAGTACGACGACGGTGACCGGCGTGAAGAGGCCGGCTCTATCGGGTTCGTCCCCGCCTGTCAGAACCTTCAAGCTCAAGAAAACTCGTGTGTAAATTAATCTTACCCGCAATTCTATCTGCCATTGTTTTTAATATCTTGTCTTCATGCAGGCGTGGATGCTACCGCATTCCAGAGTGGAGCGGGGAGGAGCGTCTCTCGACCCATGACGGTAGGTTTGGTCAACCTACCCGAGGCGATGACCCAGGCGGCCGCGCCTGTTTCAAGTGTTGGTTCAGTTGCTCACCCGGTTGAGGCAACTGTTCCAATTGTGACGTCATCTCCGCCGGCTGTCACTGCATCCTTCACTGCATCCTTCACTGAGCCGGCGGTAATTTTTTCTGCGGGCTCCTCCGCAGCGGCGGCCACGGTTGTGAGTTCACCTCCCGTGAGTTCACCTCCGATGGTCTCTACCGCGGCGGCTTCAACCGTGCCTCCGGCACCGGTGACTACCTCGTCTCCGGCCGATTCAGCAGGTATGTTTGGGGCTTCTAGCCAATCTCTGCCTCCTTCCCATCTGCCTGACCTCTTGGATGGATATCCCTTAGGTTCGGGTGATGGGTTTAGCGGCTATCGGCCTGTTTTCGACCCTACAGGTGCGTAGGGTTATTTTGGCCTTTTTATTTTTTATTTTTTTATCATCTTTTCCTAAGTGCTTTTTGTTTTTGCAGTTTCGGATTCCAATGAGGTGTATGTTTCGCGGTGGAACATCCGCCGGGGAACAACCCTTCGGACGGCTGTGGACTGCGTCGAGTGGGCGCGTCACGCAGCCCCAAGTGGTGCATTGGGGGAAGCTATGTCTAGCTACCAGGAGGGTAGGCTGACGAATGAGCTTCGGATTCTCCTTGCCCGGATGCAGCCGCGCATCGAGTTGCTTTGTCGTGAAAACGACAAGTTAAAGACGGCGCGTATCCAAGAAGTTGCTCAGGCGCGGGCTATCCGGGAGGAGAATAGGAGACTTTCCGCCGTTGCTGCGGAGAAGGAAAAGGCTTTCAAGGCCCTCGAGGTTGAAGTTCAGGCCCGTCTCGAGGCCTGTTCCAAGGCTGCCCAAGCTGTTAACGAACAGCTTCGGTTGGCTAAGGAAACTGCGCGGAACGCGACCGAGAGGACCACCAAGGCTGAAGCTGTTGTTGAGCCTCTGCGCGCCGAGAATGAGGAGCTTAAAGCCAAACTAGAGAGGCTCCAGCAGGCTCATGATGCCTTGGCCATGGAAGACGCCAAGAAGCTTCAAGAGATCTTGGACCAGAGGGGTATGCTTGACCATACTGAGCGTAAGCTAAGGGGCGTTGAAGAGGATGCTGCTAAGGAAGTGTTGCTTGCCAACCTTAACAAAAGTGAAGCCGAACGCGCCCGTAACCAAGCTCAAGCTGCCCTCCAGGAGGCTCTGATTACCAAGGAATGGCTTCTACGAGAAGCGTTGTCGCAGGTAAGCTTAGCTTCATAACGTCTTTACGCTTTTCTTTATACTTAGAAAAGTTTGATATATTTTTTCTTTTTGTAGGTTGTGCATCGGATCTTCACGGACACATCTTACGACGATGCCATGAGCGCAGCCCTCAACGCTTCCCATGAGGATGGGGAAAAGGCTGGTTTCTTGCTTGGTCTGGGGTTTGTTGAGAAGGGCATCCCGCCTTCCAACTTCCCTCTTTATGACGTGGACACTGAAGCTGCCTATGACCAAGCAGTGAACCAGTATGCTGCCTTCCCGCATCCGGTGGTGGAGAAGGTGAACGAAATTGCTGCTGCTGATGATGGGCTAACCATTCTCAAGACTTTCCTTGAACCGCCACAGCCAACTGATGGTGCGGGTACAAGTGGGTTTGGAGGGAGTGGTCCTGAAGTTTGAACCTTGAGATCCCTTCCCACCGTTAGGATAGATTTATATTTCTGTAGGCGGGTAGATACCCGGCCATTCTTGTAATGTTTGAATTTTTTATGAAATATAAATGTTTGTGCGGGTAGGACTGCCAATTTCACTGGATGACTTGCTTTATAAACGTTATATGACTTGCTCATGCATATTATAGCTTAATTTGGCACTTGTTTTGCCGCATAAACAATATATGATTCGCTCGTGCACACTTTAGTTTAACTTAGCAATTTTCCAAGTGTTTTGAATAAGTTAACCGTTCGACGCGCGGTTGTCAATAGGTTAGTGTTCAGTTTCCTCTATCATGATTGTGCGGGTAGGACCGTCACTTTCATTTAGTGGGATGACCAATCTTCACCTATAACTGACCTGCGTGAAGGTTTGCCGTTTTTTGTGTTTATGCGGGTTTTGCCGCCGTCCACACGCAACGACTTCCCCACTTATTTATGCGGTGAATACCGGCATATCAGTGTTTTGAATAAGTTAAACCTTTCGACGCGCGGTTGTCAATAGGTTAATGTTCAGTTTCCTCTATCATGATTGTGCGGGTAGGACCGTCACTTTCATTTAGTGGGATGACCAAACTTTACCTATAACTGACCTGCGTGAAGGTTGTCCTCATCTCACAAATTTTTGTCGTTTTTTGTGTTTATGGGGGTTTTGCCGCCGTCCACACGCAACGACTTACTTCCTCACTTATTTATGCGGTGAATACCGGCATATCAGTCTGGAAAGTTCATAAGTATAAATGTAAGACCATCAGCGTCAATGTGGTAAGGAGAATCATTTCCATTAGAAGTGGCTCTGGGCCTTTTCTTTACAAGTTTGGAATTGATCTACATGCAACCTGTGTAATTGAACTCCCTTCCATGTTCTTGGGATGGGGGTGTCATCGAGCATTTCGAGCCGATATTCACCTGGTTCGGAATCTCGTTGTTTACGCAGTATGTAGTCTCCAACATTGAAGCTGCAGTTTCATTCGTGTTTTCCCCAACTGGGGTTCTACACGCATTAGCCTGCTCAGCGTTCATTACGCCACGAGGTGCGTGAGTTTCCCATCTCTGAAAAATGCTTCGACGATGTCCTTCAAGTCTAAGCATTCCTCGGTGGTGTGGCCTCTTGTCCTGTGGAAGTCACAGAATTTGCTTTGATCAGCGTTTGGACGCTGTCGGATAATTGGAGCCTTTGGCCATGGGAGCCTCTCGGTGGCGAATATCTCGGTGACGCTTTTGGTGAGTGGCGTCCATCTGGAGTTCCGGTTCGCCGACTGCATGTTATCCTTTCCGCCTAACCGAGGGTGCGAGCCGGATGAGGTGTCAAAGTTTACCCTTGACTGCCAAATGCCTAGCTTCCTCTTTTTGTTTAGTCGGGCGGTGAGGACGTTGTTTTCTCTTGTTTTCTGGGTGTAGAGGTTTGTGCTCTGGGGAAGATCTCTACCCAGTTGCTTTTCCGTTTCCGCGAAGCGTTTAGCTGCAGTCATGATGGCATCCCACGTGGATGGCATGCCGTCTTTACCCGTTAAGGTGCGGATGAGCTCTGGGTCCTTCGCGCCCTGGATGAAAGCAGCGCGAACAAGATCTTCGCTAATAGTGCCCAGACTTAGCTTCTTTGAATTGAAGCGCGTGATGAAGTCTAGTAAAGACTCATCTTCCTCTCGGATGCAGTTGAGGATCGTCCATTGCTCTTCGGTATACTTTCTTTGTTGACTGAAGTGTTGGCTGAACTTCTGGTGGAAGTCCGCCCAATCGTAGATGTGGTGGACCGGTAGACAGTCAAACCACGCTCTGGCTGCTCCAACCAGCGTCATCTGGAACATATAACACCACGTGGGTTCCGTCCAGTTGCTGACGGTTGCCCCCGCTATGAATCTGTTCAAATGATCGTCTGGGTCGGATATACCATCATAAGTGCCGATGTTGGACATCTGTTTGGCACTTCTCGGGGCGATTGCTTCCGCAATGTCCCTTGCAAACTTGGACGTTCCCGCATTTGCAGCAGTTGGTCTAAAGGTTTTGGAGAAGTCACGTGGGTTTCCCCCCGCGTACCTTGGTTTGAAGGTTTCTTCGAAATTCCTTCTCGGTTGGAAGTCCGTTTCCTTACGCTTCCCTTTCTCCCTATGGCGAGGGTTTGCGTCGGTGTCGGATTCCTCCCGATCATCGTCCGAGTACTCGCACTCACTGCTCATGTTGAGCTGTTGTTGAGTGCTTCCAAATTCGTCAGCCTGTTGGATGGAACGTAAGCGTTCGTCCAACTCAGCTTGGAATTCCTTCTGACGTGCTTCCGCCCACGCTTTAACTTGTGCAAGTGTTTGGCGGGGGAGCCTCGTCTGTTGTCTTTCCACCTGGGTATTAATGAATCCCAGGGGATGATTGTTTACTGCACTTACCCCGGCTTGGGTAACCGGGGTAGTGTTCGTAAAATTTACTGCACTTGCCCCGGCTTGAGTAACCGGGTAGTGTTCGTAAAATTTGTGTACTCGCCGGTGTTCCTCCCAGTAGCTGGGGTTGTGATTACCGGGGTTTCTTGGTCACTCGCTGGCCTCGGGACCGGAGTAACGTTAACCATCTTTCCAGAAGTTTTGAAAAAACTGAAAAAGAATAAGTTCTAGCTTTTATGCACGGATGGCGCCAATGAAGAAACACTAATTGACCCCGGCAGATTACGGATAATCTGGGGGTTAAATAGATGTTTCCTACGAGGGTTAGGTCCGGCAAAGATGGTTGTTCTTCTGATGACCTGCAAAACAGACACCGTGAGCTCGTCACTGAGAAGGGGGGGGGGGGTACCTCCTTGTGACCACCCTCCGGCGTGAGAATCAGACTAGATTGCTCTTGAATATAAGTGTGTATTAAGAGAAATGACTAGAGCAGATATCAGATAATATATGAAGATATAAGATGATAATAAGATATAAGATGATGATACCGTTCCAAGGTGTTGGAGTATTTATAGCCGAAGGTAGGTCTCCAAGAAGGTACAGCCGGCTGTATAATATTCCTTTTCTACCAACTGTGGGCTACGCACGTGCCGTGCTGGTGGTTGGTGGGTAGGCAGCGGCTGATAGTGACATGGCCGGCTGTGTACTATTCCTTTTCCACCAACTGCAGGCTATGTACGTGCCACGACAAGGGTTGGTGAGTAGGCAGCGGCTGATAGTGACATTAAGTACTAGAGCGTGCTGCTCGTCGTACTGTTGTCAGTGAGCTGTCGCAGCTTTGGTCAGATCTTTTGTCGATACCTTGGCAGGTATAGTACAAAAGGTCCTCCAGTAGCGTACGGGCTGGCTCATTTGGGCGGGAGAATTCCCGGCTTTGGGCGGGAGTATTCCCGGCTTGCTCATTCCCTCTTCAGGTGACATTACTGAATTATTTGAGATTTAGTGCCTTGTTCGTGTAGCCTTGCTATTAGTGCGGGTAGCCTTCCCTGATGGCTAGTATCCCAGCAGCGGGAACAGGCGGAGTACGTCACCATTGGGAGGCTTTTCCTGCGGGAACAGCTGGCGTACTGCGCGTAAGGACGTCATCTCTCTGAGCATGGTTGGTCCTGCGGATCCAGTTGGTCTTTGCGCAGACGTCCCTCTAAGGTTTGAGTCTTGCGAGTTCAACTGCGCAGAAGTCCCTCTTCGAGGTGAGTCTTGCGGGTCCAACTGCGCAGACGTCCCTGTTTAAGGTGAGTCTTGCGGATCCAACCGCGCAGACGTCCCTGTTCAAGGTGAGTCTTGCGGGTCCAACTGGGCTCTGCTGGGACCTACCTCTTCATCAATGTTTTTCGGACGAAAACGAAGAATCACAGCCGATGTAAACGCCGTCCAGTTATGAATCGGAGCGTGTTTATCCACCCAATCATACCAGTCAGCGGCGGCTTCGTCGAAATAAAACGACGCGATAAACCGCCGTTCCTCCTCCGGAATACGATAGAATTCGAAATATCCATTCGCTTGAGCCACCCAGCGTTCCAAATGAGAACCGGAAAAGCGAGGCAAATTAACCGGTGCGGGTTTGTGTCGACCGAAAATAGAGGATTCAAACGTACCAGAGCTCAACGAACTGGAGGAATCGCCTTATTTCTGTTTAGCTAATAAACCCACCTGGACACACAATTTGTTGACGACCTGTTTGGTATCCTCCAGGGAAGAAGCGAGGAGAGCTACATCCGATTGACGAGCCGCAGAGGCGAGTTGAGAAGATAGATCTCGATGGCTATCTTGTAGGGATCTGATGTGGTCATCTAACACCTTGAATCGAGTACCATCAGCCATGGTGCCGATGGTCAATGAAAGCACCAATGAAGTGTATTGATTATAAATCTAATAGAAAACTGAACACAATTGACAGGGAATGGATAATTTTATTATTTAGTAGAATGGAGATGAGAGAAGTTAGAGAAGATTGGGTGAGAGGAGAAGATCTAACAAACTTTCATAACAATTAACATACCCCCACCCATCATACTGTCAAGACATATATAGGAATTAAATAATTAATTAGATAACCCTGCACTCTTCTTCTATGTTAACTTGTAGTCCCTCAGCTTTGCAGGATGTGTTTTCTTTCTTTTACCCCTTCTTAATTCCAATGGCCTTGTAACTTGTGGGTTGGGTTCTTGGGTCACAACATCCAAACTTTCTGAAATGGGGAAAAATCAAATTGATAGGTTGCGCATACAAATTAAATGAAGGAAACACAATTCTAACTAAACAAAATATGATATAATCGATCTTCATATCACGACGCCTGTAGAATAAATTTGAGAGCAGGAGAGAAATTTAACAAACCTGGTGTTGGAATATCGTATGCCCGAGACACATAATTAAGTTAATGTGGCTAGTTATGTTTGATCCAAGTCGGGTCATACCCAATAACGAGTTAGACACACACCAATTATGTATTTGTTAAGATAAGATCTATAAGACAAATACAGAACACGACACATTCAGAAAAACGGGTTTCTGAATAATTACTTGAAAGTATTAAATAATTAATTGGTTAATTTATTTATTCAAATAATTATTATTGGAATAATTATTTAACTATGTATTCTTTTATAAAATGGTTTATAAAAGATGGGGTGTTTATATATTTTATAAAGTATAAAATATATAAAATAAAATAAAAAAAAAAAAAAAAAAAAAAAGAAAAAAAATAATGTTGGGGCCGGTTTTGGGTGGGCCCCACACCCCACCAATTTGGTCAAAATGTCAACATGCAAAAGATGGAGTGTTGTCTTGTATAAACCCATGTGATGGTGTTTGCATGTGAGGATAAATAATGATCAAGTGTTTACATCTTTTAAGTAACCTTTTGAAAAACAAAAAAAACCCTTTTCTTTCTTTCTCTCAACCTCACGGCCAAAAGGAAGAAGAAAAAAGGCTCGGGTTTTTCGTGTTCAAGCTCCCTAGCATAGCTCGGTGCGTGTTGGAGGCTCGGGGTATAATCGGTTTGAGGGTTTTCATTTGAAAGTCTTGCATTCACATCATCATCTTCTTCAACCATCCACCAAACTCTTAAAGGGCTAAATACTTTGATAGTTTAGTTATTCCCGTATCATTTGATCCTAGCTTCGGGTTTCTAGTAAATAAATTATATTGGTAATCTTGCAATGAATAAACTAGGTTGTTCATATGGTTAGTTTGTCTATCACGTTTCCGCATTAATTATAACTAGTTAAACGGTTAACTAAGTTTGTAAATTCCATAGAAACCCAACAAATGGCATCAAGAGCCGGGATACGGGAAACTAAGCTTCGGGTTCTCGGTTTTTTATTTTCCCCTTGAAAGATTTATACAAAAATTAACATGCATGATATTTTTGTATTTAATCTTGTTATTGTTTTTGGCTTAGTTCAAAAAAAAAAAAAAAAAAAAAAAAAAAAAAAAAAACCGAGCAAATGGGCCGAAGCCCAATTCGGGTGAATTTGGGCCGAAGCCCACTTGAAAAAGGGTTATTGGGCTAACCGGTTTTATAAAAATTTTTGGGCCGAGCCCATGGGTTTTTATATTGGGCCGGGCCCATAAGTTTCATTTGGGCCGAGCCCATGCAATTTTGTTTGGGCCGAGCCCATGCAGTTTTGATTGGGCCGAAGCCCATAATCTTGGTATTGGGTCAAGCCCAAATGGGTTGGGCTAGGCCCGATAAAGGCAAGGGGTTTTGGAACGGGTTCCTATGACATATCGGGTTATGTTTGTTAGTACTAGACCGAGCCGTAGACCAAATGGATGTTTTGTTTGTGATTGATGGTTGTGATTGTAATTTATTATTCAAAGTATCGGTTTGTAATAATTAATTAGGGGCTATTTTGTAATTATTTATTCATATGGGCATGTAATAAATAGGTAATTTGTAATATCTTTATTTTATAGAAAAAATGTATTAGGACATTTAATTTTGTAAAATTAAAGAAGATTGCAAAGTTGGAAGTTTGGGCCTAATTGGGCCGGGTATGGTCATAATGGGTTTCACAAGCCCATTAAGGGATTCAAGCCCAAAAGGACCTAAGCCCACCAATTGAGCCCAAGTGGAAGCTTATGGAAGCTAAGGCCCAAGTTCAAGCCCAATGGATCACAACAAGGTTGAAGAAGATGCTCGAAGCATTTGGATGCGGGATCGAGTGGGAGCTACAACATCCATGTGTCATGTGTCCCTTAGGATCGGACCTAAGACACACACTTGTTTCGGCTAACAAGTGTGGTCTAACTTAGTGGCTCGTGTCTAGTATAATTATGTATGCTTGTTAATTGATTGTTTGATTGTGTGGTTGTTAGATATTAGGATATCAACTTCGTCACATAGAATTAATTAACAAAGCATAAAACGGGTTCTAATAATTATCGGTAATTACGTGACACATAGTTTAATAAAATGGATTTATTAACTAGCCGTCTCACGCCCATAATAAAATGGCTTTATTATAAATTAGAATTTTGAAAATGGTTTCAAAATATCATGTTACTAAATGCATGTTAGAACATGATTTAAAGTTTTACAACTAGAATTATTAAAACAAAAAATCCCTTTTTAAATTTAAGGATAATAAGTTAAACACCATCCTTTTGTATAACACTTAACATATTAATAAGCTCTTAGTGGGAAAAAGGTCACCTAACCGCATAGAGTAAATTAACATGTTGAGGTAATATTGGCATAAAATGGGAAAAAGGTCACCTAACCGTTTGTATGTTAATATTACAAGTTGATACAAGTAGGACGACTTAAATTAGAACCATGTGAAGAGGGTCACCCAAGCATGGGGTCTAATAGGTGTTGATGGGATAAACATGCCAACACGAAATATGATTTCGAACCGGTCCCATAAATTCTAGAAGTTGCAAAAGGGTTTGCAATTGTTATGAATAACTACCTTGATAAACCGACAATGGGAAAAAGGTCACCTAACCGGAGTCGGGTTTATCGTTGGATTCTAGATTTTAATTATTAATTATATTTGCATATATAAAAAGGGTATTAATAATTAAAAGGTAAAACACTAAAATGAACTTAATTAAAATTCTGCAGATGGCCGCACACGTCGACGACAACATAATCCCTAACGTCCAAAACGTATCTCTCCGATCTATTCTCGCTAAAGACCGTCTTAACCACAATAACTTTTCGGATTGGTTCCGAAATTTAAGGATTGTTCTAAAACAAGAAAAATTATATCATGTTTTGGAAACACCTATCCCCGAAGAACCGGAAGAGGGAACTGAGGTCGAATACATGAATTGGGTCAAACTCACGGAAGATTCCATTCAAGTATCATGCCTCATGTTGGCGACTATGGTTCCCGAAATCCAAAAGGATTTCGAAAACCATAATGCGTACGACATGATTACTCAACTTAAGGAAATGTTCCTTAAGCAATCGAGAGTGGAAAGGTTCGAAACGGTTCGAGCCTTACATGCATGTAGAATGGATGATAGTCAACCAGTTTCATCTTATGTACTTAAGATGAAAAGTTATATTGATCGGCTCACTAAGCTCAATTGTCCCATCTCAAATGAGTTAGCAACGGATTTGATCCTTAACTCTTTGTCGAAAAGGTTCGACACTTTCGTGTTAAATTATAACATGAACGGGTGGGACAAAACCATTGGAGAACTTCACTCAATGCTTAAAACAGCCGAGGCGAGCATGGGCAAAAGGGTTTTACCCGTGTTTGCAATCAATGAAGGTAGATCCAAGAATCGATCTCAACCCAATCTTAAGGCTAAGGTAGCTAAAAGGAAGGGTCCCCTATGCATCTTAAGGGTAAGGGCAAATCACCGGTTATGGCAAAGAAACAAAAGGTTGTGGAACCAAGGGGTCATAAGGATGATCCTTGTTTTGGTTGTGGGGAGACCGGACACTGGAAACGCAATTGCCCGGTCTACCTAAAAGAGCTAAAAGACAAGAGGAATGCGGCGCATACCTCGGGTAATGTCTTTATGATTAATGTTGAGCTAAATCTTATTTCTTCTAACACATGGGTATTGGATACCGGATGTGGAACTCATATTTGCAATTGGTTGCAGGGGTTCAAAAAGAATGAAGACTTAAAGAAGGGCGAAGTGAATCTTTTCATGGGCAACGGTGCAAGAGTACACGTGGTCGCTAGAGGAGACTTCACTTTATCACTTCCAAGTGGTTTGGAAGTTGTTTTAAAAAATGTTTTGTATGCTCCTAGTTTGACTAGGAACATTATTTCTGTGCACCTTCTTAGACAATGTAACTTTGACTTTAAATTTGTAGGATCGGAAATGCATGTGTCATCTAATGGTATCTTTTATTTTAAAGCTGTACCAAACAACGGTATTTATGAATTGGTTCATGATAATACCTCAAATAGCTCATTATATCAAACTTCTACTAAAAGACTCAAAAAGGGTTTGAGTGATTCCTACATTTGGCATTGTCGCCTTGGACACATAAACAAGAATCGTATAAACACTCTCCAAAAGAATGGTCTTTTGAAAACAAACGAGTTAGGTTCGTTTGATGAGTGTGAATCTTGTATTCAAGGCAAGATGACCAAAGAGCCTTTCAAAGGTACAAATGAAAGGGCTAAGGATTTGTTAGGTATCATACATACGGATGTATGCGGACCTTTCAAGCCAACTAGTAGGAATAGTGAAAGGTACTTCATTACCTTTACCGACGATTTTAGTCGATATGGGTATGTTTATCTAATGAAACACAAACATGAAGCCTTTGAAATGTTCAAAGAATTTCAAAATGAAGTGCAAAATCAGCTCAACCGAACAATCAAGGTACTCCGCTCCGATAGAGGAGGCGAATACCTAAGTGATACCTTTCAAAGTCATCTTAGAGATTGTGGAATTATTTCACAGCTCACTCCTCCTGGAACTCCTCAACATAACGGAGTATCCGAGAGGAGGAATCGAACACTGTTGGACATGGTTCGATCAATGATGGCACGAAGCTCACTACCGCCATCATTTTGGGGATATGCGCTACTCACAGCGGCTCGTATTTTGAATATGGCCCCGACCAAAAAGGTGGATCGAATACCCTATGAAGTGTGGCATGGAAAGGTTCCATCCTTTTCATATTTAAGGATATGGGGATGCATAGTTTATGTTAAACGTGACACCCCAAATAAGCTTGAGGCTCGATCCATCAGGTGTGTCTTCATAGGATACCCAAAGGATGATATAGGATATATATTCTATGATCCTAGTGAACAAAGAGTGTTTGTTTCACGCAAAGGATACTTCTTAGAAACTAGGTTCCTTATGGAAGGACCTAGTGAAAAGAGAGTGGAACTTGAAGAGGTTCAAGAATCACTGGATGATACACAGTTGGTCGATACTAGCTTTCAACACGAGGATGTTGAAGATGATCAAATGGTTGATCATACGCACGTTGCTCGCAGATCTAGTAGGGTTAGTCAACCTCCCAAGAGATATGGATTTCTTGTGGATGATTGCTACTTGATTGATTCGGATGAACCGATCTCCTACAAAGATGCTATGTCACAACCTGATTGTGACAAATGGCTTGAAGCCATGAGCGCCGAGATGCAATCCATGCACGATAACCAAGTTTGGGAATTGGTTGATCGTCCACTTAACTCCAAACTGGTTGGATGTAAGTGGGTCTTCAAAAAGAAGACCGATATGCATGGAAATTTAGATACTTACAAAGCTCGACTTGTCGCAAAAGGTTTCACGCAAACTCAAGGGATTGATTATGATGAAACCTTCTCGCCAGTCGCGATGCTTAAGTCGATCAGGATATTGTTTGCCATTGCAGCTCATTTTGATTATGAGATATGGCAAATGGATGTCAAGACCGCTTTTCTAAATGGATATCTTGAGGAAGATGTCCATATGGTTCAGCCTGAAGGTTTTGTCGATCCATCTAATCCTGATAAAGTTTGTAAGTTAAGGAAATCAATCTACGGATTGAAACAAGCATCACGGATGTGGAATCATCGTTTTAATGAAGAAATCAAAGCGTTTGGTTTCGTCCAAAACGGTGATGAGGCATGTGTGTATAAATGGGCTAGTGGGAGTATAATCATTTTCCTTATTTTGTATGTCGATGATATACTTTTATTTGGAAATGATATACCAAGTATGGAAAACGTTAAAACGTGGTTAAGTAGTCGTTTCTCAATTAAGGATCTTGGAGAAGCGACATATATCTTGGGAATAAAAGTCTATAGGGATAGACAAAGGAAATTGATCGGACTCAATCAAAGTGCGTACATTGATAAAATCCTAAAGAGGTTTAGGATGGAAAACTCTAAGAAAGGTTTGGTGCCTATTCCTAGAGGAACCGTATTAAGCTCATCCCAAAGTCCTAGCTCTAAGGAAGAGCAGGATAGGATGAAGCATGTTCCTTATGCTTCGGCAATAGGATCTATTATGTATGCAATGATGTGCACTAGACCGGATGTCTCGTATGCTTTAAGCATAACAAGTAGATACCAGCACAACCCAGGTGACAGTCATTGGATGGCTGTCAAGAATATATTAAAATACCTTAGAAGGACTAAGGATATGTTTTTAATATATGGGTCTGGTGAGGAGGAACTCGTCGTAAAGGGTTACGTGGATGCGAGTTTCCAAACTGACCGAGATGATTCTCGGTCACAGTCGGGATATGTTTTCATCTTAAATGGAGGCGCTGTCTCTTGGAAGAGTTCGAAGCAGGATGTTGTCGCGTTATCCACTACAGAATCTGAGTACATCGCCGCTTCAATGGCAGCCCAAGAGGCTGCATGGATGAAAAAGTTCATCATGGATCTAGGGATTATCTCTTCCATTCAGGAGCCCCTAGAGATATTCTGTGACAATGAGGGTGCTATTGCACAGATCAAGGAGCCTCGTGCTCATCAGAAAACGAGGCACATTGAGCGCAGATTCAACTACATAAGGGATGAAGTTGAAAAGAGAAAAATATGTATTCATAAAGTTCATACCGATCAAAATATTGCGGACCCACTCACGAAGCTCCTCGATAGGCCAAAGCATGAGGGTCATGTTTGTGCATTAGGACTTCGGTATTCTAGTGAGTGGATTTAATCCGTGTTTAGTGTTTGTTTAAGAACGAATGTAATGGGTATCTCATGAAATTAATTAAGTTTTAATTATTAAATGAGTTATGTTCTATTTTTGCATGTTTAATCCATGAATGACTTATGTTGTTCTAAACGTCCGTAGTCGATCATGCTTGTGGGAACAAGTATGAAGATAAGACTATTATGAACCCGGATTGGTTGATATTCATGTGATGAATATAAGGCATAGGTTTGCCACCAAGGTTCATAGATATTTGTGGGATACAAATATTGGACATGATCCGCTCTCGAGGATCACTGCATGGAGTTAGTGCAACTGATCATAAGTAATCCTTGAGTAAAGGCGAGTATCATTGTGTCCTTTGACCTGAGATGCATATTGGATCTGACTTTTCATCAAGTCTGATAACTTGACTCTCTTCTTTGTTTTTCGGTAACACGATGACATAAAAGAAAGAGCTCAGATATCATACGAGATGTCAACAAGGATGTATGCAGTCAAGATGGGATTTGTTCCTCTTATGTGTTGAGAGTTTAGATGTCTAAGGCCTGTTAAGTTAAATCAATGAGAGAATGATCAATCTATGTCTCTTCGATTTGACAGGACATCTAGTAACAAAGGGATGTAATGATAAGACTTACCTATATCATATCAAGTATGGACTTGAAGGGGATGATGTTATTGAATGGCACTTAGTCAAACATACTAGGGGTGGTGACCTGTTGTTAGGCGGTATTCACCATTAGCATTAACTTCCTATGAGTCTCATGCAAGTGGGAGATTGTTGGAATATCGTATGCCCGAGACACATAATTAAGTTAATGTGGCTAGTTATGTTTGATCCAAGTCGGGTCATACCCAATAACGAGTTAGACACACACCAATTATGTATTTGTTAAGATAAGATCTATAAGACAAATACAGAACACGACACATTCAGAAAAACGGGTTTCTGAATAATTACTTGAAAGTATTAAATAATTAATTGGTTAATTTATTTATTCAAATAATTATTATTGGAATAATTATTTAACTATGTATTCTTTTATAAAATGGTTTATAAAAGATGGGGTGTTTATATATTTTATAAAGTATAAAATATATAAAATAAAAAAAAAAAAAAATAATGTTGGGGCCGGTTTTGGGTGGGCCCCACACCCCACCAATTTGGTCAAAATGTCAACATGCAAAAGATGGAGTGTTGTCTTGTATAAACCCATGTGATGGTGTTTGCATGTGAGGATAAATAATGATCAAGTGTTTACATCTTTTAAGTAACCTTTTGAAAAACAAAAAAAACCCTTTTCTTTCTTTCTCTCAACCTCACGGCCAAAAGAAAGAAGAAAAAGGCTCGGGTTTTTCGTGTTCAAGCTCCCTAGCATAGCTCGGTGCGTGTTGGAGGCTCGGGGTATAATCGGTTTGAGGGTTTTCATTTGAAAGTCTTGCATTCACATCATCATCTTCTTCAACCATCCACCAAACTCTTAAAGGGCTAAGATTGTAAGTGTTTACATACTTTGATAGTTTAGTTATTCCCGTATCATTTGATCCTAGCTTTGGGTTTCTAGTAAATAGATTATTGGTAATCTTGCAATGAATAAACTAGGTTGTTCATATGGTTAGTTTGTCTATCACGTTTCCGCATTAATTATAACTAGTTAAACGGTTAACTAAGTTTGTAAATTCCATAGAAACCCAACAAAAGGAACATCAAACAACCATCCCGAAGATGAATTGAGTTAAATCATTTGAATATACTTCGCTCCTGTTATGATTCCTGCTTTTGTTAATTGAGAGGTATATATGAAGTTGCCCCATTCTTGAATAAACACTTTTTAGGTGTGGGTTTTGGGTAAATAAATCGTTCTTGTTATCCAAAACTAATGACTTGACACCTGAATAATCATATAATTAACCAAATAACATAAAAAAAACTAATCATACCCAATTTGAAGTTGCATTAATAAGAAAAAGTTTCTTAATTATGATAAAAAAAATGTAAAGAAAGAACAATACATGCCTGAGTTAACACATGAATAATCATATAATTAACCAAAAACATAAAAAAACTAATCATACTCATTTTAAGTCGCATTAATCAAAATAATTTGTTTAAATTATATTAAAAAATGTGTATAAAAGAACAGTACATGTAGTTTTCTTTTCTTCTTAAATAAAAGGAACATCAAACAACCATCCGGAAGATGAATTGAGTTAAATCATTTGAATATACTAAATAATAACAAGATAAGCACCCCTACCGTGCAATGCATATAACATTGATAGGAATTCTTCAAAAGTACACACATATATAAAAAATGTTGCTACAGAAGTAACTAATGCTAACATCATGAGACTTTAAGATGATAGTATTGTGGATAATAATTTATAATAATTATCATAATTACTTGAACCCCCAAATGGTAAACCTTTGGATCTTCTCCAACTTCATTAGGCAAAGGACATGAGAGTAACTTCGTAGGTGGATGAAGCTTCATCAAGTTGCACAAAGTGCTTTAAGAATTGATGTAAGTGTTGACAAATTACCTTTTATGCCCAATTATGAAATGACTTTTTTACCATTGTCATGTAATTGTGAAATTACCTCCATTGCCCATCACTCCCTCCTTTATATATAATATAGATAGTGCAAATAAATTATTTAATAGATATATTGACCTTGAAATATTTTTGTAATCTAATTTTAAATGCGGATTTAATTCCATTTATTATTTCGGATATGCTTATGTGAGATGAACTTATTTTTCTTAATTGTTATTTTTTAAGTAGTTGTTACTTGTTAGGGTGACATGTTCAAAGGAATAATAAAATAAGTTGACATGTTCAATTCAAATTGGAGAATAAATGGATACAATTATATTTTAAAAGATTCGTAAACATGAAAAGAAACCAATAAAAAATGAGCATTTCGGTGATTTATCTATTTAGTTTAGTGTTACTTAAAAGACTTAGACAACATTTTGAAATATACTGTTACTCATATTATATTAGTTCAAGTGTACACTTTACACCTTTTAACTTGTAACTGTTGCTAATGCTTACCTTTTGTTCTTAAAACTAAAACGACATTGAAGATACTGAAATTCCTAAAAATCGCTTCAGTTATAAATAAATCACAAGAATTTGGTTCAGTATTACAAGCGAACATCCACTTCACGGTTAAAATACGTGTCACATTTTCATAGAAGCTTGAAACGTATCATTTCGAGACTTTCATATTTCTTTTTCTGACGTGTAATTGAATTGTCTTTTTTCATCAAATGCATCGAACACGTACCAAACAGACAAATGTGCAATGTACCAAGTAATCAAAATCTAACAAACCACTTCCATTTTTCTTCATTCCATGTTCCACTTGTTGAAGTCTCTATACTAACAAGTCGAAGTCAACAAGTCAACACAGCTCAGCTGTTTGTATCTATAGGAAATTTATGGTACAAGCTGCCAATGGAAGCTGCTTCTTTGCAACTGCATTATCACTAACCGGAAGGTTCTCTCTACAGCATGCATGTTTTCTTAGCAACAAGAGTGAATGAACCGATCTTGAACCAAACACGTTGTTAGGACCACTAGGAAACTTAATGTAAATCAGTGTTTCACATGTATGTAGGACATAACATATGTCTAATCATTTTCTATCCTAACGAACATGGCTAATTATACTCAAGAATATTATAATTGACGTAAAAGTGTTTTAATATACGTAAGATGAATATCATTACAAAACTTTTAAATTATTTAAGTAAGGATTTCTTAATAATTAATGTTGTTTATAAATTTTTTTGTATGTTAATAATATTCGAGTGTAGTTTTATCACTTTTTAGATCTATATTTACGATTACAATAATGAAAACTAGACTTTATCACTTTTAATGATCGTAGATTGATAAAAATAATGCCTTTATATTGTAGGCTGAATTACATCTAGTTAATCTAGATAACAGATAATATTATACTCCCTCAATCATATTATAAATGTCCATATTTTCTTTTTTATTTGTCCCATTACAAGTGTCCACTTTCAAAGTTTATTAGCTAATTTTCAAGTTTACTTTTAAACACACACATCTAATATTAATAAACAATATTGATGGACCCACTTTTCAAGGGCATTATTGTCTTTTGGTAAGAAAAAAAAAGTAATCATTCAATCCACCTTAAACTTTGTGTTTTTCAAACCTGGACACTTATAATGGCACGGAGGGAGTAGATCGCTAGCATGTCCCTATAAGTTGAATGTCGATACCAATTTGCAACCTGTAAAGTTTGAAACACTACTATTAACATCGCATTCTCGGGTTTAAAATACAAGGAAAAGAAATGATAAGATTTTATAGGGAAAAAAAGGAAAAGATTTTATATACTTAAAAGGCATTATCGAGTTAAAAAAAAAAGAAAAAAAAATGTTAATTACATTCTTGAGTTAGATCGGAAGAAAAAATTAGGAAAAAAAATTGTAACTTTACAATTATGTCCTCATAGTAACATAGAAAAGAAAATTGAGATAGAGTAAATTAGTAATATTGTAACAGGCTATAAAGTTTTCCTTCACAATCAGACCATATTTTGTTGAAGAGTTGTTGAGGAAAAAACCATAACTCTTTTCTTTCCATTCTTTTTCTTTTCTTTATAAAAAAACTCAGGAATGAAAAATGAAAAATTTTTCTTACATTTTCTTTTCCAAACCCTTAAATAAAAAACTTAAGAATGCAATCATTTCATCATAACGAATTTAATAATAGTAATTCAACCCTAAAAATTTGTACGCGTCATAATTTGTTAAACACTTTAATAAAAACTACGCATCAAAACACATTACTACATTAGATCAATTAACCTTCAAAGATGGGCACACCATCGTACGTATTTGACACACCACTAACTAACTTATGTGTCAAAAACGAATTTCGACACCAAAATAAATTTGCAAAGTTTGATGCAATGTTTTAAAGGTTTGAACGCATCTTTGTACATGTTTGACGTACTAGCTGCTGTAATCTATGCGTCAAACCAAAACTACATTCAAGTAACATCAAAATATTTAACACGTTGTTCTAATGGTTTGAAGTACCATTGTCTATGTTCAACACACCGTTATAAATTTGTATGTCAAAATCAGTTATAACACTACGGTTATCTTACAATGTTTGAGAAACTAAGGTTACCTTATCGAATATTGTAACAAGTTAGACGCACAGCGTTTTAAATAATTATATCAAATTAAAAAGGACACAAAATCTACACTTAATAGTGTAAAATAAAAACCTAAGTATAACAAACTAGGTTACTCACTTGGTTCTTTAATATTCTATGTCCTTTTCTCACCTATAAACCTTCAAGATCTCCAAAACTTTCAACCTTGATAATAATCTTCTACTAATAAAAACAAATCAACACCTACCAAACATGTATAAGGTCAACTAACACTCCATTATTCTCTTCTCCAAACTAAAAGTATTGAACATTTGAATCCCTCAATTCAATACACAAAAACTAAACAAACATTTGCTTGCCATACTCTCTCAATAATGAAAAAACTACATTATTATTATTATTATTATTATTATTATTCCACCATCATCATATTCTTCTTCATGTTCCTTATATTCTCTCTAGCCATTGATACAATCACACCCACACAACCTCTTAATATTAATCAAACTCTTGTCTCTAAACATGAAGTTTTCGAATTAGGATTCTTCGACGTAGGCGATAATAATCGGTATGTTGGCATATGGTACAAGCAAATTGAGCCAAGAACATATGTTTGGGTAGCTAATAGAGACTCCCCGGTTAATTCGTCATCCGGGAAGTTAACGATCAGCGATAAAAGCGGTTTAGTAATTTTAAACCAAGGTGAAACCGCGATCTGGACGTCGAATTTGTCACTTCCGACGGTTAACACGGTGGCAGAGCTTCTGGATTCGGGTAATTTTGTGCTTAGGTTGGAAAACGATGAGAATCCGGATAATTATTTGTGGGAAAGTTTTAAAAACCCAACGGATACTCTATTACCCAGGATGAAACTTGGGTGGGCCCGGGAAACGGGTAAAAATAAGTTTTTACGGTCTTGGAAGACGAGTATGGATCCGGGTTCGGGTGATTATTATTTTAAAATGAACCTAGACGGGTTCCCGGAGATTTTTTTATCGAAAGGACCGGAGATGAAAACGTTATATCGAAGCGGGCCGTGGAACGGGTTACGGTTTAGTGGGGTGCCCGAGATGAAAGGCGTGAGTTTAATCGAGTTCGAGTTTGAAAATAATAATAATGAGATTTCGTATTCTTTTGAAATGAGGGATAAGTTGGTTTATTCACGGTTAATTATGACGTCATCTGGTTCTTTAAAAAGATTGACGTGTGTGGAATCTTCCGGCACGTGGAACGTGTACTGGTCCGCTCCACGTGACCAGTGTGACGAGTATAGGAAATGTGGGCCGTGGGGCATCTGCGATGCGAACGCTTCCCCTCTTTGCAAATGTATGAAGGGGTTTCGACCGAAAAACGAGCAAGCGTGGAAGCTACGGGACGGGTTGGACGGGTGCGTTCGGAGCTCCAAGATGGAATGCGGGTCGGACGGGTTTTTACTGATGAAGAACATGAAATTACCCGAGAGTTCGAAAGGAGTTGTTGACCAGACGTTGAGTTTGAGTCAATGTGGTGAGATTTGTAGACGAAATTGTTCTTGTGTGGCTTATGCTAATACGAATATTAGTGGAAACGGGTCGGGTTGTGTGATTTGGGCTGTGGATCTTTTGGATATGAGACAGTATGCTGATTCTGAAGGTGGACAAGATCTTTATGTGAGAGCTGCAGCTTCGGATTTGGGTACGTTTTTACTTGTTCACTGGTCAGACTGATTTTATAAAATAAAGAAAAAAAGATTTGTTTAGAAAACAAAAGTCTGCTTATATTACATTACATTTAAGTTATATAATGGTATGATGTTTATATTTAAAATAGCAATCTTACTAAATTAACAAAATAACAAAAATAAGTTTGAAAATACTATATAAATACAACTGTTTAATAAGTCTTCATATTTTCAAAACTTCATAAAAAATACTTTATAAATACCTAAACATTTTAAAAAGAACATTTTTTCTTAGTTTTAGATAAGTTAAAGATTTAATTTTGCAAATATACTTTTTATTAAAATAAAAGCCAAAAAGTGTAATGTAAAATTTAAAAAGAAAAATAAATGATTTAGTTAATATACACATGTTTAAAGAAGATAGCAAAAGAGAAAAATATATAATGATTAAATGTGGTCATGCATTAAAAGTTATTTTGTAACCACAAAATCTTAATAAGCTATTAACTTTGGACTACTAATTTAACATGTGAAATTAACAACCCTTGCTGACAGGCTAGTGTGGAAAGTTGCACATATGGTCCATATAGTTCCAACTTTAACCAATTTAACATGTGAAATTAACTACCCTTGCCGACAGGCTAGTGTGGAAAGTTGCACATATGGTCCATATAGTTCCAACTTTAACCTTTATTACTTTGTCTAAATTCATAAACTTTCTAATCACCATTTAAACTTTCATATTGATTAGATTTTGACTGTTTTTGCTACCTTTACTTTAATTTTACATCATATGATTTACTTTTTTCATTTTCAAATTTTATATCTATGATTTTGACAGAAAAGGGTAGTATAGTCATTTAGAAATCACTCAAAACTAAGATACCATAAGGAATTCTCAATCCCCTCACTAATGGTTTCTTATGTTATGATTTTTTTTTATTTTTTTTATGGAAAAGCAAGCTTGAATATAAAACACACACCCAGTTAGAAAAGCCTAACCGGGGACAAGAACAAAATCACATGATAAGTAACGGGTTTTTAGGCCACGTTATCCAGTTCATACGAAAATTACAATTACAAGACGAGGACCACAAATAAGAAACTATCACAATTGAATCGAACAGAGAATCTTTGTATTCGATTCGTGAGCCAAAAATCGCCTCATTCGGGGATCTCCAAATAATCCACCAAGCAGTAAAAATAATCGCCTCAACAACCTCTTTTTTCTTTTTCACCCATCTAGTCGAATCCAACCAATTAATAATATCCGTATGACCCTTATTAATCGGGAGATCCACATCCAACCAATGACTTATCGATTTCCAGATGTTAGAAGCCAAATAACAACCTTCAAAAAACATGATCCAAAACTTCTACGGAAGATGAACAATGAGAACATAGAATAGAAGGAACCATTCTTTTTTTCTAGATGTTATGATTACTTAATGTTTATATTTTTTTTACCAAGTAAACCATTCTTTTGACACCAAAATATCTGGAAAGTTAAATTGGACTTTTTTTAATCGAAGTTGTATAAATTATTATGACTAATATTATTATTTAAACTAATATCCATATCTAACAACTACTTGCTTTGATTGAAATGATTAATTATTTGAAAGTGACATAAAATTTAATTTAAAATCTGAAAGAATCAATCTAAATTCAGTTTCTTTCATCCTCAAAATCAAATATTTTCTCTCTTAAAATTCATATTCCAATTCTACCCTTCATAAATGCTTTGTAAACATTTTAATATCATGGGGCCACCTGCTTTGACCGTCCAATTACTCCCAAATACATATGGGCTCCATCCTCACACCAACATTTGATAAAATTCCTTTATTACAATAATTGAGGAAGTATGTGGTTAACATGTAATTTTTGAACTTTAAAGGTTACACGTTTGAAAATGATGGTAGCTTCATTTATAAACTTACTCATATTTAATTTTTGTTATGTTGTAGTTTAACTAGTTTTGACTACTTAAAACGTCAGGTTATTGTTATGTAGATAGTGAAATTTTAATTTGCTCATCTTTAACTAGCGTGCTGTTGTTTAAGTAATCTTTAAATACAAGAAAAATAAATAAAAAGAATAAAAAGTAAATTTATGTGTGTGTGCATATGATTGGTGAGTTTGAAGTGACTTTAGTCACCAAGAAAGGGGGATGGGGATGGCGTTAAGAGAATGGCGTCAGAATGGTATTTGGCATATGTTGTGGTTAATTTGGCTCCTGTTTAATGAGTGAGGTCGCCGGATGGCGCCTCCTATGACTAACCACATCGAAGAGACGTCATAGCAAAATTCATACTTGGTTTTTGATATAACTTTTAATCTTGCATTTCCAAAGTAACATTATTTTAGTAATTTTTGTATTTTTAACATTACATAAGTTTAAAATTTTGCATTAGAAGTATCCATAATGGTGTTTTTGATTTCACTGCAGACCGATCACCTACTGTTGGAATATCTAAAAATAGCTCAGACAACAATGTTGTAAAGATTGTATCCATTACAGTCAGCACTTGTGTTGTTTTATTAATCTTGTTGATACTCCTTTACCTATGGAGGAAGAAAATGAAACGGTCCGTGAATTCCAGCATCGATAGAAAAGGTAATTTTGACTTTCATGAGTCAAACGTCTTAGTTTTCAGTTATAAAACAGTAAGTATAATGATACATTCTTTGATATAGGTCCAGATGAACGAAGCCATGAGTTCATGATGAATGGAGGGATTATTGTGGCAAGTAAAAGAGATTATTCAGGTGAAACGACAACAGATGATTTTGACTTGCCATTGTTTGATTTTACGACTTTGGTTATAGCCACAAACAACTTCTCTAATGCAAATAAACTCGGGCAAGGCGGGTTTGGGTGTGTTTACAAGGTAAATGTTATATGCATTGTAAAAGCATATTAAATATCATATGTTATAGGACATCACCTTGGTGTAGAAAAATAAAAGTGACTTTTTTTTATCGTCGAATGTTTATTATATCAGGGCATTTTAATGGAAGGCCAAGTTGTAGCTGTAAAAAGGCTTTCAACAACGTCGGGCCAAGGAATTGAAGAACTTACAAACGAGGTCCGATTAATAGCGAAACTTCAACATAGAAACCTCGTTCGACTACTAGGTTGTTGCATTGAAGTTGAAGAAAAGTTGTTGGTTTATGAGTACATGGAAAACAAAAGTCTCAATACTTTTCTTTTTAGTGAGTCTCTACCCCTTCTATCACATATTTTCCCTAAATATGCACCCAGCTTTCATAGTTGAGGTTAAACATGGTTCTTGAATTCATTGTAGATAAAGAGAAAAGCCCACAACTTGATTGGCAAAAACGATTCGCTATCATAACCGGGATTGCAAGAGGGCTTCTTTATCTTCACCAAGATTCAAGGTTTAGAATCATCCATCGAGATCTTAAAGCGAGTAATATTTTACTAGATAAGGAAATGAACCCAAAAATATCTGACTTTGGTATGGCACGGATTTTTGGAGGAGATCAAACCGAAGCAGAAACAAAAAAAGTTGTCGGAACACTGTAAGGATCATAACTTTGTGCCTTTCCTTGTTTATTTCCCGTCACGACACACTTTTTTATTGTCTTATTTTTTTCCCTTTGCAGCGGTTATATGTCACCAGAATATGCAATGGATGGACTTTTCTCAATAAAATCTGATGTTTTTAGTTTTGGAGTTTTAGTGCTCGAGATAGTGAGTGGTAAAAAGAATAGAGGATTCTACCATGCCAGTAACCAACTCAACCTCATTGGACATGTAAGTAACTAATTAAAACACTACATATAACATCTCTACAATTGATTGCATTAATTTAATCCCATGTACTTTTAGTTTACAATTTTAGTTACTAAAGTAACAATATTTATTTTAGATATGTGACTTATGGAAAGAAGGCAATGCTTTAGAACTAATAGATGAATCAATAGGGGACAATTTTGCACAAGATGAAGTATTGAGATGTATACAAATTGGATTGTTATGTGTTCAAGAACATGCAGACGATAGACCAAATATGTCAAAAGTGTTGTTAATGTTGAGCAGTGACGTTATAAACCTACCACAACCGAAGCACCCTGGATTCGGTTTTGGAAAAAGAGGTTCTGAAAAAGGGTCGTCAAGTAAACAAGATGAATCTATAACCACGAACGAACTAACCGTGACAATGCTACATGGCAGATAGCCAAAATTAGGTTAGCCATCCTCTAATATTGATTGTATATTGTATATCCCTTTTGTTATATTATTGTGCATTATTTGTTTTTTTTTCTCATGAGAAAAGAGAATTTTATTTCGCATTTTACACAACCAATGAACGGTTATAGATGATTTTCTCCTGCTTATTTTTGTAAAAGTGTAATACTGTACACTCAATGTGTCATCTAGAAACTTACTGTTTCAGAAAATATAGTTGCCCTAATATGTACCAAGACAGCCTCTTTCAGGCCGTCTCCGAGAATGATAAAAAAAGTTAGGCCTCGTGTAAGATAGAATTTGGGCCTCCTCTTTATAATATGAACTCATCAGTTATATTGATATCACAATACAAATGCTTGGAGATAGTTTTGAGGAAAAAAAACCTTGTGTATACGCAACCCTTTGTCAGCCTTTGCTCTTTTTTTCCATCTAGTTACTTTTTACATTTTTTTCGCATTGAAGGGGTATTTATATTTGAGTACGAGAGGTGTTATTTCTAAACAAAAACAAAATATTAAGAGTTTCAGTTATTGATGTTATGAAACCAATATTACATTTTGATTTGGCTTTATAAACCCATTGTCAAGTTTATTCATTTTTTTTTGAAAAATCACGTGCAAGGTTGCCCGGGTTTGGAGTTTTTACAATAATACCCTTAGACAAACTCACAAAAGTTAAATGGAAAAAAAAGTTAGTTTATTTAGATTATTTGGACAGAGAACGTGTTACTATTAATAATCCACTTTAAAAAAAAACTGGTCTGTTTATAATTTAACACATTGTGGTCTAATTTATGTCTATGTGTTCAAGGCCTTCCTAGTTCTTCTTTATTTAATTAAATTGAATTTAGGCCTTAAAGTTTATATAAGTTAAGAAAAACGTTTGGGCCCTTTAAGCATTTGGGCCTTGTGCCCCTGCACAGGCTACACTGCCCAAGAATCGGGCCCGGCCTCTTATTTGTGATGAAAATTATGGGTGCGCCAACAATTAAATTTTGAAAATTTTGAAGGAGGATTCAAATTCAAAATAGGTTCCACAAATTTGATTCGAGTTTGTATTCTGAATTATTGATTCAATTCGAATTCAACAAAAAAAATTATATTTTTAATTGTAGTTTCAAAACTAGTACAAATATGTTTTTTAGCAACAAAAAGTACAAGTTAAAAAAATAAATAGACCATTCAAAATTGCAACATCCAATACATTCTAAATATATAAAGTGGAAGCATTCAAAATATTTTAAAGTTTTAACATCTGATCCGATTACATGTCGATAGCAATTGACAAACATACAATAAATCATTAACCTTAACGATGAACTTCCACTTTTTGGTATTCAAAACTTAAAGAAAACTTCTATAATTTACTTTTTAAATAGGTATGTGATTCGGTTCATGAAATGGGTTAATTGGGTCATGTATTTACCCGCACCCGAACCCAAAGACACCGTAATCCGGCCCATCAAGCAAATGGAGCCACATTTTATTTTCAACTCTATATCTAATTAGCAATTTAGATCCAACGTTTAATTGTCAGTTTCCATGTTTTATTTATATATTTTTTAAGTAACCCATGTTTAGAGATCGTGGGTTAAGTAGTGGGTTAGTTTTCTTTTATTTTCTTTATGTATCGAACATATTCAGAAAGGCAAAGGGGATGAAGAGTTTTCTTTCATTAATTTATCTCAATGGATTTTAAGAAGAATTAATTTGTCTATGCTAATTCAACTATGACAAGTTGGATGCTGTTATTAGATTCGAGTTTCTAACTGTGGTGGTGTATCTGTATCTTTGGTTGGAAATTTGTTGCCCTATTATTCGTTTGTGTTGTGTATCTGTATCACAATCGGACATTTGATCTATCCTTTTTTGCCGTTTAATTTGGATTCTAAGAGTTTCATTCCCGTTACCGATTGATTCCTTTAACAGTATGTGTGTGTATATACATAGGAGTTCGAAGTTGGATCATATATAAAAGAGAAAATGATTGTTTGCGTCCCTGTGGTTTTAAGGCGGAGGCACAATGAATCCTCAAAAGAAAGTTGGAACTGGTTGAGTCCATTTGGTTTCAAAAATGAATCATTTGAGTCCCTGAACTGAAATTACTAGTTTACCCTTTTTTGTGATTCATATGAGTCCTTGTGGTTAAATAATTGCTCAGCTTTAGTCCTTCTTTAAAACTTACCTCCAAATTACATAATTAACCTCTAAACTATAATCAATCAAGACATAATCAACTAACCATACCATAATCACCCAAAAATAAATGAATCGAACTTTTTGTTAACAAAAATAAAAAAAAAAACTTAAAAAAAACGAACTAAACTAATTTTTTTTTAACAAAAATAGACGAACCAGACTTTTTTTTAACATAAGTACGAACCGAACTATTTATTAACAGAAATACGAACCGAACTACATTTTAATAAAAATAAACGAACCAGACTACTTTTTTATCAAAAATAAACGATCGAAGTACCTTTTTAGCGAAAATAAACGAACAATTTTTTTACTAATTTTTACTTAACTAAACGAACGTAACTACTTCTAAAATAAGCAATCAAATCGCACTCCCACTCCACCTTAGCACAAGCTACGATGATACTTTGTTAAAGATAATATCGGTTAGCTTATTAATGTTTAAAAAATTTTGGTTCATTTATTTTTGGTAAAAATAAGTTTGGTTCGTTTTAATTGTGGTTTCAAAAAAAAATTATATTTTTAATTGTGGTTCCAAAACTAGTACAAATATGTTTTTTAGCAACAAAAAATACAAGTTAAAAAAAAATAAATAGACCATTCAAAATTGCAACATCCAATACATTCTAAATATATAAAGTTGAAGCAATTGACAAACATACAATAAATCATTAACCTTAACGATGAACTTCCAATTTTTGGTATTCAAACTTAAAGAAAACTTCTATAATTTATTTTATAAATAGGTATGTGATATACACCAGGTTCATGAAATGGGTAAATTGGATCACGAATTTACCCGCACCCGAACCCAAAGACACCATAATCCAGCCCATCAATTAAGCAAATGGAGCCACATTTTATTTTCAAGTCTATATCTATTAGCAATTTAGATCCAACGTTTATTTGTCCGTTTCCATGTTTGTTTTTCTATTTTTTTTAAGTAACCCGTGCAGGACCGTCTCTGAGGATTTAAATACCTCAGCCGAGCCGAAATAAAAAGGCCCGTAGGCTCGAACAAGTAAAGAAATTTATAAGCTAATTTTTGTAAATGCCGATTAACGTTATAACAATAAACAAAGCTAAAATATAATATTAAAATTAAATACCATAATAGCTAATGACTAAATGATTATTCATGAAATTATCCTAGCATTCTAGCAAAAATCTAGTTTTCTCTTATTTACGTAGCGCCATATGGTTGTCTAGCTGACATAATTAATTGCTAAAATCAAATACAATAAGAAAAATCATAACATCAAAATGAGTTTATCATGACAATAACAGTGACACGGAATTATAAGTTTAAAAGGAAATAGTCAAAATAAATAAAATAGTCTATATTTGATTATTCTCTACCGGTCTACCATTGCTACACTTAACTTTTTTTTCTCTCAACCAACCAATCCATATATTGCAAGCACAACTATTATCAAATAACACTACCGTTTTTCAAAAAGAAAGAAATAACATCTATAACTAAATTCTATATGACAAAGTAACAACTAATTAAACTTCAATTGAAAAAAGACTCTAGTTACTTTAATTAAAATCAAATAGATAAGTAACTAATAAAACTCTAGCCACACATTTCAAGTCTGTGTTATCAGGCTAATATAAAACTTTTTAAAAATAAAACAAAAAATAATAGACACATAGTGGGTTAAAGAATTATATATTAGAGTATTATCATCTCATTCTTCATCCCTATCTTTATAATTACAATAAAAAACACTAAATTTCTCTCTCCTGTTCAATTAAATAATATTTTTTATACCTTTATCATTACAGTTTTCTCTCTCCTCTACTCACAACAAATCCAACAAATATTAAAAAATAAATAGGGGCAAACAATGTTTCCCAAATGTTTCCCAAAATTTACAAAAAATCACTACATTTCTCTCTCCACCCTATAATTTACACTCACAATCACTCACAAACATACCCTATAATTTGCAAACTCCCCACACATAATTATAGGGAATGAGATGAGAATGCTCTTAGTTAATAGACTTTTAACTTTTATTAGGTAGGCTTTTGTTGTTTTACATTAATGCCCCTACTATCTTCTTCTTCATATCATTCCTTTTCTTTTTCGCAGGTCTTCCGATTACCACCTTGGAACAAAAAAACAATCACAACACTTCTCATGTCTTCCTTTCTATCTATTAAAACGGGGTCAAAACTACAAAAGAAATCACAAAAAAAAGAAATTTATATACATAATATTAGGAAAATTTAAAATCTTTTGTGCCCCTAAAACGAACGTGCCCCGGCCGGCCGCCCACATTGCACACCCTGTGGGCCGGCCCTAAACCCGTGTTTAGACATCATGGGTTAAGTAGTGGGTTAGTTTTCTTTTTATTTTCTTTATGTATCGAACATATGTAGAAAGGCAAAGGGGAGATGAGTTTACGATTATGAAGAGTTTTATTTGGTTAATTTATCTCAATGGATTTTGAGAAGAGTTAATTTGTTTATGCTAGTTCAACTTTGGCAAGTTGGATGGTGTTTTTAGACCCGAGTTTCTAACCGTGGTGGTGTATCTGGTTGGAAATTCGTTTCCCTATTGTTTGTGTTGTGTGTCTGTATCACAATCGGACATTTGATTATCCTTTATAGCCGTTTAATTTGGATTACAAGAGTTTCATTCCCGTTACAGATTGTTTCCTTTATCAGTATGTATGTGTTAACCTACAAAAGAGAGAGGTTATATGGGCCATTTTTAAACAATTTAATGCTGAGATAAAAATAATGATATTTTTCTAATTAAATTGAAATGGGTTTATTAAATTTAGAGAGTGCGGTGGCCTAACACACAAAAAAGTCGTGGTAACAATTCGGGTTTCCTATATCTCGTTTGTAACCGTTACCCGACCCATTTATGGGCCTGGGCTATCTCGTCAATAAAAATTTCCGTACTTATCAAGTTTATTTATTTGTTTTATTAATTAGTTATATAATTATAACTTTCATGAATTGGCAAGATTCACCCTAAAACTAAGTATTAGTTTTGTTGTTTACTTGCTCGTTCACCACCCCTCGTCGGCCACTGTTTGAATCAATTAATCCATCTCTGTTTATCGTTCGAGGTAATTATTTAGTGCAATGTGATCACGATATTGTCATTAACAAAAGCCCTAACATCTATTAAAACAACATCAATCTGATTAACCGATTGATGTTGTTAGGGTTTGTTTATGATTATGTTATGGTAGCGTTTATTTATAAATGTTGCTTCCTAACTTATAGCGTATGTAGCTGGTAACCCTGCTGGTTAATACGTTGGTTACGGAGTGGCGTGTCGCAGGTTCGAGTACCTGCCACCCCGTTTATATATATTTTTGGTATCTTTTGTTTTTAAATCATATTTTAATATATAATAAATATAGTAATAACTAAATAAATTATTTTTATTAAAAATCGACTATGATACTCATGTTTTCTCGCATCTTTTCGTTCATGTATGTACGTATATGTGTAATTAGATATACATATATGTATATATACGTATAAATAAAACCACGTAAATTAATGTTTTGGATTTAATATATATTTAAAAGGCAAATTATTATACTTATATATTTTAACGAATTAAGTAATTTTAAAAGATGTATTTTACTCTTATACAAATGTTTTTATATATAATAAAATATTATATTAAGTATGATTAAAAAGGATTTAAAAACTAATAATATAATTTAATTAAATTATATTTAACCATCGAATCCGATTAATTTCCTTTACTTAGTATCTCCGCATTTCATCTCCTTTATAGGCTATATCGTCAACGCGTGATCCGCGATCGTCATTCTTATATTATCTATTCACTTTTGCTCGTTTATTGAGGTGAGTACCACATTTCTCTATTTTACTTGTTTTCAATGTTTTGAGGACATATGCGTTTTATATATTATTTCCCTACTATTTAATACACAAATTGCAACTATTGTCACATGTGTTAACAATTTTATACCGTACTTGTTACGTGCTTAAATGATTATTGTGAATCGCATTCGGAGAGGTCCAGCATAATCTCAAAATAGTATGATCATACGACAGTTGTAATAGCCATCGTGCTTATCGACAGCTCATTTATATTTGCTCATTGGTTGAATTGTTTATCTCATTTGACTTGTTGCATATTTATATGTCTATTATATATACATCGTGTGCTACTCACTCAACCTTGTGTTGATAAATTCTATTTTATTTTTAACGCATACGCAGGTCATCGTGTGATGTGAAGTTAAGTCGAGATTTGAAAGAGAACTTAGGATTCAAGATAGAGAAATAAACAAGACATTGATTTATGTTTGTTTGGTGAATTATTTGCTTTTGGATATTGTATTGAATATTTGGTTTTAATTGAATTTAATTTAATAGATATTGAAATTTTCATTATTGCAAGATAGTACCTTCAGAGCTGTGAGCAATCAGTTCACGCCCCGGCATTTTCGCCGTAGGTTGGTGTGTGACAATCGTTATTCTGAAAAGAAGGATAAAAGAGAGGCATTCCCCCTGACCTTTTTTTTTCTGTTAATGAATAATTCCACCATTTTTAAAACCAAAAACTTTTATTAAATGAGCCTTGTTAGACTTTATTGTTTAATCTTGATTTGATTTGAACATCTAAAGAGTCCTTGTTTACACACAGTTCTTGGAATTTGATATGGTTATCTCTGATTGGGTGCAATAAACAAGTTTAACTATAGTAGATAGGTATGGTGTGGAATTATTTAGTTTATGGCTAGTTAATTTTTTTTAATATTTTCGTTCTTATATTTAGGTACATTGTTATGGTAGAACGAGAAATCAGAGAAGAAGGGTGTTCACACTAAATCAAGCCTACTGTTATTACTGGTAACACAATTACTTATACAGACTCGACCATCTACAATTAACTAACCAATTTCAATGGTATCCTCAACTTTCTAACAGTTACAGAACCCACTCTTGACTTAGTAACTGCTAACTATTACTAATGTAACAATACTCCCCCGATATAACGAATCTTGACCTTAAGATTCAAAATTTAGAAAGCGCAATTGAAAATCCTCGAGGTCTTCCCAAGTAGCCTCTGTAACAGGTAAATTCATCCAATGAACCAGTACTTGGACCCCCAGAACGTCGACCTTTCTTTAGTAATTTCCGATCTAAAATAGCGTGTGGTTGGACAATGGAACGAGTATCCAGTTGCAGAGGAATTACTGAAGTAGCAGGTTCAAATGCAACTTTTAACAATGACACGTGGAATGTGGGATGAATTTGTGAATCAACTGGTAAAGTAAGCTTATAATACAGCTCCTATCTTTTCTGTGATCCGGTAAGGACCAAAGTATTTAGGCCCTAACTTTTGATTATGATGTTTCTTTATATATGTCTGAACATAGGGTTGTAATTTGACATAAACGCAATTCCCCACCTTAAAAGTTCGTTGTGATCGCTTTTTGTCTGCCATTTGTTTCATTCGATTCTTAGCTTTAGCAAGATTAGATTTTAAAGTTATTAACTTTGCTTCTCTGGCTTGATACCATTCATCCACTGAAGTGACTTTAGTATCATTGGGAATATATGGTAAATGTATAGGTGGAAGAATACCATATAGGGCTTAGAAAGGTGACATACTAATAGCAGAATGAAAAGTGGTATTGTACCACCACTCGGAGAGAGCCAACCACTTAGGCCATAGAAGAGGATCATCCATTACCATACATCTTAAATAAGTCTCTAAAAACCTGTTGAGAACTTCAGTCTGACCATCAGTTTGTGGATGGTAGGCGGTAGAGAAATTCAACTGAACTCCTTGTAGCTTCATAAAGTCTTTCCAGAATTGACTTAAAAAGAGAGGATCGCGATCAGATACAATAGTGGTAGGACGCCCATGTAGTTTGAACATATTATCAAATAGAACTTGAGCAACTTGAGCAGCTGTATAAGGATGAGATAAGGCTAGAAATTGGGCATATTTAGTGAGCCGGCCAATGACCACAAAGATAGAGTCTTTACCGGTGGCTTTTGAAAAACCACTAGAAGTAGGTGTAGGAAGAGGTTGTAACAGGCTTGGTGCAGCTACCCGTTCATATTTGGCTTTATGACAAATCTGATAGTCCTTTTATCCATTGCATCACATCCTTATCACACTTTTCCCAATAAAATAGTTCTTTAAGTCTGTGTAAAGTAGCATGATACCCTGAATGCCCACCAATAGGAGAAGAGTGACACAAATGTAAAATATCTTTTATGAGTTGTGAATTATCTCCGATAACAACCTTGGATTTCCTTTTAAACAGTTTTTCATCCCAGGTATAATGGTGTACATGTGATGTATGCTGCAATTTGTGTAATAAAGCTTGAATCTTTGGGTATTGATCCCGACTGAGTTTTATTATTGACCAAAGATAGGGATCAATAGAACTCAGTCCCATTTGAAATAGAGCTAATCCTTCCACCCTTGACAAGGCATCAACTACCTTGTTTTGCACCCTTTGTTTATACACCATTTCATAGTCATATCCCAACAACTTTGCCAACCATTTTTGTTGGAGAGGTGTACTGACCTTTTGATCCAATAGGTATTTAAGACTTTGCTGGTCTGTTCTGATTAAAAAATGCTTAACAATTAAATAATGGTGCCAATGTATGACAACCATCAAAATTGCAAGTAGTTCCTTCTCATAAACAGACATAGATTGTTGCTTAACTTAAATGCCTTTTCTAAGAAAAGCCAAAGGGTGACCTTCCTGCATTAGGACTGCCCCTAAGTGTTTAAAAGAGGCATCTGTCTCTACAATAAACACCTTAGCAAAATCAGGTAGAGACAATACAAGAAAAGTTGTTAGCGCAGTCTTGAGTTGATTAAAAGCAATCTGAGCACTATCGTTCCATAAGAAAGATTCCTTCTTCAAAATATTGTTTAAAGATCCAGCTATACCACCAAAATCTTTAATAAACTGCCTATAATAGCCTGTCAAACCCAAAAATCCTCTTAACTGTTTGAGAGTGGCAGGAACAGGCCAATTCACCACAACTTCAATCTTTGAAGGATCAGTGCTGACACCTTCTTTTGTAATGACATTTCCTAGATATTTCACTCTAGAACAACAAATGTGCATTTGGATTTCTTAGAAAGTAATGAATTTTGTTTGAACAAATTCAAAACAGCCTCCAAATTGGATAAATGTTGTTGTATAGAAGAGCTATAGATCAAAATATCATCAAAAAACACTAAAGCACATTTCCTCAATAAAGGCTTGAATGTAGAATTCATCAAAGCCTGAAATGTGGCTGGTGCGTTGGTTAACCCAAAGGGTAAAACCAAGAACTCAAAGTGGCCTTGATGAGTTGTGAATGCGGTTTTAGGAATATCAGGCTCATACATCTAACCAGATGGTACCCAGATCTGAGGTCCAACTTAGAGAAAACATTTGATCCTCCTAATTCATCTATCAGAGGAATAGGGAAACTGTTCTTCACCGTAGCTTAATTTAATTTCCTGTAGTCCACACACATACGCCAAGTAACATCTTTTTTGTAACATTTCGATTTGGAAACAATTTTATAATAATAATTTTTTAAAAAATAACATTAACATCCCATATTTTTTTTGAGTTAAGTATCTTGGATGTATACTCGTGCGCCCTATATAACAACTTGACTGGGATTTATAATGAAAAATGTAAACATAGTTATATCATTTAGAGTTGTTTTTGGTAAAAGTTCTTTTCTTGGGAATTAGAAATAGCAAACTGTTAATAAATGGAGTGTAAGTATTGTAAAATACCCAAATTAAAGTTAGACATTCAGATGCAATGGGAGTAGCCCATGATTTTTCTTATTTGATGAGGGGACACAAATCAGGAAGTTTAGAAGAACAATTCTGATGTAAATCTTGTAATCAAGCTACTGTATGTGAAAATTAAAGCAGGGATCATGATATTTATGCAAAGGTATGCAATTTCTAACCCTAGTTCTTCCATTGTTGAAGATGAGTCTACATATGCAGGATTAGATGTTGTAATATGAGCATAAGATTTTATATTGATAAGGATTAATGATTACTTGTAATTTGACAGCACCTTAACATCAATAAAAGTTATTAAGTGTTCCTAATTTGTTATGCATGCTTAATTTGGGTGTGAGAACAAGTAAATTAGGATGTCCTTGATGGTTAGGTGGCATTAGCAATAGATTACATTGTTGATTTTCGTAGCTTTGATTTCTGATTTTGGTTAGTCATAAATAAATCATATAAAATCAACCGAGTGTCCGATTTGGGTGATTTGTTTTGGGCTAGAAGCTATGTTGAGTCTAGTTTTCCAATAAGTTTTTAACCAAGAAAATTATGGTCGTTAAGTGAGTCAAATTGGCCGGTGAGCCCGTGCAGAAAGTACTGCACATATTTTTAGTTTTCTAAAACAAGTTATAGGTAAATGTTTAAGCACAATTTATCTAAAACATAAATTTGCTGATTCTAATAGGTTTTAATTATCTATTAGAAGTTGTTTTAGTGGGTTTGAAATACTAGCAAATTGGTTATGTAAGAAATTGCATTAACAGGTCAAAAGAAATGAATATTGAATGATTAACTTTGTTGAGCTTTACATGTTGAAATTCTTTCCACATGTTAGTATTCTAAGTATTAAAAGTTTGACTTATTAACAAGATAGGCACGATGAGCTTGGAAGTCAATGTGTCAAATTCAAATGAACAAAGCGTAACCAAGCTCCTACGGGTAAAGGTAAGTTTATCTTACATCTAGTTTAAGAAGTTATAAGTCCTATCAGTATGTTTTAATTTATTACACATTATTAAATTGATACGGGTTGCCTTGACATTTAGATTGCAAGTTGATTCTTTTGACTATGCTTGATGTGTATGGGTGGCTTTAACCCGTTTAAATTTGAAGTTCACCTTACCAAATGTTTAAGTGGGAATGACTCGTGTCTAGAATATAAATAATACTAGCATGGTGTAGTACGATTTGATTTGGGTTCCGGACCCACTTGTTGATTATAATAATAAAGTTGTACGGTTAGATGACGTTTTGACTAGTTGGTGAATATTAGATTAGTAGCATAATTTAATTGGAGAAATGATTTGCTAAGTTGTTTAGATGCATTGTAAATAATATGTTGATAAGTTGTAACCGTTTCTAAGTTGAAATTTAGTGGAGACGTGAAAATCACATTAAGATTAATTTCAATGGGTTGTGATTATGTTGATGGATTATGATCACGTTGACTAGAAGCAGGTACGAGAAGCTCGGGATCAATCAAACGAGTTAAGATACATATTAAATTGAATATTTGGAGTTGCATAACGATAGCTAGTGTAGACTATGCTAGATCTGGTTTGGCTTTAAAATTTTGATTAATGTTACTCCGGGTTTAATGTCTTGTTTATATATATATATATATATATATATATATATATATATATATATATATATATTGTTAATAACTAAAAACTAATATGTGGTGTTAGACTGCTTTAGGTGAAGCCCCCAAATGGAACCGGATAGTCGAAGATCAAGTGCTCGGATTTGGACACCAATACACATCTAAAGTTCATAGTTCTAATTTTGATAAAGAGTTATGAACAAGTTTTAAAATATGTATTGTCTTTGATTAAAAAGACAAGTTCCTATGGATATTATTTGTGATGTTCGGTTGATAGAATGGATGTTATGTTTTTGGAAACAAAAGAAACTTCTAGGACTGTATTTTCCGCACTAAAATACTGTAATAAAGTTGTATCTAAATTTCGGGTGTTACATTTTCTCTTAACTAAAACTACAGATGAAGCAAATGAACTAGTGCTCTCTCTGATAATACCCATATCTAATAGTTCTCGTGTCATTTTCTCAATGATATCCTTCTGAGCTGCTGGATATCTATAAGGCTTTTGAGCAATGACACTAACACCATATTTTAAAATGATTTGATGTTCACAATTTCTTTTCGGAGGTAAAGAAGAAGGTAAGCAAAATACCTCACCATATTTTTGTAATAGAGTATTAAGTTGACTGTTAGATGTGGATTCTTGTATAACAGGAGCAAAATTTCCCTCTTAAATTGTTGATGACATCGGTTGAACATTAAATAATTGACCTTGCGCAAACTTGGCAGAAGTTCCCAAAATACCCTCCATTTTTTCACTATAACATAAACTGACCCCTTGATCTTTAGCCCCCTTCAACCCAAGCACTTTATTGTTTACCTTCATAGTCAAGTCTTTAAAGTTCCAAGTAATATCCTCCTCTAGACTTAACAAAAGACTGATGCCACAGTTAGGCCATATCTTCAAGGTGTTTAACAACAATTTTTACCTTATGATGTTCAGGGGTAGCATCCACAGAAAAAAAAATGTTTTACATGACATAACCACCTTTCCACAGTTGTACAGTTAAGTTTTGGGAAATCAATCTTGGTTAAACGACTGAAACTTCCAAAATTGTGACCCGTTGTATCATGATTTTGATTATATGGCTGAAATTGGGGTTGTTGCTGTTGGTTCTATCCTCCCACTCCATTAGAATTCTATTGATTAACATTCATTTGTTGTATAGTTTGGAGAAGCTCTGCAATATGTGCCGACAATTGCAATTGAGTTTGATTCAATTGGGTTTTCACAGAATCAATCTCCACATTTAATTGTGTTTGTGTGAGACTAGTAGCTGATTCTAATCTTTTTAGTGCCGTGTCATGATCATTAAGTCTTTGTTCAAGAGACTGATTATGAGTAGCCATTTGTGCAGAAATTTGGGGTTTGATCAATTGACAAACAATTAGAGTAATTGGAAAGAATTAGGGTTTCGGGAACGAATTTGATCGAACGAATGATCAAATTCTAGTGAATTCAAAGGAATGAACAATTAAATTGGACGAATTGAATGGAAGATGAATGAATTTTTGATGATTATGGTTTGAACGGAATTTGAACTGAATTGAACGAAATTGAACAAAATCAAGAACTTCCGAGGAACGGATGCTCTGATACCACTTGTTATGGTAGAATGAAAAGTCATAGAAGAAGGGTGTTCACACCAAATCAAGCCTACTGTTATTACTGGTAACACAATTACTTATACAGACTCGATCAGCTACAACTAACTAACCAATTAGAATGGTATCCATAACTTTCTAACAATTAAAAAACTCACCCTTGACTTAGTAACTTATAACTATTACTGATGTAACATACATACATGGGAGTATAGATACCACACGATAGATTATTATGAGACGAATCAACAAGATGAATATATGATCGGTTTATTTTAGACAATGGTGTTTGCATGTTAAGTATTTTTTAAATGAGTTAGGTTTAATATATGTTATCTTACTTTACTATTTTTTAATATTTAAAGATATTTTAATAATGAAACAACAATAAAATAAACAAATTAAAAAACAAGATGAATGACAAAACTATCAAAAGTAATTAAATATGCATTATAGAGTGGAATTCAACTTTATTGTATGGTTTAATTTGCAACTTACTATTTATAACTCAAAATAAACTAGTTGAAGTGAGAATTATATTAATTGTATTGGGCCTATATCAAGATGTTTGGGTAGCCAGGAGAAGAATG
This sequence comes from Bidens hawaiensis, assembly GCF_021521415.1. Taxonomy (NCBI): domain Eukaryota; kingdom Viridiplantae; phylum Streptophyta; class Magnoliopsida; order Asterales; family Asteraceae; genus Bidens; species Bidens hawaiensis. The sequence continues at coordinate 221,117 of NW_027492790.1, forward strand.
AAAAGGTTGTAATCCATGTGGGCTAAGACTGATGGGCTACCCTTACTAATGGTAAGACAATCAATGAAAACCATAATAGAAAAATGGCATATTAGAGGATTTGGGAGTAAAGGTGCACAAATCTTTTTTTTTTAAATTGGTTTAGGTTTGGTCAACAAAGTCTAGAACCAGGTACGGCACGAACAGGTTCCGGGTATAATCGGTTTTTTACCGGTTTGGTTGTGCTTTTACCGATTTTTGGTAGGGTCTAGTATGGATTTTGACCGGGTAGAACCGTAGAAGTGGAACCGGTTCTGGCTGGGGCGTAGCCACTTACAAGGGAGGGGTGTCCCCCGTCCCCTGTGAAAAAAAAATTTAGTGTTAATATACCGAAAAATTCCCGACCGACCCCTGTAAAATTTTGGTACCGACCCCTGTGAAACTTTGAAGCCGTACCCTGTATAATTTTAAGAGGACCCCCATGAGATTTTGAGACTAACCCTAACAAAAAATACAATGACATTTTTATAAATATAATTATATAAACGTTATATAAACAATTTTTCAATTAAATTTGACTTTAATATTAACAAGTCCATTAGTCCAATATCTAATCCAACTTTTAAGCCCAAAACCCAATTCAAAACCTACTCAATTTTTAGCCCAAAATCCAGTTCTAACTTCTAAAATTTATTTTTTGACCGCCTCTGCTACCTCACTTCGTCCTTTCGATCGATGATGACTACATTAACATACTAAGGCCAAGAAAAAAAACAAACATGAAAAATTGCCACTATTATGAGTATGATTGCTTCAATGCGGTTCTAGATTTGCAAATCCAAGAGTTTGGGGACCGTTTTAACGAGGTAACATCCGACTTGTTTTGTTGAGTTGTTTGACTCATTGTGATAATTTTCGGGCATTTTCAATTCCAAAAATTTTACGATTAGTCGAATTGTACCCATATGATTTTGATGAAAGTGATAAAAGAAGACTCCCGGTTGAACTCGCGACATACATCGATAATTTGAAAGGAGATAAACGATTTAAAAACTTGAATGGTTCAGCAAGTCTTGTTCAATTGATGGTTCAAAAAAAGAAACACCATTCCTTTGCATTGGTGTATCGTTTATTAAAGTTAGCTCTCGTATTACCCGTTGCAACCGCAACCGTTGAAAGATCATTTTCGGCGATGAAGTATGTGAAGTCCGATTTTGCGTAATCGAATGGGTGATGAAAATTTTAAGCGACAGTTGTATTTGTTATATTAAGAAAGACTTGTTTGTCAATGTTAAAGTAGATGATGTAATGGTTAGATTTCAAAAAATGAAAACTCGTAGAGAACAACTTTAATATATTTGTTATCTAATATTTTGTTTGGTAATATTTTTTTTATATATATGACCCGACTCGACCCGATTCGACCCGACAGTTGTATTAGTACCGACCATAAAAATTCCCGACTCATGTGAGAAAATTTTCTAGATCCGCCACTGGGTTCTGGTGATTTTGATTGAGTTCCAGGTCCAGGTATGGTTTCTCTGAGGGACTGGAACACGGTTTGTACCTGCGAGTTGGGTAAGACGAGTCCGGTTACCGTCCGGAACCGGATTTAATGCTCAAGTTTATTTGGGAGACTTCACATGGTGCGTGATGACTAGTAAAGGGTTCTAGGACAAGAGGCAGCGACATCATTGCTTATTGCATGCATGGTGAAGTTAGAAACAAACAACCTTTCCTGTTGCTAAAGAGTTGGTTTACGTGTTCGGTGTTGTATTGTTTACTCATTAACAATATTTGTTTTCTTTCTTATTAAGTTATTATGATTAGCTAATTTCTTTGTGATCACCTCCATGTGTAGGGTTCATGTAAGAAATTATTTTGTTTTGTTTTGTTCAGGTATTTAGGATTAAATTATAACCTCTTAAGTTACTTTATTTCAACTTGTAGTTCAACAATTAAAAAATTGATTGTGTATAGATTGTAATTGATATTTATTTGATTTTGCTTTTATCAATTTGATGTTGATATATGTTATTGTACAATTAAATTGATAGTGGTGATAATAGAACCTGGTAAGTTAGATTTTACAACTGTCACTTGGTTAAATCACTCATAAAGTCACCCTTATTGACTTTCCAATGAACAAGACTACGTTAATGGTTCATTGCTGAACGTACAATAATACCATAACGTACCTAGGTACGCGAAAACCCTATATTCACAAAATCGATCCATGAAATTACATCTCAACATCTCGGAATCGTCAATACATATCCAATTAATCATTGGTTCACCGAAAAACAGTTTGGGATCGTTAATCGATCAATTTTGTTACTTTTATTCACAAAAACCGTTTTTGAGCGTTTTAGTTTTTTGGCTGAGCGTTTTAGAATTTTTCGCCTTTGAGCGTTTTTGTTTTTGCCTTTGAGCGTCTCGCGTACCTATCATACATTAAGCAATTATTGTACAGTAACCTCACCCTATATATACACACACAGAGCTCATGATGATTATTAATGATGTCTAGTATGCTTTTTGTAAAGTATTCCTTTGTGTTTAATCTTCCTGTCTTAGATTTACCCTAAAAAGTGATAGGGAAGTTTGATATTGTTTTTTTATGTCTTAAGGACAAGAGGTACTGATCCTGATGCTTAAAGAAACAGCACAAACAATCCATCGATCTAGTCAAATTTCGCAAAATGTAAAGCATATAAACCCATCGATCGGACCCAGTAAGTATCAATCAACTAAAACCATCCTCGTCGAATAATTAAATTTCTTTATTTGATTAGTCATTATGTCTTATACACAAATTCCACTATATATATTTTAAATATTCCACATATATATATATATAAACACTCGCGCAAGAATATGTTCCTGAAATGCTACAAACAATATGTAACATGACGAATATCTATTTCAAGAACCTTTCCAAAAGCATACATGCATAGAAGTGTCAAAATGATATATATCATTGTTAATAGAATTCCTTTTCTTTTTACCATATGTAGCCCTATTCAATATTCTTGTATTCTTCTAATTACTGAAATAGTGAGAGAACCAGATAATATGCAAGGGCTAGAAATGGAATGATTTTTTCTCTCTTTCCCACTCATTTTACTCCATCCGTCTCATAATAATTGTCCATATTTGAAAAACACAAAGTTTAAGGTGGATTGAACTATTACTTTATTTTCTTACCAAATGACAATAATGTCCTTAAAAAGTGGGTCCATCAATATTGTTTATTAATATTAGTTGTGTGTGTTTAATGGTTAATTTGAAAATTGGCTAATAAGTTTTGAAAGTGAACACCTGTAATGAGACAAATTAAAAAAAGTAATTTGGACACTTATAATATGACGGAGGAAGTATTTTTTTTTCCTCAATTCTCTCATCACATTTCCATCTAAAGTTTTTAACTTTCTAATGAAATTAATTACATGGCATATGACAATTCACTAGAGGACTTAAATTGGTCTTAAGGTGATACATGGTGTTCATTCATATAAAGATTTGTGTAAATGTAAGTCATTTTAAGAAAATAATTTAAATTCTGGATATCAAATTTCTCAAACAAACACATGCATACATTGTATGGACATGCACGTGGACTCTTATAAGTTGTAGATGTAACACAAAGAGGATATATGCACCTCTACATGAAATGTAAAACAGTATAAGTCCAAACATAAGACCATAAAAAATCGAAGAACCATCAGTTTTACATATAAAAAGATCATTAAAAACTAATTTTTACATATAAAAAATTCAATGTCATATTTTTTTTTTGACTTTTTACATATATATATAAAAGAGCATCATGCCTAGTAAGACACATATGGTTTTTTCCTAATAAGTTTTTGATAAAGTTACAAGAAGATATATTAGAATATTTTGATAAGTTATGTTGAAGGCACCCTCTATAACTTAAACTGTTCTAATGGCATAACTTTTATTATGCACATTGGCTTGCACAGATTGGATTAGATGCAACACCAGTAAGGTATCTTGTGGCGCAACGTAGGTATTTGAAGAGGTAGGTCCCAGCAGAGCCCAGTTTGACCCGCAAGACTCACCTCAAAGAGGGACGTCTGCGCAGTTGAACCCGCAAGACTCACCTTCAACAGGGACGTCTGCGCAAAGGCTAAACTCGCAAGACTCACCTTGAAGAGAGACGTCTGCGCAGAAACCAACTGGATCCGCATGACCCACCATGCTCAGAGACGTGACGTCCTTACGCGCAGTACGCAAGCTGTTCCCGCAGGAAAAGCCTCCCAATGGTCGACGTACTCCGCCTGTTCCCGCAGCAACGGATACTAGCCATCAGGGAAGGCTACCCGCGCAGCAAGGCTACACGCACAAGGCACTTAACTCTTAAATAATTCAGTAATGTCACCTGAAGAAGGAGTGAGCAAGCCGGGAATACTCCCGCACAAAGCCGGAAAAACTCCCACCCAAATGAGCCAGTCCGTACGCTACTGGAGGATCTTTTTTACTGTACCTGACGAGGTATGGACAAACGATCTGACCAAAGCTGCGACAGCTCACTGACAACAGTACAACGAGCAACATGCTCTATTACTTAATGTCACTATCAGCCGCTGCCTACTCACCAACCTGTCGTAGCACGTGCATAACCTGCAGTTGGTGGAAAAGGAATAGTACACAGCCGGCCTAGTCACTATCAGCCGCTGCCTACCCACCAACCACCAGCATGGCATGTGCGTAGCCCACAGTTGGCAGAACAGGAATACTATTCAGCCGGCTGTACCTTTTTGGAAACCTACCTTCGGCTATAAATACTCCAACACCTTGGAATGGTATGATTATCTTATATTATCTGATATCTCATTATCTTATCTTCTCTAGCAATCTCTTAATATACACTTTTATTCAAGAGCAATCTAGTCTGATTCTCACGCCGGAGGGTGGTCACAAGGAGGTACCCCCCCCTTCTCAGTGACGAGCTCACGGTGTCTGTTTTGCAGGTCATCAGAAGAACCATCTTTGCCGGACCTAACCCCTCGTGGGAAACATCTGCTTAACCCCCAGATTATCCGTAATCTGCCCGGGGTCAATTAGTGTTTCTTCATTGACGCCATCCGTGCATAAAAGCTAGAACTAATTTTCAGTTTTTTCAAACTTCTGGAAAGATGGTTAAGGTTACTCCGTTGCCAAAGCCAACGAGTGACCAAGAAACCCCGGTAACCACAACCCCAGCTACTGGGGGGAACACCGGCGAGTACACAATATTTACGAACACTACCCCGGTTACTCAAGCCGGGACAAGTGCAGTAAATTTTACGAACACTACCCCGGTTACCCAAGCCGGGGCAAGTGCAGTAAACAATCATCCCCTGGGATTCATTGATACCCAGGTGGAAAGACAACAGACGAGGCTCCCCCGCCAAACACTTGAACAAGTTAAAGCGTGGGCGGAAGCACGTCAGAAGGAATTCCAAGTTGAGTTGGACGAACGCTTACGTTCCATCCAACAGGCTGACGAATTTGGAAGCACTCAACAGCTCAACATGAGTAGTGAGTGCGAGTACTCGGAGGAATCCGACACCAACGCAAACCCTCGCCATAGGGCGAAAGGGAAGCGTAAGGAAACGGACTTCCAACCGAGAAGGAATTTTGGAGAAACCTTCAAACCAAAAAACGCGGGTGGAAACCCACGTGACTTCTCTAAAACTTTCAGACCAACCGCTGCAAATGCGGGAACCTCCAAGTTTGCAAGGGACATTGCGGAAGCAATCGCCCCAAGAAGTGCCAAACAGATCTCCAACATCGGCACTTATGATGGTATATCCGTCCCAGACGATCATTTGAACAGATTCATAACGGGGGCAACCGTCAGCAACTGGACGGAACCCACGTGGTGTTATATGTTCCAGATGACGCTGGTTGGAGCAGCCAGAGCGTGGTTCGACCGTCTACCGGTCCACCACATCTACGATTGGGCAGACTTCCAACAGAAGTTCAGCCAACACTTCAGTCAATAAAGAAAGTACACTAAAAAGCAATGGACAATCCTCAACTGCATCCGAGAGGAAGATGAGTCTTTACTAGACTTCATCACGCGCTTCAATTCAAAGAAGCTAAGTCTGGGCAGTATTAGCGAAGATCTTGTTCACGCTGCTTTCATCCAGGGCGCGAAAGACCCAGAGCTCATCCGCACCTTAACGGGTAAAGATGGCATGCCGTCCACATGGGATGCCATCATGACAGCAGCTAAACGCTTCGCGGAAACGGAAAAGCAACTGGGTAGAGATCTTCCCCAGAGCACAAACCTCTACACCCAGAAAACAAGAGAAAACAACGTCCTTACCGCCCGACTAAACAAAAAGAGGAAGCTAGGTATTTGGCAGTCAAGGGTAAACTTTGACACCTCATCCGGCTCATACCCTCGGTAAGGCGGAAAGGATAACATGCGGTCGTCAAACCGGAACTCTAGATGGACGCCACTCACCAAAAGCGTCACCGAAATATTTGACACCGAGAGGCTCCCATGGCCAAAGGCTCCAATAATCCGAGAGCGTCACAACGCTGATCAGAGCAAATTCTGTGACTTCCACAGGACAAGAGGCCACAACACCGAGGAATGCGTAGACTTGAAGGACATCGTCGAAGCATTTGTCAGAGATGGGACGCTCATGCACCTCGTGGCGTAATGAACGCTGAGCAGGCTAATGCGTGTTGAACCCTAGTTGGGAAAAACACGAAACTGCAGCTTCAATGTTGGAGACTACATACTGCGTAAACAACGAGATTCTGAACCAAGTGCATATCGGCTCGATGGCACTCCCATCCAAACAACATGGAAGGGAGCTCAATTACACAGTCTGCATGTAGATCAATTCCAAACTTGTAAAAGAAAAGGCCCAGAGCCACTTCTAATGGAAATGATTCTCCTTATCACATTGACGCTGACAATCTTACATTTATACTTATGAACTTTCCACACTGATATGCCGGTCTTCACCGCATACATAAGTGGGGAAGTAAGTCGTTGCGTGTGGAAGGCGGCAAAACCCGCATAAACACAAAAAACGGCCAACCTTCACGCAGGTCAGTTATAGGTGAAGATCGGTCATCCCACTAAATGAAAGTGCGTTTTACCCGCACAAATCATGATAGAGGAAACCGAACTAACCTATTGATAACCGCGCGTCGAACGGTTAATTTATTCAAAACACTTATATGCCGGTCTTCACCGCATACATAAGTGGGGAAGTAAGTCGTTGCGTGTGGAAGGCGGCAAAACCCGCATAAACACAAAAAACGGCCAACCTTCACGCAGGTCAGTTATAGGTAAAGTTGGGTCATCCCACTAAATGAATGTGCCGGTCCTAACCGCACAAATCATGATAGAGGAAACTGAACTAACCTATTGACAACCGCGCGTCGAACGGTTAATTTATTCAAAACACTGATATGCCGGTTTTCACCGCATAAATAACTGTGAAGAAATCGTTGCGTGTGGACGACGGTAAAACCCGCGTAAGCACAAAAAACAGATGAGGACAACCTTCACGTAGGTCAGTTATAGGTGAAGTTCAGTCATCCCACTAAATGAAAGTGCCGGTCCTAACCGCACAAATCATGATAGAGGAAACCGAACTAACCTATTGACAACCGCGCGTCGAACGGTTAACTTATTCAACACTGATATGCCGGTATTCACCGCATAAATAAGTGTGAAAAGTCGTTGCGTGTGGACGGCAGCAAAACCCGCATAAACACAAAAAACGGCAAACCTTCACGCATGTCAGTTATAGGTGAAGATCGGTCATCCCACTAAATGAAAGTGACGGTCCTACCCGCACAATCATGATAGAGGAAACTGAACACTAACCTATTGACAACCGCGCGTCGAACGGTTAACTTGTTCAAAACACTTGGAAAATTGCTAAGTTAAAGTATGCACGAGCGAATCATATATTGTTTATGCGGCAAAACAAGTGCCAAATTAAGCTATAATATGCATGAGCAAGTCATATAACGTCTATAAAGCAAGTCATCCAGTTAAAGTGGCGGTCCTACCCGCACAAAGATTTATACATTCCATAAAAATTCAAGTATTACAAGAATGGCCGGGTATCTACCCGCCTACAAGAGTGTAAATCTATACAAAAATATAAACCTATCCTAACAGTGGGAATGGATCTAAAGGTTCAAACTTCAGGACCACTCCCTCCAAATCCACTTGTACCCGCACCATCAGTTGGCTGTGGCGGTTCAAGGAAAGTCTTGAGGATAGTTAGCCCATCATCAGCGGCAGCAACTTCGTTCACCTTCTCCACCACAAGATGCGGGAAGGCAGCATACTGATTCACTGCTTGGTCATACGCAACTTCAGTATCCACATCATAGAGAGGGAAGTTGGAAGGCGGGATGCCCTTCTCAACAAACCCTAGACCAAGCAGGAAGCCAGCCTTTTCCCCATCCTCATGAGAAGCGTTGAGGGCTGTGCTCATGGCATCGTCGTATGATGTGTCCGTGAAGACCCGATGCACAACCTACAAAACAAAAATACAAGTGTCAAAACCTTTTCTAAGTATCAAGAAAAGCGTAAAGACATTATGAAGCTATGCATACCTACGACAACGCTTCTCGTAGAAGCCATTCCTTGGTAATCAGAGCTTCTTGGAGGGCAGCTTGAGCTTGGCCGCGGGCGCGTTCGGCTTCATTTTTGTTAGGTTGGCAAGCAACACTTCCTTAGCAGCAGCCTCTTCGACGCCCTTAAGCTTACGCTCAGTATGGTCAAGCATACCCCTCTGGTCCAAGATCTCTTGAAGCTTCTTGGCGTCTTCCATGGCCAAGGCGTCATGAGCCTACTGGAGCCTCTCTAGTTTGGCTTTGAGCTCCTCATTCTCGGCGCGCATAGGCTCCGCAACAGCTTCAGCCTTGGTGGCCCTCTCGGTTGCGTTCCGCGCAGTTTCCTTAGCCAGCCGAAGCTGTTCGTTAACAGCTTGGGTAGCCTTGGAACGGGCCTCGAGACGGGCCTGAACTTCAACCTCAAGGGCCTTGAAGGCCTTCTCCTTCTCCGCAGCAACGGCGGAGAGTCTCCTGTTCTCCTCCCGGATAGCCCGTTCCTGAGCTACTTCTTGGATACGAGCCGCCTTTAACTTGTCGTTTTCACGACAAAGCAATTCGACGCGCGGCTGCATCCGGGCAAGGAGAATCCGGAGCTCGTTTGTCAGCCTACCCTCCTGGTAGCTCGACATAGCTTCCCCCAGCGCCCCACTTGGAGCGGCGTGGCGCGCCCACTCGACGCAGTCCACAGCCGTCCGAAGGGTTGTTCCTCGGTGGATGTTCCAACGTGGAACATACACTTCATTAGAACCCGACACTGTAAAAACAAAAAGCAGTTAGGAAAATATGATATATATATAAAAAAAAAAAAAGAGAATAGACCAAAATAACCCTACGCACCTGTAGGGTCGACAACAGGCCGGTAGCCGCCGAACCCATCACCCGAACCTAACGGATATTCATCCAAGAGGTCAGGCAGATGGGAAGGAGGCAGAGATTGGCTAGAAGCCCCAAACATACCTGCTGAACCGGCCGGGGGCGAGGTAGTCGCCAGCGTCGGAGGCACGGTCGAAGCCGTTGCGGTAGAGACCATCGGAGGTGAACTCCCTAGAGGTGAACTCACAACCGTGGCCGCCGCTGCGGAAGAACCCGCAGAAAATATCACCGCCGGCTCAGTGAAGGATTCCGTGAAGATCGCACTGACAGCCGGCGGGGATGATGTTACAGTTGGAACAGTTGCCTCAACGGGATGAGCAACTGAACCAACACTTGAAACAGGCGCAGCCGCCTGGGTCATCGCCTCTGGTAGGTTGACCAGACCTACCGTCATGGGTCCAGAGGTGCTCCTCTCCGCACCACTTTGGAATGCAGTTGCATCCACGCCTGCGTAAAGACAAGATAGTTAAATATAATGGCGGAAGGATATGCGGTTAAAGTAAATGAAAATTATACTTACGAGTTCTCTTCAGCTTGAAGGTTCTGATAGGCGGGGACGAACCTGATGGAGCCGGCCTCTTCACGCCGTTCACCGTCGTCATCCTAGGCTGCCCGGAGGTGACAGCTGTCTCAACCTCCGGAACAGTGGTCTCATCACCACCAGGGTTCCCCGCCACCTCTTCACTCTCGGTCTCTGACTCTGACCGATTCCCCTTATCGGCAGTGGAGGCAACCTTCGCCTTACCCTTCCCGCCAGCAGCCTTCTTCTTCCGCGTGAAGAAAGGACCATCTGCGGATTCCTCATCAGAAGATGACAAAATTAGAGGAATTCCAGCAGAGGTTTGAGCATTGACAGGGCGAGGGTTTAATAACTCATTACCTGGCCGCGTGGCGCTCAGAATCGGGTGGCCCGGCGGGTAGACCTCCACAAACCGATCCGCCGTTTGCTCCAAGATGGGCAACTCGTTCTCATCAAGAGCACGGGTACTCATCCGAGCGGGACCACCAGCTTCCCGCGGATGCAGGAGCGATTGTAGGTCGTTTCCCTTTGAAAACAAAAGAAAAACAGTTAGAAGAAAACTTTAAATCAGCTAAGAAGATGAAGCATACCGTAAGGGATAGAGTTCAAATCGTATTCAAGGACGATGGGAATCTGTGGCGCCTCCGCCCCAGCATCCTTCCACACCCGGCTCATTCCGAGCATCACCATCCCGGACTCCGCAAAGCGGTAAACCGGAGACTGGACCCGGGAAATCTTAGAGAACCATTCCGCCTCCTCAAAGTTGAAGGCGTGAAGGTTCGGGAGAGCTCTCCCGTTCTTGAACGTCATCGCTATGGGGACGACGCGAGTGGAGATATAGAAGAACTCCCGCTTCCAAGACCGAAGACTGCGCTCGGTAGCGCAGATCTTCAAACCCTTGATCCGAGTGACCAAGGTATACCACCCCTGGATGCACCTCCAGGAATAGAAGGTCATCAGGCGGTCGACGTGGGGCTCCACGCCCAGAATGAGGCACACCCATTCAAAATGGCGAATCTTGGCGATCGCCATTGGGTATACCTCCGTCAGATGTACACCGTGTCTCTCCAAAACACGGTACACAAACTTCGTCAATGGGAACCTGAGATTCCCATAGATGAAGAATGCATCATACACCCCTATTTTGCCCTTGGGGGCATCGTACACCGTCTGGTGTGGCTCAGGAAACTCAGGCTCGAAAGTCTCGAGCATGAACTTCCTGACGATGTACTGATACTGGTCGACTGGAAGAGCACACTGGCACTCGCCAGCAGTACTCTTATCGTCCCTATCAGAAGTGGACGTCGGGTTCTCGGAATACACGTCCGACTCTTCAGCAGTAACTTCAAGATCATGAGAAGACATGTTTTGAATGTAAAGAAGAACGATTTCAGGAGAATGCTCGACAGAAAAGTTAGAGTATTCGCCGGAAATCGTTTAGAAGAAGAAGAGAGGTGAAACTGTGAGTTGAGATGCATCCTCTCCTCCCTTTATATACTCATCGCAATGAATGCGATGAATTTAATGCGGAAGAGAGAGGAAAGTGCAGGTGCAATGAAACTATGACATGTGGAATATGCAAGCTGGCAACAACTGTTGACAGGACGCGTGCCGTAAACTTCGCGGCCACGCGCTCGAAAACTCGCGCCCACGCGCCTGAAAAAGCGTCTGGAATGACCATATACTGTCACGTCGCCATAACTTCCTGCACGTCCTGACACTGTCAGAAGAAACCGTCGGATGACGTTTCAACAGTTTGGACTGTTCTTATCCTTTCACCAACTCTTCGAATTTCAAAAAGATTCAAAAAGATTCAAAAGTAAGCGGGACTATACCCTTTACCTTGGCAACCAAGTAACTATAAGACAGGTGCGAGTACAGTGTTAAGGCAAAACCCTTCACATATTGAGCACCTGCAGGGAATTGAAGCCAAGAATACCTCGGCAACCAAGTAACTATAAGACGGGTGCAGGTACAGTGTCAAGGCAAAACCCTTCACATACTTAGCATCCGCAGGGAATTGAAGCCAGGAATACCTTGGAAGTAAAGTAACTATAAGACGAGTGCGGGTAAAGTGTCTAGGCGAAACCCTTCACATACCTAGCACTCCGCAGGGAATTGAAACCAAGAAGGATCTTCTGGGCCGTGCTTGCGGAAATGGGAATAACATCCCCGCATAGCGGGAACGTCGAGAACTAAATTGTTTGAAGCTCCAAGATGGAATTGGTTGTTTAAAAATAATTGATCACTATGTTCAAAACTACCAAAACCTCATGGAGAATCTACACAAGTGGAACTCAACGCTCCTGACTTGCGAGGAGGTTACAGACCTACCCGCATCATACCCAAAGATCAAGCAGAAAAGTCGGGAATTTCTGCACGTGACATTAGGACTTCCGCGGGAAGAATCCCCATGGAAAACCTTAAAACTAAACCCTTTTCAAAACCCTTTGCTTAAGTCCAAAAGTTCACCTCACTTATTAACAATTCATGAGAAGAACATTGGACTGGGGGAACTTGAAGAGGTACCCAGCAGAGCCCAGTTGGACCCGCAAGACTCACCTCAAAGAGGGACGTCTGCGCAGTTGAACCCGCAAGACTCACCTTCAACAGGGACGTCTGCGCAAAGGCTAAACTCGCAAGACTCACCTTGAAGAGAGACGTCTGCGTAGAAACCAACTGGATCCGCAGGACCCACCATGCTCAGAGACGTGACGTCCTTACGCGCAGTACGCAAGCTGTTCCCGCAGGAAAAGCCTCCCAATGGTCGACGTACTCCGCCTGTTCCCGCAGCAACGGATACTAGCCATCAGGGAAGGCTACCCGCGCAGCAAGGCTACACGCACAAGGCACTTAACTCTTAAATAATTCAGTAATGTCACCTGAAGAAGGAGTGAGCAAGCCGGGAAAACTCCCGCACAAATGAGCCAGTCCGTACGCTACTGGAGGATCTTTTGTACTGTACCTGACGAGGTATGGACAAAAGATCTGACCAAAGCTGCGACAGCTCACTGACAACAGTACAACGAGCAGCATGCTCTATTACTTAATGTCACTATCAGCCGCTGCCTACTCACCAACCTGTCATAGCACGTGCATAGCCTGCAGTTGGTGGAAAAGGAATAGTACACAGCCGGCCTAGTCACTATCAGCCGCTGCCTACCCACCAACCACCAGCATGGCATGTGCGTAGCCCACAATTGGCAGAACAGGAATACTATTCAGCCGGCTGTACCTTCTTGGAAACCTACCTTCGGTTATAAATACTCCAACACCTTGGAATGGTATGATTATCTTATATTATCTGATATCTCATTATCTTATCTTCTCTAGCAATCTCTTAATATACACTTTTATTCAAGAGCAATCTAGTCTGATTCTCACGCCGGAGGGTGGTCACAAGGAGGTACCCCCCCTTCTCAGTGACGAGCTCACGGTGTCTGTTTTGCAGGTCATCAGAAGGACCATCTTTGCCGGACCTAACCCCTCGTGGGAAACATCTACTTAACCCCCAGATTATCCGTAATCTGCCCGGGATCAATTAGTGTTTCTTCAGTATTCATGCTTGTATGTATGTGTGTATATATGCATATTTATTATAACAACAAAGTTCCTACAAATTTAACACCATATAGTTGCAATCATCAAACTAACACAAAACTAAGATAAACTACAATTATTACACAAAACAAGATAAAAACATTTTTCTTTCTATAAAATAAAATTCTAATAATTTGCTAGCCCTACATCAAACTGGCATTGGCTGTCCATCCATCAAGGGTCACTTTGTAGCTTTTTTTTTTGCTCTCATACATTCCTTTTTCCCTTTCCTTTTCCAACTTTTTATATTGTACTTCCTACGACACTACTCCAATATGTGGCTCATATTCATCACTAAGTTATATTTTCAATTCTTCAAGTTTTTTCGTTATTTTGAATAATCATTTTGTATCAAAATAATGAAAAAGCTTAAGAATGAGCCCGTCCTTGTATGAAAACAACCAACGGGTACATGAGCTTATGTTAAGTTTATGAAGATTTCAGTTTTAGACATCATGGTTGTGCCTATTTAAATGTGCTCCCGAAACTTGATGTCCAATACTCGGGTGCGGCCTCCGAAGCAACAGGGAAAGTACTCGATACCGGCACGAGGCAAAGTCCTCGGCTCTTTAAGTCTTGTTGTTTAACTCCTTCATGGTTGTCTTTCAATTTGACATTCATCTAAAGATGGTTTATTATGTTAAACAATGCAGTTTTAATCAAAGTGTATTAAACATATCAAGATTTAAGTAAAAGTTTAATAATACTCTCTCCGTCTCATTACAAGTGTCGTGGTTTAAAAAACACAAAGTTTAAGGTGGATTGAATGTTTACTTTTTTTTCTTACTAAATGACAATAATGCCATTGGAAAATTGGTCAATAAATATTGTTTATTAATGTTAGTTGTGTGTGTTCAAGGGTAAATTTGAAAATTAACTAATAAATTTTAAAAGTGGACATTTGTAATGAGACAAACAAAAAAGGTAATATGAACACTTTTAATGGGACGAAGGGAGTATGAATAATGAAAAGTATCTCACTTGTTGCACTTGCATAGTAGCTCCATTTTTCATATAAGGGGTACTTAGAACCTGGAATATACATGTATGATACATTAGGAAATTATGATTATGATTATGATTATGATTAATGTATATTGGATTAGATTAATATTGTATAAATATATTTAAACGTACATTGACTTGATCATGAAGGAGCTTAATGTATTCAATGGCTTCATGAAGTACAGATGCCGTATCAGTCTGTATATTTATTTGATCATCAGAACCTATAACATAAAATCCAATTTTGCAAGAATACATAAAGAAAATGATCAGGTTAAGATGTATACCTTTCCGAATGGTGAAACTAATTGCTGGAGTGCGGTGACTCGATCTCCTAGTTTCTCTTTTCGAACCTTAAAATCCGCAGAGACTTCATTAGGGGTATGCAATTTTTTATACATAAAAATCATGAAAGTGAAGTGGTATATATATACCTTAAATGTTGGTAATGGTGATGGTGTTTCGATACGCGCTCGCTTGAGTGTAGGTTCACCGGAACCTTTCTTCAATGATGATCCCATGTCTCGAATTTCCTTGTTTTGAGACTAAACACGCAAACGTAGTCAGTAAAATCACACTCATAGTCAAATTTGAGAAGGATGAGATAAGGGTTTTAGGATTTAGAGCATATATATCTTATATATCAAGAACAAATTTATTTAATTTATGCTCAAAACAAGCTCTATATCTTCTCTATGAGGGAGGCTGTTTTGAGACTAAATAGAATAATTAAAACAAAGTTCTTGAACTCTTGAAGAAACCCTAATCTTGATGAACATGAGAATTTTCAATTAAAACTTGATCTTTATGGTTACCTTGATGTTAAGACAATTGGGTCTCTCTTCATAAGTCGAGGAGACGAATCTAGGCCGCGACGAAGCGAAAAAACCTGCTCGAGTATCGTTTATATCTACCGCAGAAGCGTTCCAAAAAGGGGTTTTGTTGGCTAAGTGTAAACCTCTAGGCATGCTTGAAACCCTATCAATATTATCTAAATTCCCTTGAAAATCATAAAGGGGTTGTTGTGGTGGCGGCGGTGGCGGTGATGAACAATCAAACAAATTTTGTAGCAAACTTGAAGGGTATCCATATGAAGTGGTTATGAAACTTGATGTCTGTTCTTGGTTCATACCGAAACTCGTGTTTTCGCTTCCAGCCGGTATGTTGTTCAAGATTTCTGTCAGGGTTTGATTATAGCCTTGATCCTGATCAGTAGTTCCATTTCTAATAATAATTTCAAATGAGTGATCATCAGATTCTTTTTTGCTTCAAATAATTACAAAAGATATTATCTATATATGCATGGACCATTTTTTAGTGGAATTAAAAGGTGTAACAACAATAATTGAAAAAACAAAGTAAAAGAAAAACAAAAGCTCTATGTATTCTTACACCAATAAAGCTTGAAAGGTTGAATCAGGCGAGATAGCGGTGACACAACTACCCGAAGACTCGTCGGTTGACCTTGTTTTCATGTTCATAGCTAAGTCGTTTTGCCAGCAGCTTACATAGGCGTTACCGATAAACGGTGAGCCGTTGAAGGTGGCTCTTGGTGAAGTCCACCATGTTCCACCACAGACATCTGCCGCATGAAATTCTTCAGCCATGTCTTAAAATGGAGAGAGTGAGTTGAGTTGTATATGTTATTTACCAAGACAAGATGTATAATATTATTATGTGAAACATCTGGGAATGTACGGAGAGTAAACTACTGGAATTAGGTTGACATATATAGCGATAAAGTGGGTCAAAAATAAATTGATTTTTAATTAGAATTTTCAAAGATTGGTATCATAGTTAGTATTTAAATAATTAATTTTAATATTCAGTTTTAGGACTTTTTGGTAGGGTATAGTATTTAAAAATGAAAGATGGAGTGGACTGTTGTGAGTGAATGAAAAAAAAAAGTGTTTGGTTAGTTGATGGAAATGAAATCATCCATTTATTTCTACTAAAACATCTCAAATTCATTTTATCAATCACCCCTGTGTTTTTCATTTCATCCATCTTTCACACTATCTCACCTCCAACACTCTCCCACCATCACAACTAGGTGCACAAACTGATTTAAAACTCAAAACCGGTTTGGGTTAAAACCTGTTTGGTTTGGTTAACAATAGTCAAAACCGTTTATAATCGGTTTTCGGTTCGGGTTCAAATCGGTTTCTTGCCATGTTTTGATCGCTTTTGGTTAGGATTATTGACCGGTTTTTGCTCGATTTTGGCCGGTTTCGGTTCGGTTTACCGGTTTTGATGGAGAAAATTACAAACCGGTTTCGAACTTACGGTTTGAATCAGTTTCAAACCGGTTTCTACATAATCAGTTTCAAACAGTTCGTTTTGGTTTGATTTTTGGGTCAGTTCGGTTAACCGGTATATTTGCCCACCTCTAACCACAATTACCCACTGCACTCTCACCACAATCACCACCCACCCATCGTCATCGCCACTTGCCACTCGCCACCACCACCCACTGCCGCTGCCATGACCAACAACTAATCATCATCATCATTAATATGCCACCACCACCCACTACCGCTATGACCAACCACCCACCATCATCATCAACCCACCACCACAACCTACCAGCGTCGTCCACCACCACCGCCACCACCAACCATCGCTTCCCGCCATCACCACCACCACTAATCGCCGCCCACCACCACCATATATCGCGCTACAACCACCACGACTTGCCACTACTCGTCGCCCACAACCACCACGACATGCCACCACTCGCAGCCCACCAACACCGCTTGTCACTACCACCTATCAACCTATTGCCACCAACTATCAATCCTAGATCCCGCCCATCGCCACCGCTACTCACCACCACCACCCACCACCTCCACCATTAATGCTCGCAACCCAACACCATCACCCATGCCATTCACGATTTATTTTTAAATTAGTTGGTTTTACCAAAAGAAAGTGGATTCTCGGTATCTGACAAGATTGTTAATATGTTTCATGTGTTCCTCTATTTGAGATGGAGGAACTGATCTAATGACACACAAAGTCAGCGGTTACATGTAAGTTGGAGATAACTGGATTCGCCATATGAGATGGTTGGATCCAAGATTCCTCCATTGCGCCACATGGCAGTTTAACATGAAATCCTCCATCTGAAATAGAGGGACTAAACTCCATATTTTCATTTTTAGCAAACTTACGTATAATAAAAAAAAGATATGAAATCTCATGGGAGGTAACATGTAAATGAGTGAATCCCCACATATGAGATGGAAGGATTGAAATCCAAGTATTCCATCGGACTGTCTTTATCAGCCAGAAAACTTCGAACCGTTGATAGAACGCTACAAAAAAAAGTGGTGCTACTAGCTACGACTCGAAACAATAGAGAGATCTGTACTCGTCGGAAGGAGAGTATATTGACTAAGTTAATCAACTTTAATAGTCGATTAATATTTAATTTTAATTTTTAGGAAGGTTATTTATGTTCTATTAATTTTCGTTTAAGTAATTACTATTTTAGTGATCTATGTTTAAGAATTTGTGTTTTAGTAATTTTTTTATGTAATTGTTAGGATGACTGATAGATGTAATTTTTATTGTTATTTTTTTAGGATTCACATGCTACTCACATGAGAGCATATTAATCTTTTAATGTGTTAAATTTGTCATCAAAGCACAAAAATCACGTTTAAACCATTGTTGTTTAATTGTTATCAACAAAACATAAAGACTTAAACACACGAGTTTATTGAAACTAAAACAAACATCAAACAAACTAATACCCTCCTACCCTAGAGACTTGACAACAAAACATAATAACAAGATAAAGATGATGATGTTCTTCAAACAGTTCTTTGCTTGAAGGACAGTAACTTCATATTCTAGCCATTTTAGAACGCAAAAGTTCAAGAATAATGACTATAGCACGATCGAACGATCACACCCGTGAGTGCGCCAAAACTAAAAACTTGGAGTTCAACCCCTCCATCTCATGTGGAGGGTTTAACTAATTTTCAAGTTACATTCCTATGAGATTTCATATCTTTTTTAATTATACGTAAGTTTGCTGAATATAGAGTTCAATCCATCCATTTCAAATGGAGGATTTCATGTTAAGCTGGCATAAGGTGCAATGGAGGAATCTTGGATCCAGCCATCTCATATGACGGATTCAGTCATCTCCAACGTACATGTCAACACTGACTTGGCGCGACATTAGATCAGTTCCTCCATCTCAGATAGGGGCAACACCTAAAACCCATTAACACTCTTGTCAGACACCTAGAACCCACTTTCTTTTGATAAAGCCTACTAGTTTGAAAAAAAAATTCACGTGTCACTTAACACCATTTTTTATTTTATTATGTATTTTCTAGACTATCAAATAACACAAAGTAATAATTCATTAATTCTCACAGGGTAAACATCATCTCAATGGAATGGTGATGATTCATTCAATTATTTCGTCAATTCCGTCTCTCACTAATTCCATTCTATCGCCCATTCCGTTATCCCATGTAAAACAGACCCTTATACTTTGTAATTTTCGACTAATATATATATTATTTTTACAAATAGTTTTATGGCTTTCGAATCATAATTGAGTTTGTAAACCTGTGTGTTCTGACTTCTGAGTTTATGATTTTGCCTTTTATGAGGCATATATTTTCTTCATTTCTAGCTACATCTCTTTTGAATTCTTATTTTTTATTAATCTTGTATTGTTTTCTGTCTCTTAATTACATACTTTCTTGCTGTAATTGATACATATCTATACATATTAACTCCTGAGTTTCCTACTGAAGAAATACAGATCCAATCCCCTGGTATAGGTCCTGAATCCAATGAGTCCACATGGTAAAATACGACAACTACTAACACAGTATGAGCACAACTTCCCAAAGTCCAATTATTGGAACCTGCAAAACAGACACCATGAGTCTCGCTACAGGAAGGACAAGAGGGGGTGTCTTCCTGTAACCACCCTCCGGCGTGAGAATCAGTAACGTTCGTAAAGAGAGAAGTACTGAAGTAAACAGACTAAGAGTAGTCAGAGTATATGTAAGTAAGATTACCGGTGAGTGAATGAATACCTCATGTAGGTTGACAAGGTATTTATAGCCGAAGGAAGTAGGAAGGTGATTGGGCCAGTTGTCCTCGTCTAGAATATCCCGATAACCGCCTGGATGCGTGTCCTCTTGTGATAGGTTGAGCTATACGTCCCATGTTCATGGGTATAACAACCCGGACACGCGTCACCCAACGATAGGACGGATTGCACCCTGGCCATATGCACGGTTATAACAACCTGGCCAGGTGTCCCTCATTCATTGGTAGGCAAGTCATGTATTCTTCAAGTAACAATCATGAGCGTTCTTCTAAAGGGTAGTTAGTTATTGACAGCTGTCCAGTTGGCATTGCCCTCCGGTCATTTTGACGGACCGATGTCTTGTCCTGCGGATGACTTCTGAGGGTGCCAGGATGCTTCCGCGTTTGGTATGGGGACGTTCTTCTTCTACCATGATATGGGGGTGATCCATATGTCTCGCGGGTGATATGTGAGAGGTTCCTCTATGACCTGCGGGTGGTACTTAAGGGTATTTGGGTCTTTTTGGTACCCTACCTCTATAAGTCCCCCCAATCCAGTGTTTCTTCCGTGTGAAATCTTTATGCGGGTGAAATTCTGGACTTAATGTATTATGGGGGTTTTTGAATTTTGAAGTTAGGTAGAAAATATCTTCTGTTGGTATAGATAGTCATGAAAAAAGGACAAGTTGACCACTCGCATGCGCGTGAACCGGCGATGGAATGTTTTTGACGGCTGTCACTGTACCCAACTTTTTATCTTTTTCGAATTTCCCGCGTGACGTGGCGGTTGATGATTAGGCGATGACTTTCTCTCTCCACTGTTCATATTCCATCACATTAATTGCGATGGGTATAAAAGGAAACAAAATTCTCTAATCGAAGTTTTATCGCCTTTATTTGCTGGTTATTTTCTGTGCTTTCTTTCTGATAAAACTCTGATCTTTCGCATATACCTTTTTACCCGAATATTCTGCAATGTCGAACGTTCAAACTGAGGTTGACGAGATAGAAATTTCATGGGACCATTTAGAATACGAGAAGTTGCTGGTGACGTATGGCATTCCACCGGAGTGGGAGCTGGAATTTCCTTCTCTAGGTTCTATAGCCAGTTTATCACCCCCTGGTAAAATGGCTATTTATGCTGATTATTTCACCTGTGGGAATTTTCGTCTTCCGTTGACGAAATTCTTTATGAAGGTGTTGACTGCCAATGGGATTCATTTATCCCAGCTGCATCCACGTACTGTAATGCGAATTCGTCATTACGAATTCGTTTGTATAGCGCGTGACCTGGTGCCACATGTTGACCGATTCCTCGTCTTCTACCGTCTTGCCATCCGTGATGGTTGGTACACCTGTCAAGGATTTTCCGACCGAAGTATTGGATACGAGGTTGAGAAGGTGTCCGCCAATTGGCGTAGTAAATTTTTTTGGATTTCTGAGGACGTGGTGCCAGTTACCATGGTCCACCGTCCGGTAAATTCTCGTCTTCCGGACGTTGTTACGGTTGCCCATGAGGGGCGTGATTAATTCCATACTCTAACGGCGGAACCAACACCGATGCGGGCGCTACCTGAGGAGGCCCTGGTGTGGGCGGGCATGAGCAGCTTGTGGCCATCGGAATTTATGGAGCCCATCTTTGTTGATCTAAACGAACGTAAGTTATCTTTATTGCCTTTCCTTTTCCTTGGACCTTTTTATGACTTATCTTCTATCTTTTCAGGCCGGAGTTCTATGATTAACGCTCTGTTCGAGGATAGGGGTTGCGTCCGCAAGAGCATTCGTGATGAGGGGGACCTACCCATCCTTGAGAAAACCAAATCCCGATTCCTTTTTCCCAAGAAGGTGCGGGCTGAACCCATTGTTTCGGACCCATGTAAATCTCTTCCTCTAGATTTCCATTCAAGAAAGCCGTTTTTACATCCATTTCGTGAACTTCCAAGTTTCTAATGGCGGCAATGGCAAGCACCAACCTTATAGATGTTATTCGCGTAACCGACGAATATGTATCAAAGTAATCTAAACCTTCTCGTTGCTTATATCCTTTGATCACCAACCTTGCCTTATACTTATCGATGGTGCCATCAGGTTTCATCTTCTTCTTGAAGATCCATCGATATCTTAGTGGTTTACACCCTTGAGGAAGATCCACTAGTTCCCACGTATGATTTTGTAAGATAGAATCTATCTCACATTTGATGGCCTCCCTCCACTGAGGTCCTTCAGCGGAATTCACCACTTGTTGATACGTTTGAGGATCCTCTTCTACCATGTAGGTAAGGAAATCAGGGCCGAAGGATTTTCCAGTCCTTTTCCGTTTACTCTTTCTAATTTCAACCTCGTCTATCTCAGATTGTTCCCGAGGTTCATCTCCAGTACTCTCGTTTTGAATACTATCCTCAACCGGTCTAGAATAGCTCGGTTTTCCTTTATCCAAACATGGGAACTTATATTCAAACCATGATGCATCCTTTGATTCTATTACCTTTGAGACAGTTGCGTATGTTCTAAACCCTTCTCCGCTTAATGCCATTACTTCTGACGGGATGATCGCCATCTTATCATTAAACGATGATGATGATGGCGATGCTTCTGATTTTTCCGCTTCTTAAGAAGAGACGGACTCTGATGAGGATGCCCCTGAACTTTCCTCTGTCTCATCTTTATTGGCAGAGTTGGAGAAGAAGAGGGCGTTCATGGCTTTTCAAGCAAGCCAAGTGGATACCAAGACTGCGGACGCTGAGGCGGGACCTTCAAAGAAGAAACGAAAAACTCATCGTCCCAAGAAGCCACAGTACAGTCTTGCTGATCACATTGTTACGATGGAAGGTATGTATTACCCTTGAAATGTTTTACTATTTTTAGGTTGCTAGCTTAGTGTGACTATTTATGCAGATCCGTTGATCTTCTCGGAAGATGTGTCTGAGAGGTTGCCTACTCCAACTCCTCAAACTGAGAAGCAACCATCTCCTTCTCCAGAAAGAGAGGCGGAAGACAAGCCTTCTACTCCTCCGATTAATATTAATGTGAAAGATCGACCGACCTCTTCTCCGGTTGATATTTCGGCGGAAGAACCCAATAACCAGTCTGAGACTGATAATCGTTTCGACTATCTTTTTCAGACTGGGAGTGTTACTAGAGACCAGTAGGACAACCCTGCTGTTAATGAGGAGGGTTTCAGGACCGGTGAGTCTCCTCCTCGACCTCCTCCTCAACAATCATCTCATTTCCCCGTTGGCCTAGAACCTTCAGGTTCCCGTTATTATGGGGATGCGAACTTGGGTGATAAGCATGATTTTTTGTCCCTCCATGGGACATTACTAATGGATCTCGGTTTACTGACCCCGGGGTCTGTATGAGTTTTATTTGACACTGCGTGCCACCGGCCGAGATGGTGCACCAGCGTGATCTTTCCCGCCACGACCTTCATATAGACGTAGCCTATCATCTGGCTAATGCCTTAGCCGGTAGTCAAGAGGTTTTACATGAATGGCGTACTATGGGCGGGAAGCTAGGTGAATCCTCCCGAGCCTTTGAAGCTGCGAGGAAAGAAGCTGAGGAGCACCGTGTTGCGGCCCATACTGCTAAATGGAAGCAGGTCGACGCAGAGAACGCCCTCAAGAGTGAGCAGGATCGCAATGTTGCCGCTGCTCTTCGGTGGAAGGAAGCCTGTGAGAAGCAAAATTCCCTTCTTGAGGCTGCTCGGGCGAAGGCTCAAAAGGAGAGAGATGATTTGGCCCGTGCTAAAGAGGCAAACTCAGCTTTGGAAAATCAAGTGACCCTTCAAGGCACTCGAATCCAAGAGCTTGAGGCGGAACTAAAGTTGCAGAGGGAACAGGTTGAGATTAAGGACAAGAACGCTGCTGAGATTCAAGCTGCCTATGACTCCCTCCTGCGAGCTCATGAGGAAACGGCTGCGGGATCTCAAGCGCTTCAGGCGCTAGCTGAACGCGCGGAGCAGGATTGTCAGTGGTTTCTCACTCGAGGAATTGATGTTGTAAGTTTTTTCCACTTTAATACTCATTTCTTACTTTTTATTTTCGATATTGAAGACTTATGTTTTTATCCTAACAGATTGCCCGCCATGTCAAGGGAAGTGCAGAGCTTACTGATAGCTTTGCCAATGTAATGGATGCCTCTTCTTCACTTGGACGTGTGATAGGTTTTCATGAAGGGATGAATTATGCTCAAAGTAACCGTTCATTCAAAGATCATCCTCTTCACGGCCTTGACGTCAAGCAGGAGCGGAGAATACGGGTTAAGGAACATGATGGTCTACGCTTCCCGCTTCAGGACATGCTTCCGGAATTTGCTTCCGCTCATGACGGTGTGCAACAGTTAAAGATCTATTTGGGCGAGGATTCTGAAGATGACTCTTCGGAAGACACGTCATTGAAGGATCCGGAAGACAAAACAACCTCAAACCCTTAGAATAGGTTTAGATGTTTTGTAACTTGTAATTTTTCTTTCCACTTTTGTAGTCATTTTTTTGGTAATTAATGAGAAAGAGTTTTTTGTCCTTTGTGAGAACCAACTATTTTAAGGAAAATATCCTTAAGAGATTTTTGAAATTTGAAATTTTTGAAAATTAGATAATCATGATGACGTGGCGGAGAGAGACTTCTTAGGAGCAATTGACAAGACATGTATGACGCTTTTGACAGCATGTTTTCAATTTCTTGAATCTCCCGCCTGACGTGTCAGTCATCTGGCGGTCCGCGGTTTCTCTCTCCTCTGGCACTCCATAACGATGCATTAATTGCGATGAGTATAAATATATCACTTGTGATTTCATTCAACTCTTATCATTTTCAAGTTCTCTCTCATTCAAACACTCAAAGCATAAAACTTTCTGAGATTTTCCTCTTCTTTTTATTAGATGGCTGGAGAAAAGAAAGGCACCCATACTATCCACGACGTCGTCATGAATCTTAAAGAGAAAGACTTTGATGAGGTTAATGTATATGGCCTGGAATCTGAATGGGAGCCAGAACGTCCGGCGAAAGGTTCTGTTGCCACCAGCCCACCGCCAAAGAAGATTGCTATGTATGTGGACCATTTCACGACCGGGAACTTCCGAATTCCGGTGACGAAGTTCGTCCAATCTATCTTGACAACCTATAGGATTCATATATCCCAGGTCCATCCTTTTGGGATGTTGAGAATTCGTCACTTCGAATTCTGCTGTCAAGTTCGAGATTTTGAACCGTCTGTCGGCATGTTTTCCGTATTCTACAAAATGACCTTCCGCGATGGATGGTATAGCTTTGCTTCCACCGAGAAGAATATTATAGGCACGGAATGGATCCGCAGCCTTCATGGCTGGAAGTCGAAGTTTTTCTGGATCCGGGAGGAGGTTATACTGTTCCCGATGACCCGTCGGAAGGCGGAGGAGACCATGCCAGTGGTTCCAGCATCTGCCCACGAGGGGCTTGCCTGATTTACACCTTGACTACTACTCCAACTCCCATGCGCCCAATCCATGAAGGGGCAATGGTGAGTGCGAAGATGAGCCGTCTATGGCCATTTCCCTCTTTGGAACCTTACTACGAGCAGATTGACAAGAGTAAGTTTTGGGAGTATTCTTTCTCTTGTTTTAATATACCTCAGATTTCTGACTGTTATCATTATTTGTGCAGGTGAGGGTTCTTCCTTCAGTACTTTGTTAGATCATGAAGGGGAATGATGGTGCGTCGCAAAATCTATGAAAGGGATGTGCCTTTTCTTGAGCGTACAAGCCCTAACTTTCTATTTCCCACCGCGTTTCGCTCGGAACCAGTAGTTTCCGAGGCGATGTACGCCCAAGGTGAGGAGTATGTTAAATATTGCATCCAGAAAGGTGAGGGCATTTTGAAACCCCGACCTGTGACTGCTATTACTTCTAGCGGAGTGACTGTACTCTTTTCCTCCAGCGAAGAGTCGTCATTCTGCGAAGGAAGTTTTCCAGCCGGTGCTAACAACGTTGTGGACTCAACTGCAGGTCTTACCCGCCAGAGAGCCACTACTAGCCAGGCAGCGGGCCAAGATGATGTTGACGCTGCTGCTGGGGAAAACCATCCCCGTCCTGATGATGTCACTACTGAAGGTGAACGTCCAGTTGCCGATGCGGACGTTTCAAAAGTGGCTGGCAAACGCAAGGTTAATCTTGCCAAGGCCGCCCCTAAGAAGAAGTCTAAGAAGGCAAAGCCTTATGCTTTGGAAACGCGTTTGGATCAACTTGACGCAGACGATCGTTCATTAGGTAGGCAGAATCTTTTTATTTGTTAGCTGTCGTGGATTAGAATGTTTCTAACCCATTGTTAATGTTTTTCAGTGAACCTGAATAACCTTTCTGAAGGTGCTACAGGTTTGAAAGGCTCAACTCCTCTTCCGCTACCGCCGCCTCCTAACACTGCTAAAGATCCGGTTATTGTGGCGGATGATTCTCCTTTGAAGAATAAGGAGGTCGACCATACTGAATATGTCAGTATGTCACCTTCTTATAATGTTCATCACTTCAGGGATCAAGGAGGCGTGACCATGTTTCCTCACGCTTCTCAGACTTCTCCAGCTCCTCAAGAGGAAGATCCTACCCCGCACCAACCGCGTTGGTCATTACGTCGGGATTCAACATTCCGTGACATGGACCTATGTTTCGAATATTTGCGGGAGAGTCTTCCTCCCGGTGAGAGGGAGCGACGTCGCCGTAGTATTCGCCAAGAATTACTGAACTCCAATTCTTATTATTTGGCGAATACTATTTCCACTAACCAGGAAATAACCAGGGACTGGTTGGCGATGAATGAGCAATGGGACGAGCTGGCGGCCTCTGCATCCGATGCCATGGAGGAAGCTCTTAAAGCTATGAGCGAGGCCCGAGAAACCCGCCAGGCTCTAGAAGCGGAGAAGGTTGCTCGATCCGCTGCCGAGGAGGCCAGGATTGTTTTCCAGAAACAATTGGATGAACAAGCCAAATTGATGGAGGCTCTTCGAGCTAAATCGGCGGCCAAGGACAAGTGTTTGTCTGACCTTAACGCCAAGAACCGAGACCAAGCCTTGGAGTGCGCCGGTCATAAGATGGAGCTTGTCCGGGCGAAGGTGGACCAGAAATGGCTACTAGCGGAAGCTATCCCCAAGGTACGTACCTTGTTGTTATTAAAAATAATCTAAGTGTTTAGAGTTACTTATGCATAATTGTTCCAACAGGTCATCGCCGATGTTCGGGCGAGCGATGAGCTTGGGAACTGTGTTGCTGTTCTCCTGAAGGCGTCTAAGCAAGCTGGCCGCCAATTAGGCTTTGATGAAGGCTACAAGGTTGGCTCGACTTCTAGGGTTCCTGAGGAGTATATTTTGGCTGGCCAGAATACTACTGCCGTCCTTAAACAAAAGACAAAAGATTTTGATTCTTTGAAATTTTCTTTGACGGAGCAGATATCCGAGCTTGCGGACAAGGAGGACAGCATCAAGCAGTTAAAATCTCTTCTTGATATTGATGAAGAAGATGAAGAAGATGAAGAAAATGCTGAAGATGCGGGAGGCGAGGGTGCGGGACATAATGATGTCGCACCATAGATAGGTTTTTCTTTGTAATTAAACTCTCCATGTCTTATAATCCCTTTTGTATGAATAAAGAAGGCTTATTTTTATATCCGGTACACTTTGTTTATTTTTCATAATATAAGTATTTGGAGGATCTTCTTTGTAGACCAATAAAGGATTACATAACAATACAAGTCTTAAACGACTGAAATGAAAATTTCTATAAATGAGGCATACGCCGAATTACAAGAAGTGAAATTACATAGGTTGTGAATATCTAATTAGGTAAGCAGGCCAAAAGAGAAGAACAAACTATATGTAGCATTTTTTTAGTTGGGCCCCATTCCAAGTTTTAGGGATCTCAGTCCCATCCAACATTTCTAACTTGTAGGCACCTTTAGATAAAACTTTCTTAATTTTATAGGGTCCTTCCCAAGTTGGGGCCAACTTGCCCGGTGGCTTCATTATTGCGGAAGACAAATTTTCCCGCATCAAATTCACATCTTTGGACCCGCGAGTTATAATACTTTTGCAACTGTCGTTTGTAATTATGCTCGCTGATCGATGCTAGTTAT
Source organism: Bidens hawaiensis (assembly GCF_021521415.1). Classification (NCBI taxonomy): domain Eukaryota; kingdom Viridiplantae; phylum Streptophyta; class Magnoliopsida; order Asterales; family Asteraceae; genus Bidens; species Bidens hawaiensis. The sequence goes on from NW_027492790.1 coordinate 248,861, forward strand.
CTCCTCTCTTCGAGGAGGTCAAGATTCATCCTGAGTTCATGATCATTGTGCTTAATCAGTAAAACTCGGGCGGATGGAATTCCAATCTCGGCTGGAATCATGGCTTCTGTGCCATATGTTAGACTAAAGGGGGTTTCGGAATTGCTGGAATTCTTTTGGGTGCGAAAGGCCCATAGTACATGGGGCAATTCGTCGACCCAGCCTGTCCGTTTAGTCCCTAATCTTGCTTTGATTCCTTCCTTGATCGTCCGGTTGGTTCTCTCAACCTGACCATTCGGTTGCGGGTGGGCTACAGAGGTGAATATTTGAGAAACGTGTAATTCTTTTAACCATTCTTGTAGTCCACTGTCCGCGAACCGAGTTCCGTTATCGCTAACGAGTTCCCGAGGAAGACCAAACCGACATATTATGAATTCCCATAGGAATTTCTTAACAGTTGCTGCTGTTATGGAAGCAACCAGTTTAGCCTCTACCCACTTTGTGAAGTAGTCGATGGCTACTATCAAGAATTTGACACGTCCTGGGGCTTTGGGGAAAGGTCTCATTATGTCGTTCGCCCATTTCCTGAACGGCCAAACCGAAGTGACTGGAACTAACTCGTTCTTTGGACGTAACGTGTTAGGAGCATGACGCTGGCATGAATCACACTTTCTGACTTCTTGCACAGCATCCAAATGCATTCCTGGCCAATAATATACGGTGTTTATTAGTTTTGCTACGACCATGCGCGGGCCAGCATGAAGACCACATATGCCTTCAAGAACTTCTCTAATTAGATAGTTTGCGTCCTCGGTATCCACACATCGGAGTAGTGGTCCGAGGAAGGAACGTCGGTATAAAACACCGTCATGTAACTGATAGTTCATGGCTTTGTGCTTTATCTTCCGGGCCGCTGCTTTTCCTCCTGGGAGGGCTCGGGATGACAAGTATGCTACAATGGGTGTCATCCAGGATTCCTCACCCGTTTGGATTACTAACACTTGGTGTCGCGGAACAGAACGACGGTCCAATATTTCAACACGGATGTCTTTGGCGAAATGTTCAAAGTTTGTTGAAGCCAATTTACTAAGAGCATCTGTTGATTTATTCTCGCTTCTCTTTATGTGAATAACCTTGCACGAGGAGAACTGAAGCATCAAATATTTCGCCTGTGATACATATGAAGCCATGATGTCATTCTTTGCTCCATATGTGTCGTTAATCTGCCCCGCAATCAACATGGAATCCACGCGGGCTTCCAAATATTTAGCCCCAAGCTTTTTGGCTATCCGTAAGCCTGCCAAGAAAGCTTCATACTCTGCCTCGTTGTTAGTACTCTTGAAATCTAACTTTATGGCGTATGTAAACTCATGACCTTCGGGATTGACTAGCCTGAGGCCTGCGCCAGATCCCTCACTGCTTGAAGCCTCGTCTGTGAACAAAGACCAGATTTGTCCTTGTTCCGGTAGTGCTTGGTGTTGCTGCTCGATCAAACATTCTTTTTCTTTGTGATGCGGGACTTCTGTTACGAAGTCCGCCAACACCTGCCCTTTAATTGCTGGACTAGGTTTGTATTCTATTGCCTGTTCACCTAGCTCGATGGCCCATTTGGCCAATCGTCCAGACAATTCCGGTTTACTAAGGACGTTTTTAAGCTTGTACCCAGTTAAAACGTTGATAGGATGCCCTTGAAAGTACCTGCGGAGGCGTCGTGCTGCATAGACCAATGCTAAGACAAGTTTTTCCAACATGGAATATCTTGTCTCCGGGTCTGACAGTGTTCTGCTTACGTAATAGATCGGTGTTTGGACGTTTTTCCTATCTGTCAGGAGGACCGCCCCAATAGCAATGTCTGATGCTGATAAGTACATCATTAAAGGTTCTCCCGCATAAGGTGCTGTCAACGTAGGCAATTCCATCAAACATTTTTAACCTCTAAGAAAGCTTGTTCCGCTTCCGCAGTCCATTTGAACTGTGCTTTCTTGAGGCAATTCCGTAGTGTTGATACAAAAGGATAAGACTTGGCTGCATGATTCGCCAAGAAACGATTCAAAGCAACCAATCGACCATTGAGTGTTTGAACTTCCTTAAGAGAAGAGGGAGAAGGCATGCGGGCTACCGCTTGGACTTTATCCGGATTAGCTTTGAAGCCCGCACCCGTGACGATTACTCCGAGGAATTTTCCTTCCTCCGTCCCGAACAAACATTTAGCTAGATTCAGCTTCATGTTGATGCTCCTCAAGGTTTCGAATGTCTCTTCGATATTCCTCAACATCTGGTCTTCCTCAACACTTTTGATCATAAGATCGTCCATATAAACTTCCAAATTTCGACCAATTTGTCCTTTAAACGCTATAGCCATCAACCGTTGATATGTGGCACCCGCATTCTTCATTCCGAAAAGCATCATTTTGTAGCAAAAAGTGCCTTGATCGGTGCGAAATGTTGTTTTGTCTTCATCGTCCGCAGCCATGCGGATCTGATGATAGCCTTTGCAGGCGTCCAGGAAGCTTTTGAATTTGAATGGTGCCACCGCATCAACTTTGAGATCTATTTCGGGCAAAGGATAGCAATCCTTGGGACAAGCCTTGTTAAAATCCTTGAAATCTATGCACATCCGCCATGTCCCGTTGCTTTTGGGAACGATAACCGGATTGACGACCCAGGTTTGATACTGAATTGGTCGGATGATACCAGCCTGTAAGAGGCCCTGAACTTGCTCATTCATTGATTTTGTTTGTTCCGGACCCATCTTACGTTGTTTTTGAAAAATCGGTGTAAACATAGGGTTTACCCTCAGCTTGTGTTCCGCAATGCTCCGCGGGACACCAGACATGTCCGCGGACTGCCATGCGAAGACATCAAGATTTTTTTGTCAACAACTGCTTCAGAAAAGTCCTTACTATCTCGGAGATAGCGGGTACAATTGTTACAGTTTGATCAGGAAACTTCTTATTCAAAACCCACTTTTCAGGTTCAATTCGTTGAGCCTGTTTTGGAATCTTGTTGGGCTTTGAACTCTCAGTTGCAAAGCAATGTCGATTGAAATGGATTACTGCCACACTGGTGGGTGTTGGAACTCCTACCGCACCGTGAGCAGTTGACGGATGAGCATTGAAGTCACCAATGGCTTCTCGTCCGAGGATGATGTCATGTTTCGATGTTGCAGGTAGAACTAGGAATTCGACTTCCTCGGTCCTTGAATGAGTTCCATCGTTTAGAATGACTGGGAAAGAAATCACCCCATGCGGATGCATTATTTCTCCTCCAAACCCCGAAACTGGAGCATGGATGGGTTTCAATCTTTCTTTGTCCTCATCATCAAGTTGTTCAAAGCATTGTTCGTACATGATATCCGATGTACTCCCAGTTTCAAAGAACACATATTGAGAATGGTAATGACCTAAAACAACGGTGATAATTAAGGGGTTTTTTTTATTGGGTCCACCATTGACTCGTGGAAAAATCACTGGTTCGTTTTTCCATTCTTCTTCATCAGATTCTCTCCTTTTTCCTCCCACCTTATGTCCGCCCTGGATCATATGGACGTTCAAGTCCTTGACTTGCTTTTTGGATGGCCCTTGGTTTTCCCGTATGGGAGCTTTACCAGTCCCGGGCTTCCCATCTTTCACCAAGTGTCCAATTTTCCCGGATTTCACAGCCAACTCTATTTCGCTTTTTAAAGCATTACATTCGTTCATGTTATGACCGATGTCATTATGAAACGAACAATGTTTTTTGGCATCGAAGAATGACCTCCTCGTGAATGGCTGTGGCTTCCGGAAGTTCACGTTCTCTGTGGTGAAATTTTCAGCAGGAGTTTTTGAAAGAGAAGTTCACCTGTGAGGACCTCGACTCAAGGGTCCTGTTTTGTTCTTATTGCCGATAAGGGACCTTGCGTCAAACGGTTTTGATGCCTCAGTATTTGGCTGGAGTTATGACCAGATTGGCCCTTTTGCCTGTTTATTAGGTCGTGGAGTTTGAAACTCAACTTTGAATTTCTGTTTCGAAATGTTATTCCCAAATATTTTTTCAGTGTTGGCAAATAACTTTGCTGCAGTCATAAGATCGTCCCACTCTTTTGGCATTCCATCCTTTCCCGTGAGTGTGCAGATCATCTCATCACATTTGACATTCTTACGAAAGGCACAGCGAAGCATGTCCTGGCTGATCCCACCAATATTTAGGCTTTCATCATTATACCTGGTAATAAAATCTTCAATGGATTCATTATCCCGGCGGACAACATACGGAATCTCTGATTGGTCACGCGTGTGCTTTTTCTGTTGGCTGAACTGTTGTGAGAACTTCTTCACCAGATCATCCCAACTAGAGATTTGACCGTCGGGAAGTTTTTCGAACCATTCCCTCGCTGCCCCCGTTAGTGTTAATGCGAACATATGACACCAATAGGAGAGCGTCCATCCTCTCACGCCACCTACCGCCACAAAGTTTTGTAGATGATCACTTGGATCAGTCATGCCATTGTATCTACCCACCGTTGTAGGTATCCTAGCATTGACAGGGAAAGGTGTTGTTGCAATACTGGCTATGAATTTTGATTTCTCGGCAAATGCTGCCGGACGATATGGCTTGGTGAAATCTTCTTCAGCATCGCTGTGATACACGGTATGGCGGACGACGTCATGCGAGCGATTGCTTCTTGCCCCCGAACTCATTCTGCTATCACCCGTGTAGAAACTGTAGTCTCCCGGACGATAAGTTGAGTCATAGCTATCATATTCATCGAAGTAGGAAGGCATCCGCATATCTATGCGAGGACGAGGGCGTAGCCTTCGTGGTTCAATGAACTCTTGGTCAGTTTGTTGGTTGTAACGAATTTGACTTCCTCTCACCGTTGGAGGAGGAGAAAGAGATCTCTGAGGAGATTCTTCGTAAGTCAAAGCACGGGCATGATAACGTTCATTACGTACCCTGCGTTCGTATTCAGCCACCAAACTTTCCTGTTGCACGCGGAGCCATTCATCCGGAGACAACAGTCCTCTAGATCTGGACTCATGACGGTGAGATATCGCTAGTTCAGAATCTCCGGAATCACCTTCCAGATCCATAACTGATCTAGTACGGCGAGTCTCTCTCGTAATTCGTCCTTGACCTGCCAAATTGGAACCCTCCGGAGCCGTAACCCGTCCAAAATCGATGGGAGTTGGTCCGGCTGGTGCAACAACGCGCTCAAGGGTACGTCCTTCCGGCGTTGCACCGGTGGCACGTGAACCCGAAGCTAAGCCACATGCAAAAATACTGGAAGCAAAACCCTCAGGTGCATCAGTATTATCAACACGTGGTGTTTGTAGAGGAGTTCCCGTCGGCCCCTCAGAAAGTTTACTCATACTTTAAACGAATCAAAATACCAACGGAGAAAAAATTGTGCAGTTCTAACACCAAAACGGATGGCGCCAATGAAGAAACACGGATCCAATCCCCTGGTATGGGTCCTGGATCCAATGAGTCCACAGGGTAAAATACGACAACTACTAACACAGTATGAGCACAACTTCCCAAAGTCCAATGACTGGAACCTGCAAAACAGACACCGTGAGTCTCGCTACAGGAAGGACAAGAGGGGGTGTCTTCCTGTAACCACCCTCTGACGTGAGAATCAGTAACGTTCGTAAAGAGAGAAGTACTGAAGTAAACAGACTAAGAGTAGTCAGAGTATATGTAAGTAAGATTACCGGTGAGTGAATGAATACCTCATGTAGGTTGACAAAGTATTTATAGCCGAAGGATGTAGGAAAGTGATTGGGCCAGCTGTCCTCTTCTAGAATATCCCGATAACCGCCTGGACGCGTGTCCTCTTGTGATAGGTTGAGCTATACGTCCCATGTGCATGGGTATAACAACCTGGACACGCGTCACCCAACGATAGGACGGATTGCACCCTGGCCATGTGCACGGTTATAACAACCTGGCTAGGTGTCCCTCATTCATTGGTAGGCAAGTCACGTATTCTTCAAGTAACAATCGTGAGCGTTCTTCTAAAGGGTAGTTAGTTATTGACAGTTGTCCAGTTGGCATTGCCCTCCGGTCATTTTGGCGGACCGATATCTTGTCCCGCGGATGATTTCTGAGGGTGCCAGGATGCTTCCGCGCGTGGTATGAGGACGTTCTTCCTCTACCGTGATATGCGGGTGATCCATATGTCCCGCGGGTGATATGTGAGAGGTTTCTCTATGACCTGCGGGTGGTACTTAAGGGTATTTGGATGTTTTTGCGAATTCAAAACAGTCGCAAAAATAACAATTGCATCCAAGCCAGCCATAAATTGATCGTAATTTTTGTGGCTGATTCATTTCCATCGCCGGAAAGGAAAAATAAACAAGCTAACCAAAAATTTCGAAAAACAAATTATTAGTTGTAAGATGGACATATAATATAATTAAATAAAATAAATATATATATGTTTTAAACTATGTGCATGGTTTCAAAATATAAGAATTTTCTTAAAACTAAAACTTAATACGCGTACATAAAACAATAGTCAAAGTACAAGACGTTCAAATTTTGTGAAATAAAAACATAATCAATGTGCCCAAGTTTTTCCGAATAAAATAAGTGAAGGTTGGTATTATTTGTATTGTTAATTAAACTAAAGCAGGGGAATTTCGGATAGAATTTAGTTGTATTAGTTTGAATATAATATAAACCAACTTTAATAGGCGAAGATAAAACAATTCTTTATCGTCACCTTTTTATTTCTTTTTATTAAAAAAAGATGAAAAATTCGAGTTGCTTATAAACAAAGGGATATGTACATGATATGTGTGCCATGTAATCATATATTATGGAAGAATAATATGTTTCTGCTTTGTTTAATCCTACGGATGACTTTAGTCTATTATTTTTTGTTTTACAAACTAGTTATCTCTTCTATATTTTCCTAAATAAGTTAATTAAATTACTCATTTTGGACTTTTGGTAGTATACTTTTTTCTTTTTCCATTTGTTTAGTTAATAAATTAAGTTCTCACTTAATTATGACGTAAACTACAAAATTTCACAGCAGCCTCTTCTTATTGGTTTAAAGTTTTTTTTCTTTATGATTAGAAAAAATAATCTTATTCATTCTTTTGTTTTACTTGGAATATACGTTCGGCTAGGGTGTTCTCTAAAAAAGATTGACCACACAACTAGAAACGTAACCATGTTCACTACACACCATGACACCAGCTAGCGTTTAGATAACATCATTGAATACCATAAGCATGACAATATTGCTTGTAACGAATTTTAGTCGCAATTCGTGTATCTTGAACTCATTTTCTTAGTTCACATATCAATAACATTACACATTCACAAAATTCTTAAAATAGTTCATGATGACGGGGGTAGCCCAAGAAAATAATAAAATGGCTGGAACATATTATCGCTAAAAGAGTTAAAAGGTTAAACGCTTCAAATCCCGCCCAAACTTATGTAAATAAGCACCCACGTGCTACAGTACAATGTCATATCACTATTCACATCCTTGTCCCCTCTGAGCAAAGGACACATTCAGATAAAGTATTATTATTTTATCTATGGACCACCGGTCCAAAGCTTCCCGCCCAACAATGGTCAACTCTCTATGCAAACAAGAGGCTAACTAGTTAGTTACATCTGAACTAAAAAGCTTACATCTCCTCACTTATATAAAAGACGCTTAGCCATAAACACAAACACACCAGATTTGGGAAGATAACACCATCTCCCTAATCTTCTCTTCTTCCTTGAGAAATATGCTCCTAGCTTATTTCTTTCTTACTTCAATACCTTCATAGCTTCACCAAGAACATCATTCCAAAACCGATTCCAAACATCACGGTTCTTAATCATTGGTGAGCTATAACAACAAGAAACTAACTAGTGAACCTCCTTCTACGTTTTGCAAACGTAGAGGGACACCACGACCTGCGTTGGGCTAATCTGAACCCTTGAAGCCTTTTAGCCTAACCAGTCTATTCACTATCAAAGGTCTTATCTTTGTTGTAGCAACAAGTTGGCGCCCACCGTGGGGCTACGCCGCTTACTTTATCATAAAGACCAGTAGTGTAGCTCCATCACCATGACAGAAGGTGAATCTCTCGAAGAAGTTAATCAAGTGTCAAGAACACCAACACCAAGATCCGGTCAAGAAACTCCGGCGACAACCTCGATTTTCTCCACTCCGGGAGGAACCTCGACGGAACCTTTGTTCCTCGAGTTTTCATCTTTTCGAACTCCAACTCCTTCATGATCTGGGGTTCCTTCTCCTTATGCAGGAGTCACGAACACCCCGGAACGTGTCGACTTGACGATGGAAGGTGTGTCACGGCATTTCTTGCAACTAAGATATCTTCTTAACCGCCACGTGAGCCAAGAAAGAGAAAAAAGGATAAGATTAAGGCTGGAGTACGACGAAGATGAACCCTCACTATCACTCGGGCGTCCACCTTCCCCTTTAACCAGCTCACAACCTGCTGCTTCTCTTTTAGAGGCTGGTCCAAGTGTAACCTGTCAACCTTTTAACCCATCTCCCTACACCTATGGGAGACCAAGCCCAACGGCTTTCCCTTTGTTCACTTCACAACCCCTTGGACACGAAACCACTCTTGACCAAATATGGCAGTCACCAGCTTCAAGTGTTCCCCCTACAGCCACTACATGGGAGCAGGCCATGTCGGTCTTACCCTTGGCTCGAAGTGCTGCAATGAGCACTCCCACTGGAACAAACCAAATAGCAGCAACCCCTGAAAGCCTTCAAGGCTTCAACCTTATGCCTCAGATGATAGCCCAAATGATGACACACCTCCCTTGAACCCAGCTCATCAACCAAGCGTTGGGTACTCACCAGGGAACGACGAGTCATAATACAAGGGTAGATGAAGACCTTGCGAAGCCTTACAAACCCGGAAACCTTTCTTGTTTCTCTCAACAAATTGCCGACTATGACTCTCAAAAAAAGATCAAGATGCCACCCCATATAAAAACATATGATGGGACTAAGGAACCCGAAGACCACCTACAGGTCTTCACTGGGGCGGCCAGAATTGAAAAATGGTCCCACGCTGAATGTTGCTTGATGTTCATGCAAACATTAGTCGGATCAGCCAGGATATGGTTCAATGACCTTCCTGCTCAAAGCGTTCGAAGCTTCGATGATCTGAGCAAAGGGTTCTTGGCCCACTTTTCACAACAAATGAGGTAAGTCAAGGATGCCACGGTCATTTTCCAGATAAAGCAGAAAGATGATGAAAGCTTTCGAGACTTTATCGAAAGGTACAAAAAAGAAGGGTTACAATATGTGGGGGCTGACGAAAAAATGAGGGTTGCAGGCTTCATGAACGCCATCACCTCCAAATACCTCACAAGGGACTTTAACAAGTGCCTACCTAAAACCCTTGAAGAAGCTCTTGAGCGAGCTGAAGCTCATATCCGAGGCGAAGAGGCGGTCGATTTCAAAGAACAAAGAAAAAGAGCTCCTAGTTGGCGAGGCAACAGCCCCAACCGAAAGAAAAGGAACTACAACCCTTACGATAAATACCCAAAGAGTTCAGATCAACGAAGGCCTGAAGGTCGGAACCCTCCAAGAGAGAAAAGACTGTGAACTTCACAGCCTTAACCAAAACCCCTCAGGAGATCCTTGCCACAGAAAAGGTGAAACACAACTTCCGACCTCCTCGACCCTTGCCCAAGAGCAAGAAAAATGAAAACTCAACCCAGTTCTGTGATTTTCATGAAGAAAAAGGTCACCACACCAACGATTGCTTTCAACTCAAGAGAAGAATTGAGAAAGCCGTTAAGTCTGGAGAGTTGGCTCATTTAGTGAAAGGGTTCAAAGACAAGATGGCTGAAAGAAAAAGAAAAGAGGTGAATATGGTGAATATAGACGATAGTGTTTCCTGCAAACGACAACGCTTGGAGGCTTGGGAGCTTCAATGTCTCTGCTTCCCACCACCTCAAGGTAACTTACTCTCAAACCCTTTTGTGGTAGAAGCAAACATGGGAACACTCAAAACAAGCAAAGCCTACATCGACACAGGGGCGGCCACAGAGATCATGTATGAAAGGTTCTTCAATCAACTAAACAAAGAAGAACGTTCAAAGCTTCAACCCTCCGGGTCTTCTATAAAAGGTATCGCCGATGTACCCTTGAAGCCTCTAGGCCAACTAACCCTTGATGTCTGTTTTAGTGAAGGCAGGATGAAGAAAACCAAACCACTCACTTTTGTGGTTATCAACATACCTTCCAACTATGATGTGATCATAGGAAGGCCGGGACAGTGTGCGTTCAACATGGTTGTCTCAGTTGGTCAAGGTGCTGTGAAGTTCCCAACTGACAGGGGAATCGCAACCCTTCAACCTTCCCAAGAGATTTACACGGTTGAAGGGGGGAGTTCAAAAAATGAAAACGAAGAACAAGGCTTGATCATAAACCCAAAGTACCCTGAACAAAAGGTACGGGTAAACACAAGCCTTTCTAAAGAAACTCTCTCACACCTTGAGAAACTGTTGGTATGTTACAACGATGTCTTTGCTTGGTGCCCAGAAGACATGACCGGCATCCCTCGAAGCATTGCAGAGCATGAGCTAAAAATACCACCTGACGTCAAGCCTATTGTCCAAAAGAAACGGAGCCTGGCTCCTGAAAGAAGCTTTGCAGCATGCCAAGAAGTTGAAAAGCTTGTACAAGCTGGGATCCTACGTGAGGTCAAGTATCAATCTTGGGTGGCTAATCCAGTCATGGTTCGAAAGCCCGAAAAGTCTTGGAGGATGTGTATCGACTTCAAAGACTTAAACAAAGCATGTCCAAAGGATTGCTATCCCTTACCCGAGATGGACCTCAAGGTCGACTCTTTAACCGGTTATCCTTTTAAGTGTTTTCTTGACGCTTACAAGGGTTACCATCAGATTCTCATGAAAGAGGAAAATGAAGAAAAAACCGCTTTCCACACGGACAATGGTATCTTCTATTACCAAAAGATGCCCTTTGGCCTACGAAACGCCGGTGCAACCTACCAACGTTTGATCGACAAAGCATTTGCTAGCCAAATCAGCAGAAACTTGGAAGCTTATGTCGATGATCTAGTAATAAAGAGCAAAACCGAGCATCAAATGCTTGAAGACATACAAGAAACCTTCCAAAGCTTGAGAAAGATCAACATTAGCTCAACCCAGGAAAGTGCTCATTCGGGTTCGAAGAAGGCAAGTTTTTGGGACACATTGTGGGAAAACAAAGCATAAAAGCTAACCCCAACAAAGTCAGGGTTGTTCTCGAAACCAAATCTCCATAAAGCAAAAAAGAAGTGGAAAGTCTGAATGGAAGGCTTGCAGCCTTGAAGCGTTTTACCTCCAAGCTTGCTGAGAAGCCCCTACCCTTTTTTAAAGCGCTAAAGGGTTGCACCAACAAGAAAGATTTCAGGTGGACGGAGGAAGCAGAGGAAGCCTTCAACCAAATGAAGCAACATTTGGCTTCACTTACAGCTATTGCAGCCCCTGAAACAGGAGAACTGATCTCTGTCTATCTCTCAGTCGCTGAAGAAGCATTAAGCGCGGTTCTAACCATCGAACGAGAAAAAGTTCAGGTACCCGTTTATTTCTTTAGTAAAACGCTAAAACTGGTAGAAATCAAATATCCTCATTTGGAAAAACTTGTTCTGACCTTAATTCAAACGGCCAGAAGGCTTCGAAGGTACTTTCAAGCACACCCTATACAAGTAGTCACCGACCAACCTATCAAAAGTGTGCTTGAAAAACCTGAAAATTCAGGCCGATTGGCCAAATGGGCTGTGGAACTAGGTAAACATAACATCACCTATGTCCCAAGAAAAGCTATAAAAGCCCAAGTCTTGGCGGACTTCATTGTGGAAATCCCGAAGCAAGTCATTCCTGAAATACACACAACTGTCACTGAACCTTCTGACCCTGAAGCCTGGAAGCTTTTTACCGATGGGGCTTCCAGCATCGAAGGGTCAGGAGCTGGGCTCGTTTTAATCAACCCTGAAGGGTTAGAATTTACATATGCTCTTCGACTTGAATTTCAGACCACCAACAATGAAGCTGAATATGAAGCATTGATCGCTGGTCTGAAGATTGCCAAAGAGATGAAGATCCAAAAGCTACAAGTCTTCACAGACTCGTTGCTTGTTTCAAGTCAAGTCAATGATAGCTATATTGCAAAAGAGCCCAACATGAAGAAGTACCGTGAAAAGGCAAAAGGGTTAATGACCACATTTCAAGAATGCACTATCAAGCAAGTCCCAAGATCACAAAACAAGAGAGCTGATTCCCTAAGCAAGCTAGAATCCCTCACTTTTGCACACCTCACCAAGAAAGTACTGGTGAAGTGCTGAAAACTCCTTCAATTCAAGAATTGGAGGTTCAAGATGTAATCACTGAAGAAGGTCCCAATTGGATGACTCCCATAGAAAGGTTCCTCAAGAATGGTGAGTTACCTTTGGACCAGACTGAGGCTGAAAGGGTTCGAATCAAATCAAGACAGTATGTGTTGCAAGGAGAAACGCTTTATAAAAAGGCTTACCTTGCACCACTACTGAGATGTGTAGGCCCCGAACAAAGTCAATATCTGATCAAAGAGGTTCACGAGGGGATATGTGGAGCTCATTTTGGGCCAAGAACGGTGGTTGCAAAATTGATGAACCTCGGATACTTCTGGCCCACCATGCACCGAGATGCAACGGAACAACTCAAGAAATGTGAAGCTTGTCAAATTCACGCACCGGTTCCCAAAAGCCCTAAACACGATCTAGTCCCCATCTCCTCGGCTTGGCCCTTTCACAAGTGGGGGATGGATATTGTTGGTCCATTCCCACCGGCCAAAGGTGGGGTAAAATTTTTGTTAGTAGCTGTTGACTACTTTACCAAGTGGCCTGAAGTCAAACCACTTGCAAAAATAACGGGCAAACAAGTCATCGAATTCATATGGGAAACCATTATTTGACGTTATGGGCTGCCAGGAGTGTTGGTCACGGATAATGGGAAACAATTTACTGAGAAGCCTTTTAGCACATGGTGCAAAGAATTCAGAATCACTCAAGTGTTCAGCTCAGTCGCATACCCACAATCCAACGGCCAAGCTGAAAGAACAAACAGAACAATCGTTGAGGGAATCAAATCAAGGCTGGGAAGGCATGACAACAATTGGCTTGAAGAACACCCAAACGTTCTCTGGGCAATAAGAACAACCAAAAAAACAAGTCACAAACGAACGACTTACAGCCTAATGTTCGGATCGGAAGCTGTAATCCCGGCCGAAGTCGGAGTTGTGACTCAAAGAACACTCAACATGGACCTCGAATCAAACAACAATAAGACCATGTTGAATTTGCAACTCCTCGAAGAAATTCGTGATCAAGCCGCGATACAAGAGGCTAAGTACAAACAAAAAATGGAAGCTTATTACAATGCAAGAGTAAAGCATGAACACTTCAAGCCTGGAGACCTTGTACTCCGAAACAATGAGGCCAGCAAGAAAGAGAATCAAGGAAAGCTCGGCCCAAAGTGGGAAGGACCATACACAATCCTCAAAGCTCACAAGGGTGGATCCTACAAGCTGACCGACACAGAAGGCAAAAAGCTTCCAAGACACTGGAACGGCAAAACCCTTAAAAGGTTCTATGCCTAGTCAAAACCTAAGAATGTATTTCAAGAGATGTACAATTCTATTTTTTGTGAACAACAACCTCTTGAATGAATGATAAACTTTTTGTCATAACTTGTCTTTACTATCCTATAATCAGGTTGAGAACCTAGCAAGAAACTCCATGGCAAGGACCATGTAAGGGGATGAGCTCCCAGGCCACATCGCTCAATAGGTTCAAGGGTTAAATGGACCTATATAAGGGGTGAGTACCTATATCAATCCAACTCCATGAGACTTAGAAAATTTTTAAACTAAAACTAATCACATAGACAGGTCCGAACAGCCTACACCAATTTGTTCCTTAAACTCCAAAATTTTACGAAAACAAAAAACATACACTAAGTAGTGATATAAAGGATAGCAAACATGTGCTTTTTACCTAATGAAGCCTTGAAGTTAAAAGTGACTGCAGCATTAAAACTTCTTAAGGAAAGTTAGCTAAAATCACATTAAACTAAGAAGACAAGCAATCAACACACACATAGAACATTATAAGTTCATAAACAAGGCCATTCTAAGGCCATAGCATCCATACATAATAAGCCAATTAAGGCTAAAACAAGGAAATCACAAGGATTCCCAAGAAAATGTTCAAGGGCCATAAAGGCCAAACACAACCACAGGACAGAAACTTTAAGAGTTCCATGCCAAACCTACATTGTTCAAGATTACATAACATTGTGCTAAGAAAGCTACGAATAAAGTGTTTAAACATCAGCAACAGGCTTTGAGGTACTAGCCTTACCACCCTTAGCATTCTTTGACTTCTTGACCTGTGAAACAACATCAGCAACAGCCGATCCTTCAAGGCTTGCCACATGAGACCCGTCGCTTCCCCCAGATAAGGTTTCCTCACTATCACCGGAGCGGGAACGTTTATTCGACCAGGACTCAAGCACCTCCTTAGCAACCTTCTCATCAAGGCCGGTTGGTTTCAAGCCCTGCAAAACTGAAAGAGGCTTACCATAGCATGATGAAACTTCACCCACATAAAGGTAAGTAAGCCTTTCCATCGCATGAACTGAACCGGTGAAAAGCTTGTAGGCTTCAGGGTTGAACAAGGAAGACTGCTCCATAGGCTGACCGGTTTCGTGATGATGAAAGCCTGCAATAAAACCCAAATGCTTTCCATGGCCTAGCAGCTTCGTGTAAACATCACCCAGCACCGAGTTAAATTCTTTAGAATGAAGCAGGTAGGATACATCCTGCTTAAACCCATGCTCAATCAACCACTTGTTATCTTCAGAAGTCTGGGTAACCGAAGCCTTCAAGCCTTCCTTCTCCATCTCGAAGGCTCCCCTCTGCACCTCAAAGGCTTCACGATCAGCATCCAACCTAGCCCTATCAGCTTCCATAGCTTTCTTCAACCCGGCCATCTCAATCTCATGGCCACGAGACAACTCTTCAATCTTTTTCACAAGCACTTTCTCCTTATCAGAATAAACTTCAACTTCCTTCTTCATGGTCGTTATAGAGGCCTTCATCTTCTCCTTCGTGATCATAAACTCCTCATATTCCTCCATCCCTTTCCTAAAACGGGTGACACCTTCTGCCAACAGGGCAGAAATGTTGGAATAGTTCAAAATTAACCGGGACAACAAGGAGTCACCTTCCATCTTGGAGATAGTATCAAGAACCCCCGGAGGAGCAAAATGGGCTAAAGCATCGGCACAAACTTCAGGATCCTTGAAACTATCCCCAATCCTGACACTCTATTCCGGCACATAAATCGCATTTCCGTCCAACCCTTGAACGACTGGCATCTCAACCTTCTTGCCAGCCGATTTTTTCTTCTTAGAAATCACCAAACCCTGTTCATTCTCAACCTCCATAATCGGACCCTGGTCTTCAGAAGCTTGAATATCATCGCTTACCTCAACTGGTTCATGAGAAGATGAGGTAGCAACAGACTTCAGCAAACGTCGTGTGGAACGACGAGTGGAAGACTTTGGAACAACACTTTTGGTGAACCCTTTAACGTTTTCAACCCCAGCATACTCAGCACCCTCAAAACGACCCTCCTTACCCCGAACAACCGAATCCTCCCCAATAACGGCTGCAGCATCAGTAAAAGCAACGTCAGAAGTATCATCACTCTTTAGGAAATCCAAAGCAGACATGACTGCAAAAACAAAACAAATCCATTAGCAAATATATCAACAAGATAAACTAAGTACGGGATAAACAAGCGCATACCCTTATTATCCCTCATAAGCACGGGATCCCGATTAGGCTTATCCCAAAGTTTGCTAATTCCTAATAACACAAGAAGATGTTCGGGAAAAGGGCGAAGACGTGAAGGACATTCCCTAATACGTTTCAGAAGCAAATCGTTCAACTCTGATTCGGCCGGTTCAGGCTCGTTTAAAACGGCTTCGGGTTGTCTCCAAA
The DNA here is from genome assembly GCF_021521415.1 of Bidens hawaiensis. Lineage (NCBI taxonomy): Eukaryota > Viridiplantae > Streptophyta > Magnoliopsida > Asterales > Asteraceae > Bidens > Bidens hawaiensis. The sequence goes on from NW_027492790.1 coordinate 264,873, forward strand.
CAGGTTTAAACGGAAGGATAGAATCGGAAACAAAGAAAAAACGGTCCTTCCAAGAACCAAGGGTTGTAACCGCTGAAGAAACCAAACACTTTTCAACCTTAGTGTGTTCAAACGTATACCAATCACCGTTCTTTGCCAAACGAAAGAAACGGCGAAAACTCAACAACGAAGGGTCATAACCTAAGGCTCTACACAAAACTTCAAAGTGCAAAACCCTAGCGAGCCCTAACGGATGGATTTGACCGAATGATATATGATAATACTCCAAAACATTAAGAACAAAAACCGAAAAAGGGTGTCGAAGTTTAGAAAATTCGAAATGACGGCAATATAAAGCAATAAAACCCGCCGGACAACGATCAATGGAAGAGTCGACCGGCGGAGCAATCGGTTTGTACTTCAACCCTATTCCCCATTCAATACAGAATGATTCAACCTCTTCTTGGGTTAATCGGGAAAAACTGATCGAAAGGTCCTTTTTGGCAACCATAATTTTGAAAGAAAAAATGAAGGATCGAGACTAACCTGAAGATGGATTGAATGAAACTTGAAAGTGTTTATGGTGGAAATGGTTAAAAGAAATCTAGAAGAAAGTGAATAGTTATCTCAACAATAACTATTAAGAAAAAAACAGTTATTGGGAACTTCAATATTACAGTTACCATCAAATCAATTGTCACATCAATAATTCAAAAAAATAACCAAATCCGAACAAAGCCTCGAAGCTTACAAGCCTCGAAGCCTTTAAGCAATAAACAAAATATGTGAAAAAGTCAGAAGCCCTTGAGCTTACCTCTCAAACACCTCTGACTTGGGGGGCTGATGACAGGGGTAGCCCAAGGAAATAATAAAATGGCTGGAACATATTATCGTTAAAAGAGTTAAAAGGTTAAACGCTTCAAATCCCGCCCAAATTTATGTAAATAAGCACCCACGTGCTACAGTACAATGTCACATCACTATTCACATCCTTGTCCCCTCTGAGCAAAGGACACATTCAGATAAAGTATTATTATTTTATCTATGGACCACGGTCCAAAGCTTCCCGCCCAACAATGGTCAACTCTCTATGCAAACAAGAGGCTAACTAGTTAGTTACATCTGAACTAAAAAGCTTACATCTCCTCACTTATATAAAGGATTCTTAGCCATAAACACAAACACACCATATTTGGGAAGATAACACCATCTCCCTAATATTCTCTTCTTCCTTGAGAAATATGCTCCTAGCTTACTTCTTTCTTACTTCAATATCTTCATAGCTTCACCAAGAACATCATTCCAAAACCGATTCCAAACATCACGGTTCTTGATCATTGGTGAGCTATAACAACAAACAACTAACTAGTGAACCTCCTTCTACGTTTTGCAAACGTAGAGGGACACCACGACCTGCGTTAGGCTTATCTGAACCCTTGAAGCATTTTAGCCTAACCAGTCTATTCACTACCAATGGTCTTATCTTTGTTGTAGCAACAGTTCATATTCTATATCAAACAATATTCAATGGTTGCCAAATTACACCACTCATCGTTTATCATAGAATAAATCCATAAAACATTTGTAGGGTATTGTGATTTTATTTACCATGAATATTGGACGTACAATCGTAACAATAATTTCACATAAAACACATTGGTAAGAAATTATAAGATCAGACGTACGGGTCTTGTTGTGGAGGCCAAGACGTGGCCAGAACGTGATGAACACCTCCCTACCTTTGTTTCCTCTTTGTTTTGGTTGGGTTCGTTGTGTACACAATTTTTTGTCATTTAATTTATGTTTTTATATTTTATAATAAAAAATTTAAAAAATAATAATTGTGAAATGATTAAAAAAGACATTTGAAAAATAATAATAATTGCCACTTTTTATGAAAATAGTCATTGCTGACTGGGATGTCACGTATCAAAAAAGCCCAGTTGTGCTTAGTTACTAGTTACCACTTACCACTACATGTGGTCTAAGAGGATTCTAAATCAGGTAAGGAGCAACTAATGTAGAACTCGTGTAAGGAGCGACACCACTAAATAAATTATGTGGTAATTCAAAAAATGGTGTTATTTAAAAGTTCAAGTTTCAACAATGATTCGATACATGTATACAATGCCACGTAAAGTAAATAAAACTGTTATGCTTAAATCATCTTTTATTTATTTATTTATTTATTTCCTTTACTCCACAAACATAAAAGTCGTATATTCATCTGAAAGAGTTTGCAACTGACATTAAGGATCGTCTTTTCCATTGCTAAATCCACAACGCATATGCGGTTTATCGATTGCTTAATTTGTTAAGGACTTACAACAGATGCTTGTTACGGTCGAGAAATCACTTGCCCTTTAACCATACGTTATAACATTATATGTAAATATTTTTCATGTAATTCGGTAGGGTGGTTAACAACAGTTGCAGAAAAGTCAAATTAGGGCGGTTTGTGGTCAACCATCTATGCAAGTAAATATAGAAAAGGTTGATGAAGAGTTGACCTCTCTAAAGGGTTAAAAGACACAAGGGTTCCTTTCTCTTTTGTATTGATTGCATCCTCTCTCTTTGGTGTTTCTTCTTGTCTTCTTATGGCATGGGAGAATGTTCATGGATCTTCAATGTGTGTAATTCCAAATTTGCCCCCATCATGCAAATGTCCCAAACCATTGGTTGCTCTACTATTGAAATTACTAGTTTATCACCTAACAATGCAAATGCCATAAGTAACCAAATAGTTTTTCCTACTATATAAATGTAAAAAACATTTGGTATATCAAGGATTAACAATATCATTTTGATCAAAAATATACTCTTATACTATTTTAATGCTAAGTATGGTTTTATGTGCTTTGAATGTCACGTCATTTCTCACATTATATTTGTATAAATTCTTAAAGCCTCAATTTCATATTCAATTCTACAAGTATTCTTACCTTATTTAATTTCACCTCATCACATAACCATTACACGCAATACTTATATAATACATTTTTTTGGCCCAACTTTTTTATAAGAGCACATGTCCTTGTGTAAGGGCACTTCTCCTAAAGACAACACCTTTCATTGCTAAAGGCATCCAAGGGCCTACAAGGATTTATCTCCTAAGAGGCCATTGAAGATAGTCTTATGTATATCAACGATTACCAATATCAGTTTTACGATAGATGTATGTTTTGCATACATCTCATCTTTCTCAGATCCTACTAACTACTTTGTTATAAACAAAACTATTTTGTCCTTTTATCCGTAAACCGCCTTCAAAAACCAATGCACATCCGTTTAACCATGAACACACCAAATACATTCGACACAAAGATAAACCTGCCACATTTTACTGCAATTGCCGCCACCGTCTTAATTCTCTGTCACCTACTACACATATAAGATGGAGTTTTGTATAAGAAAATGAAAAGGCAAGAAACAATGGTGAGTGGGAGAATGAGTGAGGGTCCAAAAAATATTGCTAATTTGCACATTCTTTCTAGTTGTCAATACAATACTCATTCACCTCCACGAATGGCCGCCCATGTTATCTTGTTTCACACCACCCTTTTCTATTTAATTCCTAAATGCTAATGTGTTGCATGAGTATCAAATATTATTAAATAAGCATTTAGGCTGTGTAAACTTTTGCTAGTGAATTTATATTTTTTTTCATTGTTTTTGTATATGTAGAAAACAAATATAAATGTATACAAAATATATATATATATATGTGTGTAGATATCTTTATATGACATTTTGCAAATTTCAAGCTATCAACGTTTGAAACAAGTCTATATGATTAAAACATATATAACCTAATGCATATTGGGGATGACAAAAATTATTTATAATAGTAAAAGCCCATTTGTTTTTCTTGATATAGTTCTATGATGAAGTATCGAATTTTGCTATCCAAAAATTAGTCCTAAATATATAAAAGAATTATAACATAACTTACAATTTCTAACTGTACATCTTTTTTGTTGTCAAATTACACAAGAAAAAAACTACGTTTTTTTACGGTGAGCCAAAACATAAAAAATGCTAATGCATGATTTCTTTTAGTAGTTTTTTACCAAGGTCACTAGAATATGGTTTTTGTTATCATCAAGTCATTTGGTCTCATGTATACCTACAATTAGTACATTTTCATATGAATCTCTATATTCATTTATAAAAAAATCACCTTTCAATTCTAAATTTATCTTTATTTATTTTTAATCTTCACGTCTTGGTCTCCATCTCTATCTAAATCTCTAATAACTTTTGTTTTATTTTTCTTACATTCTTGAGGTATAAACCGAAATGCTGATATACAAAACCAAAATGCTTAGAGGTATGAATAGTAAATTTCTCTATATAGAGATTCATCATAATAAAATCTATAAAATTTAGAGATAGAGATTCAGATGAAGAAGCAATACATGATAAAACTTTAAAGTTTCGAAATAATAACAAAATAAAAACTTCAATGAGAGTGCTCTAATAAGGACTTAAAATTGTCAAGTTTAAAGTCAGGTGTATATAGAATCAAAAATTTATGAGTTATTAGATTGTTTAAGTTTTATAATTTTTAAAGTGATGTCGAATTTGAGTTATATGGCTATATTATTACATCAGGCGTATCTAATTCTCTCTTAGAGCATTCTCAGCCCGTTTCCTAAAAATATGTGAGAGAGATTTACGAATTATATGATATGGTTATGAGTGATTATGTCTAGAGGGGAGAAAAATGTTATATTTGAAAGTTAAATTTGTGATTTCACTGTTCATATCACATAAATTTTTAATATTTTCTAAAATTAGTTGTGAATGAAAGAGAAAGAAAATATAATGATAATATATAAAATGTATTATTAATTGAGCAGCAAACAAAAAAAAACATAGTAATTTGTAGAATTATTATAATTGAACTTACGACCTTACCTTTGTAAAGGTAAACACTATGAGACTAGATTAATAGATCATGGATATAACTTTGTGGTGGTTGAATGGCCGTTTTAGTTTCTACCATCGTTTTATACAATTTATAATTGGTTAGTTGCATTGTTGCAAAGATCCGTTATCATTGTTTTGGTTTACCAGTACTATTATATGATTTTTGATTTATAAAATATTAAATTTTAAAACATGTGGATAGTACAAATGATGAAAGAGATATTCTTTCCGCCCCTGTCGTTACTTTACCATATTTGGTTATTTAATAACTAATCCTACTTAGGATCATAAAATTATGTATTAACTTTTTCTTTTTCTTTTTCTATATTGGGTCATAATGTATAACAACCGAAACACAACTTCCCAAACTCATAACATCTCTCTCCTTTAACAGGAAAAAAAAATAGTTTTTTTGTTATTTAAATAAACAAAAAAGATCAAACATTTATCTTGCAATGGAACATGTGTATCTCTTCATCAATGGTTTAAAATCTTTGTTTTGATAGTAAAAACAATTAATTAAAACTTTTTAGTGAGTTATATTTTCTGTAGATACGACGATACCTTTAGTAAGAATGACTAGCAAAATGTTGCTAAAGCAGTATCAAGCAATATAAGAAACCTTAAGAAAATGAGAAAAGAAATCAACATTAATCTAACCAATTCATGTTCCTAGTTTTAGACGTTTACTTAATACAATTAAACGAAGCAAGCTTGATAGCATCTGTCGCCTTCATGCGAGAGCAACTATCTCTTCTCAAAACTAAGGTATCTCTAGTTTTTCAAATTTATCATAGACCTATAGTTTTCAGAAGAGATCTTTGTCTTAGAAAAAATAAAATTTATGAAATTGAATGCTTAACCGCTAGAATTATGATACAAGTACAAGATTTTAAACATTTAAAGAAACCATACATGATTATCTTTGTTAACAATGAGATGTTATTAACCAAAGCTCACCATATCAAGACGGGTACATATAAATGCAAAAGAGAACCTAGGGAGGGTGTACTTGACTTGAACAAAAATAAATAATAAATCAAGGCATCGATACAACTCAACATAGCATGCCACCAGACATACATTGCTACCTAACCTTGTGTCACACAGATCTTTCTAACCTAGCCACAAGACAAGGTTCGCTACATGGCCTCACGCTAGGAGACTCTATCTAGCCTTATCACAAAGGCAAGTAGTGTTATTAGACCTCATCTTGAGAGACCCCCTCATTTTTTTACCGCGCATAATCGAGAAAATATAATAATAACAAAGACCATAGATAGGTTAATACCTATAACATGGGAGGTGATTTATATAAGCAATAATTTGGCAAAGAAAGAGCAACACTGTGCGGTTGTGTGAAGTTGCATCGCTCGAAAAGAATAAGGTAAATTTATTTCATTTTATTTGAAGGAAAATCTTCTTATATCGCGCGGGGGGGGGGGGGGCAAGGCTACATTAGATACCTCAAAATGAAGAAGAAAGATCAAGCAGAATCCTTAAAAGGCTCGACATGAAGGAGTATAAACTGACCATGGTATATTTGATGTTTTCTCATTCTAGCTCCTCGTTTCATCTCTCTTTTTGCAAATAAAATCCTTTACTGATTCTTATGTTGGACACTAATCATAGGAGCCCCCTCCCCTTCTCATTTGGTGAGACTAACAATTTGTTTATCTTAGTAGACTATTCTTTTGGATCAGATCTCTCTAGTGCCTATTTTAGTTTTAATGATGTTACAATGTAATGAGACAAATATGTTGCAAATCTTGTACGCACTTTATGACACTAGCCTATGAAGTGAACTCAAAGGTGGATTGATATAATGCTTGTTCATTGAACAAATGAAAATTTTGTTACGCCCCATGTCATATTATTGACCAATATTTCATATCAGTTTTAGTTAAGTTTTATTCCAAAAAACTAATTGAATATATGTATTTAGAAAAATTGTATTGTCATGGATCTCAAGCACACTATTTTATGCTTTACCAACAAGAAGCTTACGGATTCATTTTCTAATTGCTCGACCCGAGTGAAGATTTTCTAAAATGTTAAACATCCTACAGGTTAACTTTGGACTTCTGACGTTATCCACAACCACTATGTCTGAAACGAATTAGTAATACTTGAGGCTAACATATATTATGGCTCGGGATCTCTCATATGGACTTAACAAAAGGATACAATGTGATATTTGTTGAAGGTGTCACTAAAATCTCCTAGGCACTCATCGTACCAGATTATATTAGCCCCCGCCATCAAAACAAAGCAGAATAGGACTAGCTCTGCCATTTTTAACATATGACCTCCATACTAGTAACATTGTATGTTTTCATCATAAAAATCTCGCATATGTTTTTTTGTTTGCTTGAGTGGAGACTTTCAATTAGGTCAACCATCGTAGTATCGCTTCCACTAATAATGCTTAGCCGTGGAGTTCTCTCATGCACGGTTAACACGCCTAGAACTCGATGGTGCTATTTGAGGAGGGACATTCCTTACCACCCAATACCTTTTATGTGGACAAACATAACATAATAATGTGAGATTTGCTTTAGATGTTACTAGTTCAATACAAAGGTTTTATCTTTGGAACTCTTTTCAGTTAGACATACCAAAAGACGATTTTATGTTATCAAATTTATATTGATGAGTTTGAAACTGAACAAATTTGTAAACTCTTTACACTAAGACTTCCTCATACCAGTATAGATTTAAAAAACCTATAGTTGCTTTGTAAGCACATGTACATTTCTTGTCTTCCTTTCATACGCCTCTGTTAATATCAATGGTCAGTGTTTCTTGCATGTTCTTCATTGAGGGTTTTTCTTTTCATCGTCATCCATTACAGGGCTACTACATAGTAATATAACGTCTACCTAAAGTTATTATGAGGATTATGTTTTTGTTTTGTCGATATATCGATGTAATTATAGTACTCACTCCGTCCCATTAAAAGTGTTCATATTTCTTTTTTTGTTTGCCTCATTACAAATGTCTACTTTTAAAATTTATTAGCCAATTTTCAAGTTTAACCTTAAACACACACAACTAACATTAAAAAATACTGATGGACCCAATTCCAAGAGCATTATTGTCATATGGTAAGCAAAAAAAGGTAATCATTCAATCTACCTTGAACTTTTTATTTTTCAAACCATGATACTTTTAATGAACGGAATGAGTAACAAATTGAATACCAGACGTGATTTAAATTCATATTTTACATAACTTCATTTATTTTTTTATAAAAAAACACAACTCAAATACTATTTTTAGAGTTGACTTGTAGTTGGTGTGAAGTTGTGAAATGGTTCAACTACTACAACAAGACCTCTCTACATTCTACGGAATATGAAATCATTCATCATTAGTTTCTTGGACTTAGAAAATATTCACTAAAAAATAAAGTTTTCCCCTGGTAGGGTTGCTATAGATAATTGACTTTTGTTGATTAAAGACTCCTTGAGTCATCGTCATGGCCCACATTCTATGATTATGTAAAACAAATTTCAACCATACAACATTATTTACACAATCCTACATAACTATATAAATACATGTATCCGCGAATCTAGCCCTAATTAAATTTTGAAAGTGGATATTTGTAATAGGATATATAAAAAAGGAAATGTGGATACTTATAATGAGCGGAGGAAGTAATTTCTAGAAAACTTTCCTTTTACAAATAACTCATAGAAACTCATAGATGTTTCGACCATGTAACATGTGGTCCTATGACTTAAAGATAACAAAATTCCTACTGCATGTGCCTTTGAAAAGGACTAATCCTCTGTGGTTTCTAAACACATGCATTTTCAGTTTTCGAACCGTCCGAACCACATGCATATAAATCACGTACACAAACATTCATATAAACATGACGTCATCCTTACATCACGATTTTGAACTCCATCAAAAGTCCGTAACTTTTTTTTTTTCCTGGAACGGCAAAATTTCATTAACACAACTAACAAGAAGCTAGAAACCGAACAAAAGAAAACAAGATTACAACATAAAATTACACCAATCTTTCCACAACAAATTTTTGAAAGACGAACGATTTTTTATCCAAAGAAATCCCAACGATTTAATGTCCTCCTCGGTTTTGGCGAAACAAGCCGTCTTATTTGAGAAGATGACATCGTTTCCAGTCTTCTAAATGCACCAACACACTGTCAGAATGATCCCATATAAAACATTGTTTTTTTAGTCCCCAAATTAGTAGTTTCATAATAATGAAGCAAGTCGCGCATCGAAAAAGCATAGATGGGAGGGATGTGACACCAGTAGCTAACAAATTGTCAAACAAATGTGACAAAATAACAAGAAGTGAGGAGATGATCACTCGTTTCTTCGTATTCTCCACATAATCAAAAGTCCCTAACTATTAACACAAGTTAGTGTTCGATTTTGAATCCGTCGTTTAGTCATTTTAATATTAAATTAAGTATGAGATTAATCGCATGATAAGATTTAAGATTCTCTCATTTTCTGGTAATATAGACAAGTTATAGTTTGGTTTAGGTTTGAAGAAGGCATATGGAGTTGAGAGATGGGTTGGACCAACTTTTGATTATCTTGTCTTCAACTTATTGAATTAATACCATTGGTCATGTGTCCATAAGTTATAAGGATGAAACACAACAAAAGTAAAAGTTAAGAACCAAAGTATCACAAAATAATAAATGATTGAACCATCTGGTTATTAAAAGTTTAAACAATTATTAAGATTGTTAAAGAAGTTACAATTAGCAAGAAAATGTAACTTTTCGTATGTATACTTCAAAAACAGATACATGAATAACTTGTTTATATACTAATATTTCGTAGTGATGTGAGCACCTACTAACTTGATTTTCAGTATATAAGACAGAATAATATGAATTAAATATAATTTTGTTTATTGACTCTTAAGAAAACAATGATGTAATACATATCATTATCCAAACATAACAGGAGTCAATATTGCAAACCTCCAAAGGACCCTATGCCAAAATCAATGCTTTGGAGAGGTTCAAATTATTATTATTATTATATATAATAATATATAATAATTAAGAAGTTTGGCGACGCACCACATGATTGGTCGCCAAACTTCTTATTTGCTTTTAATCTGTTTTATATTTTCAAATTCGTGTATCGTCAAATGAATCCGGCCAAATTCGTGTCAGTTCGTAGTTGCAACCCAAGGTTTTTCCCCCGTGAGTTATTTTAGTCGATCGATTCTGGACGAATCCGCGTCAGGTTAAGGCCACAACGCGCATATATTTTTTGTTTTCGCCATGGTCTTTTTTAAGTAAATAGATTAATATGTTGTATTTTGAGTGTGGACGAATTAACTTATTGCTTTAATTTCGGAGTCGTAACCTGATACCAACCGAACCCGTATCACTTCACCATCACAACACATGGTTTTCTATGTACGATTAGTTTCGACAACTTCGATTTTGTCTGAATTCGCGTTAGTTCGCAAACGCAACGCGTGAGTTTTTTATCACTTTTTTTTGTCTCTCAATTCCATATCAACGAATTCGTATCAGTTCGCCACTGCAACGCGCATGTTTTTTTGTTCTCCTGATTTTTATAAAATTTTTAAATATGTTAGATTGTTGTATTTATGAGTGGGCGAATTTATGGTTTACTTAATTTTTGGGTCGTAACCAGATACCAACCGAAGTGTCATCGGTTCGTAACCGCAATACGTGTTTTGTTATGTTAATTTGTTGTATTTTTGTGTTAACAAAGTTTTTTTTTCTTATTTTTTTTTTTTGGGGGGGGGGGTAGGAATTACTGGTTTCGTTACTTGGTACCGATTGAATTCATCTCGACTCGCAGACGCACTACAAGATTTGATAAGTTGTACGAGTACGACTGATGCAGCGGTAAAACGGAAACGAAGATCGATTCACGTTGATTCTAAGAACACCTGTGAAAGAAATTCCCAAAACTCCCAAATCCCACCCAAAGGTCAAGGGGAAAATGAAGTGAAAAATTTTTATTATCAAAATTGATGTCCAATCTTTCACATTACACATACTGAATATAAATAGAGTTTTTAATACGAAATGGGCCCAAAAAAGGCCATGGGCCAAACAAAAACCCAAAAAGAAAAATGCAAAAACCCGATAAAAAAAACATAAAAAGTCCCATAACTTTATTTAGGAGGCGTTTTTGGGCTTCGGACTTGAGCCAAACTGTAAGACCCTAGCCCATAACTACTATTTTAAATGTAATTGCAACATTGGTTAGGACTTAAAAACAGAGCTAAATAAAACTTTTCCAATTAATAATTAATACACACAAAGACTAAGACAAGTTTAGCCTAAACATCAGATTCACATGCGGAAGTGAAGAAACACTAACCGGACCCCGGACAGATTACTGGTAACCTGGGGGTTAGATAGATGTTTCCCACGAGGGGTTAGACCCTGAGAAGATGGTTCTTCTGATAACCTGCAAAACAGACACCGTGAGCTCGTCACTGAGAAGGGGGGGGGGGTTCCTCCTTGTGACCACCCTCCGGCGTGAGAATCAGACTAGATTGCTCTTTTAATATAAAAGTATATCAAGAGATTGCTAGAGCAGATATCAGGTATAATATGATGATATAAGATAAGATGAGATAAGATGAGATGATCATACCATTTGGGGTATTTACAGCCGAAGGTAGGTTTCCAAGGAGGTATGGCCGGCTGCAACAGTGTTCCTGTTCCACCAACAGTAGCCTACGCACGTGCCCTGCTGGTAGTTGGTGGGTAGGTAGCGGCTGATAGCGACCAGGCCTGCTGTATACTATTCCTTTTCCACCAACTGCCGGCTACGCACGTGGTATGACAAGAGTTGGTGAGTAGGCAGCGGCTAATAGTGACATACAGTGTAGGAGCATGCTGCTCGCCATACTGTTGTCCATAAGCTGTCGTATCTTTAGTCAGATCTTTTTCCCATACCTTGTCATGTACAGTACAGAAGATCTTCCCGTATCGTACGGACTGGCTTATTTGGGCGGGAGTATTCCCCCTCCCGCCCTTGTGCGGGATTGTTCCCGGCTTCGCTCATTCCTTCAGGTGACACTGAATGATTGAGAGCTAAGTGCCTTGTGCGTGTAGCCTTGCTGCGCAGGTGGCCTTCCCTAATGGCTTGTATCCGAGGCTGCGGGGACAGGCGGAGTCCTTCACCATTGGGAGGCATTTCCTGCGGGACCAGCTTGCGTACTGCGCGTAAGGACGTCACGTCTCTGAGCATGGTTGGTCCTGCGGATCCAGTTGGTTTCTGCGCAGACGTCCCTGTTTAAGGTGAGTCTTGCGGGTCCAATTGGGCTCTGCTGGGACCTACCTCTTCAAGTCCCCCCAGTCCAATGTTCTTCTCATGCGTGTTTAATAAAGTGAGGTGAACTTTTGGACTTAAGCAAAGGGTTTTGAAAAGGGTTTTTTAAGGTTTTCCATGGGGATTCTTCCCGCGGAAGTCCTTGTCACTTGCAGAAATTCCCGAGTTTCCTGCTTGGTCTTTGGGTATGATGCGGGTAGGTCTGTAACCTCCTCGCAAGTCAGGAGCGTTGAGTCCCACTTTTGTGGATTCTCCATGAGGTTTTGGTAGTTTTGAACATAGTGATCAATTATGTTAAAACCACCAATTCCACCCTGGAGCTTCAAACAACGTAGTTCTCGACGTTCCCGCTATGCGGGGATGTTATTTCCGTTTCCGCAAGCATTGCCCAGAAGATCCTTCTTGGTTTCAATTCCCAGCGGAGCGCTAGGTATGTGAAGGGTTTTGCCTTAACACTGTACCAGCGCTCGTCTTACGGTTACTTTACTTCCAAGGTATTCCTGGCGTCAATTCCCTGCGGGTGCTAGGTATGTGAAGGGTTTTGCCTTTACACTGTACCCGCACCCGTCTTATAGTTACTTGGTTGCCGAGGAATAGTTGGCTTCAATTCCCTGCGGGTGCTAGGTATGTGAAGGGTTTTGCCTTTACACTGTACCCGCATCCGTCTTACGGTTACTTGTTCGCCAAGGTTTACTTGGCTTCAATTCCCTGCGGGTGCTAGGTATGTGAAGGGTTTTGCCTTTACACTGTACCCGCATCCGTCTTACGGTTACTTGTTCGCCAAGGTTTACTTGGCTTCAATTCCCTGCGGGTGCTAGGTATGTGAAGGGTTTTGCCTTTACACTGTACCCGCATCCGTCTTACAGTTACTTGTTTGCCAAGGTAAGGGGTATTTTCCCGCTTACTTTTTAATATTTTTAAATTTTGAATTTTGAAATTCGAAAGGTTGGTGGAAAGATAGGAACAGTCCAAACCTCTGAAATGTCGTGCGACGGTTTCTTCTGACTGTGTCAGGACGTGCAGGAAGTTATGGTGACGTGACATTATATGGTCATTCCAGACGCTTTTTACGGCGCGTGGGCGCGATTTTTCGGGCGCGTGGCCGCGAAATTAATGGCACTCGTCCTGTCAACAGCTGTTGCCAGCTTGCCCGGTGCCACATGTCACAGTTTCATTGCACCTTCAATTTCTCTCTCATTCGCATTAAATTCACCGTATTAATTGCGATCACTATATAAAGGGGAAGAGGGTCCGTTGTAATTCACATCTTCACTTCTTCTCTTCATCTCCAAGGCGATTTCTGGTGAATACTCCCTTATTCAGTTGAGCATTCCTCCGAAATCGTTTCTTCTTCCTCTGCAATATGTCTTCCCATGATGCTGAAGCTGTAGCCGACGATAGGAGTACTGCTGGCGAGTGCCAGTGTGCTCTACCTGTCGATCAGTACCAGTACGTCGTCAGGAAATTCATGCTTGAGTCTCTGGAGCCTGAGTTTCCTGAACCCCACCAGACTGTGTACGATGCCCCCAGCGGCAAGATCGGGGTATATGCTGCATTCTTTGTTTATGGGAACCTTAGGTTCCCATTGACAAAGTTTGTGTACCGTGTCTTGGAGAGGCACGGTGTGCACCTGACCGAGGTGCACCCGATGGCGATTGCCAAGATCCGGCACTTCGAGTGGGTGTGCCGGATTCTGGGTATTGAGCCCTATGTGGACCGCCTGATGACCTTCTATACTTGGAGGTGCATCCAGGGGTGGTACACCCTGACAACCAGTATTAAGGGTTTGAAGATTTGCGTGACCGAGCGCAGTCTCCGATCGTGGAAGCGGGAGTTCTTCTACATTTCTGCCCGCGCCATCCCCATTGCCATGAAGTTTAAGAAGGGGCAAGCGCTTCCGAGCCTTCACGCTTCCAACTACCAGGAGGCGGAATGGTTCGCGAAGATATCCCGGGTCCAATCTCCGGTTTACCGGTTTGCGGAGTCCGGGATGGTGATGCTGGGGATGAGCCGGGTATGGAAGGAGGCGTCTCGGTTTCCCATCCTTCTCGAATACGGTTTGAACTCTATTCCTTATGGTATGTCTTGTCTTTCTTGCTGATATGAGTTTATCTTATAACTGTTTCTTTTCTTTCAGAGGGGAACAATTTGGAGTCGCTCCTGTACCCGCGGGAAGCTGACGGTCCCGTGCGGGTGGGCACTCGTGCTCTAGACGAGAACGAGTTGCCCATTCTGGAACAACCGGCGGATCGGTTTGTGGAGGTCTATCCGCTGGGCCACGAGATCCTGAGCCACCAGCGGCCAGGTAAGGCGATACTCTATCCTCAACCTCTCAATGCTGTACCCGCTGCTGGAATTCCTGACATCCTGTCCTCTTCTGAGGAATCCGCAGATGGTCCTCCGCTGGTGCGGAAGAAGAAGGCTGCCGGCGGGAAAGGGAAGGAGAAGGTGGCCTCCACAGCTGATCCGGTGCTTCTATCTGACACCGAGTCAGATAGTGAAGAGGTGGCGGGGAACCCCGGTGGTGAGAAGACCACTGCTCCGGAGGCTACGACTGTTACCTCCGGAGAACCAACGACGACGACGGTGACCGGCATCAAGAGACCGGCTCCATCGGGCTCGTCCCCGCCCGTCCGTACGTTCAGGCTCAAGAAAACCCGTAAGTACAAACATCCTTATTTTTGTAGATTTGTCACTTTATAAATTTATTGAAACACTTATCTTCTTGTGCAGGCGTGGATGTTGACGCATTTCAGGGTGGAGCGCAGAGGAGTACCCCTCCACCGATGACGGTAGGCTCGGTCAGCCTACCTGAGGCGACGACCCAGGCGCCTGCGCCTGCTTCCGCTGGATCAGTTGCTCACTCCCTTGAGCCGACTGTTCCAGCCGAGATGATGTCACCGCCGGTGGTAAGTGCGATTTTTACAGCATCTTTCACCGAGCCGGCGGTTACGATTGCTGCGGCGGCGACCGCGGCGGCGACCACGGCGACCGCTACTATGCCTCCGCCACCGGCAACGACGGCCGGCCCATCAGGTACGCGCGGGGCTTCTCGCCAATCTTTGTCACCTTCCCATCTGCCCGACCTTTTGGATGGATTTCCCTTAGGTTCAGATGATGGGTTCGGTGGCTATCGGCCTGTGATCGACCCTACAGGTGCGTAGGGTTCTTTTGGCCTTTATATTTTTCTTCATCTTTTCCTAACTGCTTTGTTTCTTTTGCAGTGTCGGATTCCAATGAAGTGTATGTTCCGCGATGGAACATCCGCCGAGGAACAACCCTTCGTACCCCTGTGGAGTGCGTGGAATGGGCTCGCCACGCTGCTCCCCATGGTGCGTTGGGGGAAGCCATGGCTAGCTACCAGGAGGGTAGGCTAACCAATGAGCTTCGGGTTCTCCAGGCCCGGATGCAGCCGCGCGTCGAGCTGCTTTGTCGTGAAAACGACAAGTTAAAAGCAGCTCGCGCTAAAGAAGTATCTCAGGCGCGTGCTCTCCGGGAGGAGAACCAAAAACTAACCGCAGTGGCTGCGGAGAAGGAGAAGGCCTTCAAGGCCCTCGAGGTTGAGGTTCAAGCGCGACTCGAGGCCCGCTCCAAGGCTGCCCAAGCTGTTAACGAACAGCTTCGGCTGGCTAAGGAGACTGCGAGGAACGCAACCGAGAGGGCCACCAAGGCTGAAACCGTTGCTGAGCCTTTACGCGTGGAGAATGAGGAGCTCAAGGCCAAATTAGAGGCTCTCCAACGTGCTCATGATGCCTTGGCAATGGAAGATGCCAAGAAACTCCAGGAGATCTTGGACCAGAGGGGTGTGCTTGACCATACCGAGCGGAAGCTTAAGGGCGTCGAAGAGGCTGCTGCAAAGGAAGTGTTACTTGCCAAACTTAGTAAAAGCGAAGCCGAACGCGCCTGCACCCAAGCTCAAGCCGCCCTTCAAGAAGCTCTGGTTGCCAAGGAATGGCTTCTTCGAGAAGCGTTGTCTCAGGTATGTTTCTTTATCTTTACGCTTTTCTTTGCGAATAGAAAAGGTTTTGACACTTGTATATATATTTTTTTTCTTTGTAGGTTGTGCATCGGGTCTTTTCAGAGACTTCTTATGATGATGCTATGAGCGCAGCCCTCAACGCTTCTCATGAGGATGGGGAAAAGGCCGGCTTCCTGCTTGGTCTAGGGTTCGTTGAGAAAGGCGTCCCGCCTTCCAACTTCCCTTTGTTCGATGTGGACACCGAAGCTGCATATGACCAAGCGGTGAACCAATATGCCGCCTTCCCGCATCCGGTGGTGGAGAAGGTGAAGGAAGTCGCTGCTGCTGATGATGGGCTAGCTATCCTCAAAGCTTTCCTTGAACTGCCACGCTCTACCGATGGGGCTGGTCCAAGTGGAAGTGGCCCTGAAGCCTGATCCTGAAGATCCCTTCCCACTGCTAGGATAGTTTTAGCTTGTACAGATGTATTTATTTTTTCTTTTCGTAGGCGGGTAGTTACCCGGCCATTCTTGTAATAATTCGTTTGTGAAATATAAATCTTTTTGCGTATAAGATTGTTATTTCCTTCTTTGGGTTTCTTGCTTTATAAACTTATGACTTGCATACTTAGTTTAAATTAGCAATTTTCCAAGTGTTTAGAATAAGTTAACCTGTTGAACGTGGTTGATAATGGGTTAAAGTTTTGCTTCCTCTTTCGTGATTGTGCGGGTAGGACCGTCACTTGCACTTAGTAGGATGGCTAAAATTTAACCTTCATCTGACCTGCGTGTAGGTTTTCCTCATCTTTTGAGGATAAGTTAACCTTTGAACGTGGTTGATAATAGGTGTGAAGTTTTGCTTCCTCTTTCGTGATTGTGCGGGTAGAACCGTCACTTGCACTTAGTAGGATGGCAAAACTTTACCCATATCTGACCTGCGTGTAGGTTTTCCTCATCCTTTGAGGATAAGTTAACCTTTGAACGTGGTTGATAATAGGTGTGAAGTTTTGCTTCCTCTTTCGTGATTGTGCGGGTAGAACCGTCACTTGCACTTAGTAGGATGACAAAACTTTACCATATCTGACCTGCGTGTAGGTTTTCCTCATCCTTTTAAGAATTTTGTTTTGAACCGTTCGACGCGCGGTTGTCAATAGGTTAGTGTTTAGTTTCCTTTCATGATTCATGCGGATAGACCGGCACTTTCATTTAATGGGATAATTGAACTCTTCCCCTTCAACTGACCTGCGTGAAGGTTTGTCACGTTATTGGGTTTGTGCGGGTAGGACCGCCTTCCCACGCAACGACTTCACGTAATGTGGATGCCGTCACCAGTGTTGCATAGTTTAACCGTTCGACGCGCGGTTGTTGATAGGTTATTGTTCAGTTTCCTCATTATGATTCGTGCGGATAGACCGGCACTTTCATTTTTGGGTGCTGAACTTTTCCCCTTCAACTGACCTGCGTGAAGGTTTTGTCCTTTTTGGGTTTATGCGGTCTTTTGCCGTCTTCCCCATGCCACGATTCTTCACGTAATTATGCGGTGAAAGCCGGCATATTAGTGTTCAGAAAAGTATAAATGTAAAATCATCAGCTTCGATGTTCTAAAGAGAATCATTTCCCTTAGAAGTGGCTCTTGGCCTTTTCTTTACAAATTGGAATTGATTTACATGCAAACTGTGTAAATGAGCTCCCTTCCATGTTGTTGGGATGGGAGTGCCATCGAGCCGATACGCACCTGGTTCGGGATCTCGTTCTTTACGCAGCATGTAGTCTCGACATTGAAGCTGGAATTTTTATTCGTGTTTTCCCCAGCTGGGGTTCTACACGCACCCGCCTGCTCAGCCTTTATTGCGCCACGAGGTGCGCGAGCGTCCCATCTCTGACAAATGCTTCGACCATGTCTTTTACGTCTATGCATTCTTCAGTGTTGTGGCCTTTTGTCTTGTGAAAGTCACAGTATTTGCTCCGATCAGCATCGTGACGATGTCGGATTATTGGAGGCTTTGGCCACGGGAGCTCTTCAGTGGCGAATATCTCAGTGACGCTTTTGGTGAGTGGCGTCCATCTGGAGTTCCGGTGCGGCTGTACATTATCCCTTCTGCCCAATCGATGTTGCAAGCCGGATGAGGTGTCAAAGTTTACCCTTGACTGCCAAATGCCTAGCTTCCGCTTTTTATTTAGTCGGGCGGTGAGGACGTTGTCTTCTCTCGTCTTCTGAGTGTAGAGGTTTGTGCTCTGTGGGAGATCTCTACCCAGTTGCTTCTCCGTTTCCGCATAGCGTTTTGCTGCTGTCATGATGGCATCCCATGTGGATGGCATGCCATCTTTACCCGTTAGGGTGCGGATGAGCTCTGGGTCATGCGCGCCCTGGATGAAGGCAGCGCGAACAAGATCTTCGCTGATATTGCCCAAACTTAGCTTCTTTGAGTTGAAGCGAGTGATGAAGTTTCGCAGAGATTCATATTCTTCTCGTATGCATTTGAGGATTGTCCATTGCTCCTCGGTATACTTCCGTTGCTGGCTAAAGTGTTGGCTAAACTTCTGCTGGAAGTCTGCCCAGTCGTAGATGTGGTTGACCGGTAGACGATCAAACCAAGCTCTAGCAGCCCCAACAAGCGTCATTTGGAACATGTAACACCACGTGGGTTCCGTCCAATTGCTGACGGTTGCCCCCGCTATGAACCTGTTCAAATGATCGTCTGGATCAGATATACCGTCATATGTGCCTATGTTAGGCATTTGTTTGGCACTCTTTGGGGCGATTGCTTCCGTAATGTCCCTTGCAAATTTGGACGTTCCCGCATTTGCAACGTTTGGTCTGAACGTTTTGGAGAAGTCTCGTGGACTTCCACCTGTGCTGTTTGGTTTGAAGGCTTGTCCAAAATGCCTTTTCGGTTGGGATTCCATTTCCTTACGCTTCCCTTTTGCCCTATGGCGAGGGTTCGCGTCGGAGTCGGATTCCTCCGAGTCATCCTCCCAGTATTCGAATTCGTCGGCCTGTTGTACAGAACGCAAGCGTTCGTCCAACTCAGCCTGGAATTCCTTTTGTCGTGCCTCCGCCCATGCCTTAACTTCATCGAGAGTTTGGCGGGGGAGTCTTCGTTTCTCAAACTGGGTATCAGTGGATCCCAGTAGGCGATCATTTACTGCACTTGCCCCAGCTTGAGTAACTGGGGTAGTGTTCGTAAAATTTACTTCACTTGCCCCGGCTTGGGTAACCGGGGTAGTGTTTGTAAAAACTGTGTTGCCGGTATTCCCCCCAGTAGCTGGGGTTGTGGTTACCGGAATTTCTCTAACCATCTTTGTAGAAGTTTGAAAAAACTGGAGAAAAATAAAGTTCTAGCTTTATGCACGGATGGCGCCAATGAAGAAACACTAACCGGACCCCGGACAGATTACTGGTAACCTGGGGGTTAGATAGATGTTTCCCACGAGGGGTTAGACCCTGAGAAGATGGTTCTTCTGATAACCTGCAAAACAGACACCGTGAGCTCGTCACTGAGAAGGGGGGGGGTTCCACCTTGTGACCACCCTCCGGCGTGAGAATCAGACTAGATTGCTCTTTTTATATAAAAGTATATCAAGAGATTGCTAGAGCAGATATCAGGTATAATATGATGATATAAGATAAGATGAGATAAGATGAGATGATCATACCATTTGGGGTATTTATAGCCGAAGGTAGGTTTCCAAGGAGGTATGGCCGGCTGCAACAGTGTTCCTGTTCCACCAACAGTAGCCTACGCACGTGCCCTGCTGGTAGTTGGTGGGTAGGTAGCGGCTGATAGCGACCAGGCCTGCTGTATACTATTCCTTTTCCACCAACTGCCGGCTACGCACGTGGTATGACAAGAGTTGGTGAGTAGGCAGCGGCTAATAGTGACATACAGTGTAGGAGCATGCTGCTCGCCATACTGTTGTCCATAAGCTGTCGTATCTTTAGTCAGATCTTTTTCCCATACCTCGTCAGGTACAGTACAGAAGATCTTCCCGTATCGTACGGACTGGCTTATTTGGGCGGGAGTATTCCCCCTCCCGCCCTTGTGCGGGATTGTTCCCGGCTTCGCTCATTCCTTCAGGTGACACTGAATGATTGAGAGCTAAGTGCCTTGTGCGTGTAGCCTTGCTGCGCGGGTGGCCTTCCCTAATGGCTTGTATCCGAGGCTGCGGGGACAGGCGGAGTCCTTCACCATTGGGAGGCATTTCCTGCGGGACCAGCTTGCGTACTGCGCGTAAGGACGTCACATCTCTGAGCATGGTTGGTCCTGCGGATCCAGTTGGTTTTTGCGCAGACGTCCCTGTTTAAGGTGAGTCTTGCGGGTCCAACTGGGCTCTGCTGGGACCTACCTCTTCAGGAAGCTTGCTCTGTTCGGTTCTTCAACAACTTGATCATCCCGTCCGTTTCTATAATCAATCGTTTAATACCTGCCATGGAAAACCACCATAACATTTAGTCTACTTGTGAGGTTATCACAATTGCCATTAATTGGTTATCATATCCTTTCGTTGTCCTGGTTTAGTACAATTAAATAAATATTCTTAATCTCTACGACCTCTAAGGCCGTTTATATTTCTGTTCGTTTAACTGATTTATTCGGGCGAGTTTGACGGTGTTTAAATACCGTTTTCAGCCCGTATGTATCAAAAATCAGCATCAAATACTGAAACCAGAGTACCATAGGCCAATATCAGCGTATGGTAAGCTGGAGGGTAGCGTACCACAATACCTACCAGCTTACCATACGTTGTCCTGCAACGTATGGTACGCTGGTGCTTGCACCAGCATACCCTTTTCGCGAAGGTTTTCTGTTTTCTTGGTATTCCAACCCAATTCCCGCTGCACCCATGTTGTAGCCAATACCCACATAATTTTTAACTTTAAACCCCAACGATCCCAAGTTTCGTTCTCAATAGTATTCGTGTCGTTTGACTCAATATGACTCAAACGACCCGTTAGATAAATTGTACCCAACCCATTGCCCAAAAAGAACATTTCGGTCATTCTGGTATTCATTCCTCTATGTAACTTGATTTACTTACCTGGTAGAGTCACGATGGTGACCCGTTATCATTACCTTGTAATTTCATCCATAAACTAGACAATGCATTTTTATTGCCCTTTCGCATATCTCTTGGATCGCATAACCCGTTTGTACGTTAAATACCAAACCACCCCTTTTGAGTAATTCTTAACAATTTACCCGAATTATTAGCTATAGATCAGTTTGACTTTCTAAAGTCAACTGTCATTCCTTTTTGTCCAAGCACTAGTTTGGTTCAGTTTGACTTTCAGTGTCAAACTATTCGTTTCCAATTTACCAAAACATTAAGTTACGTCAGTTTGACTTTATAAGGTCAAACTGTTCATATCATTTCATTAATTCTAACTTTAAGTCAGTTTTGACTCCATAAGGTCGAACTGTCCTTACCAACTTATTAAAACTAAGTTTAGGCTAGTTTGACTTTCAAAAGTCAAAATGTCCGTTTCAAAGTATTTCCTCATTGATTCTCAGTTAGCCTGACTTTATAAGTCAATCTGTTCGTATCAAGTTAACGCAATACTAGTTCCGATCAGTTTGATTTTTAAAAGTCAAACCGTTCACAACATGTGTATTTTACTTGTTTTCTCCTCCTTTCATGACTAATGTTTATATATGCCCGTTTAATGCAGACTCCACGACTTCTATTATTTCATTACCTTGACCCGCTTGGTCCATTTCACATTCTGAGACCCATAACTCAATTCATAAAGTTATAAGATATTAAATTTTATAACAACATAATTACATACCTTAATCGCCGACCTTTGCGAGACTCCTTACCTGTTCCGTTTCCCGACAATCCACGTGATCTGTCTAAACATTTTCACATGGTTATTAGCATACATAGCATTCATGGCTAATATTTCATACAAAATTAAGAGCCACCAGTATGCCATCTTTTAACTAGGATTTTCATCAATTAACGAACCAACGTTCGTTTAAACACTAACTTAAACTATTTATGGGCATTACTCGTATAACTTATTATTGCTCGTTATACCCATTGTTACCAAACCATTTTGAATCACACAAGTTCATAACACTCGGTTTCACCTAGTCTAGCAATAATCTTACATTTAAAGCTAAACTAATC
The DNA here is from genome assembly GCF_021521415.1 of Bidens hawaiensis. Taxonomy (NCBI): domain Eukaryota; kingdom Viridiplantae; phylum Streptophyta; class Magnoliopsida; order Asterales; family Asteraceae; genus Bidens; species Bidens hawaiensis. The sequence continues at coordinate 287,205 of NW_027492790.1, forward strand.
ATTATTCACATGAGGATTGGACATGAGTTCTTCACTCATGTCACCACCCACACCCCACATATGGGTTTTGTCTCTAAACATAAATTTCACTTTAATTCCTTCACAATTCATGTTTTAAATGGTGATTCTAACTCATTATCATCTTCAATTTCGTGTTTCTATCATATACCCTTTTAACCCTAACTTTATGATATTAAGATTCGACACAAACCTCATGTTTAGATGGTGTTAGGAGCTAGGACATGCTTATTCCGTAGCCGGGACACCTTGATTGTGCCTTGATCCTTCCAAATTTGAAGACTTAGGGTTAGGGAGGGTTAGCCCCTATTGTTTCGTTACTTGACAATTGGCTCCAAACTTCTGTACACAAGTATGTGTTTGTAGATAATAATGGTTAACTAACCAGGTTAAACCTTAGCCTAGATACTTATTTCGGGTTTAATATCCCAAAACCGAAATATTACATTTTAACATTTTTGGGGTGTTACACAAACCACCGTAGGCCGTTTGCCACAATGTGCTCCTCGTTTCAAGCTTCGATTTGACTGGAGATGGGCTCGAAACGGAGCTTCGTGGGCCAAGTTATGCCCATTTTCGTGGGCCACCTTTGAGGCCCATGTTCATGGGCCTCCAAATACAACATGACACGTTTTTTTATACTTGAGCCTCCATCAATGACTGTCAATAACATCAACCCGGCGCAACGCGTCAGAAATCTTCCTATGTATCTAATATGTACCCAATATTCTTTTCCTGCTTCTCTTATTTCACTTCGTACCTGCTGTAATAAAACATAGTATAGTAAATTAAATATCATGACTTATGATATTTGACTTCAGATATATTAAATTATTTATTAGTAACTTATACGTATATTCAATCATAGCTTATCTTAAAATATCATTTCATAATTACTAAAACTTTATTACTAACTATTTAATATTTTTTATTCAACCAATTTAATACAAAAGTTTCAGCCTAGTTAAATAATACATGAAGAAACTGGTGTTTCTTCATTGGCGCCATCCGTGCATAAAGCTAGAACTTCATTTTTCTCCAGTTTTTTCAAACTTCTAGAAAGATGGTTAAAGAAACTCCGGTAACCACAACCCCAGCTACTGGAGGGAATACCGGCAACACAGTTTTTACAAACACTACCTCGGTTACCCAAGCCGGGGCAAGTGAAGTAAATTTTACGAACACTACCCCAGTTACCCAAGCTGGGGCAAGTGCAGTAAATAATCGCCCATTGGGATTCACCGATACCCAGTTTAAAAAACGAACAAGACTCCCCCGCCAAACTCTCGATGAAGTTAAGGCATGGGCGGAGGCACGACAAAAGGAATTCCAAGCTGAGTTGGACGAACGCTTGCGTTCCGTCCAACAGGCCGACGAATTCGAAGAATACTTGGACAATGACTCGGAGGAATCCGACTCCGACGCGAACCCTCGCCATAGGGCAAAAGGGAAGCGTAAGGAAACGGACTCCCAACCGAGAAGGCATTTTGGACAAGCCTTCAAACCAAAAAGCACAGGTGGAAGTTCACGAGACTTCTCCAAAACGTACAGACCGAACGTTGCAAATGCGGGAACGTCCAAATTTGCAAGGGACATTGCGGAGGCAATTGCCCCAAAAAGTGCCAAACAAATGCCCAACATAGGCACTTATGATGGTATGTCCGACCCAGACGACCATTTGAACAGGTTCATAGCAGGGGCAACCGTCAGCAACTGGACGGAACCCACGTGGTGTTACATGTTTCAAATGACGCTGGTGGGGGCTGCTAGGGTTTGGTTTGATCGTTTACCGGTTAACCACATTTACGACTGGGCAGACTTCCAGCAGAAGTTTAGCCAACACTTCAGCCAGCAGCGAAAGTATACCGAGGAGCAATGGACAATCCTCAAATGCATACGGGAAGAAGATGAATCTCTGCCAAACTTCATCACTCGCTTCAACTCAAAGAAGTTAAGTTTGGGCAATATCAGCGAGGATCTTGTTCGCGCAGCCTTCATCCAGGGCGCGCAGGACCCAGAGCTTATCCGCACCCTAACGGGTAAAGATGGAATGCCATCCACATGGGATGGCATCATGACAGCAGCTAAACGCTATGCGGAAACGGAGAAGCAACTGGGTAGAGACCTTCCGCAGAACACAAACCTTTACACCCAGAGGACGAGAGAGGACAACGTCCTCACCGCCCGATTGAACAAAAAACGGAAGCAAGGCATTTGGCAGTCAAGGGTAAACTTTGACACCTCATCCGGCTTACAGCACCGATTGGGTGAAAGGGATAATGTAAAGCTGCACCGGAACTCCAGATGGACGCCACTTACCAAAAGCGTCACTGACATATTTGCTACTGAAGAGCTCCCATGGCCAAAGCCTCCAGTAATCCGACATCGTCACGATGCTGATCGGAGCAAGTACTGTGACTATCACAGAACAAAAGGCCACAACACTGAAGAATGCATAGACGTAAAAGACATGGTCGAAACATTCGTCAGAGATGGGACGCTCGCACACCTCGTGGCGAAATAAAAGCTAAGCAGGCAGGCAGGTGCGTGTGGAACCATGGCTGGGGTAAACACGAATAAAAAAATCAGCTTCAATATGGAGACTACATGCTGCGTAAAGAACGAGATCCCGAAACAGGTGCGTGTCGGCTCGATGGCACTCCTGTCCCAACATGGAAGGGAGTTCAATTACACAGTTTGCATGTAATCAATTCCAATTTGTACAGAAAAGGCCAAGAGCCACTTCTAATGGAAATGATTCTCTTTCAAACGTCGAAGCTGATGATTTACATTTATACTTTTGTACACACTAATATGCCGGTTTTCACCGCATAATTACAAAAAACGTCATTGCATGGGAAGGCGGTCCTACCCGCACGAACCCAAAAAGCATGATAAACCTTCACGCAGGTCAGTTGAAAGGGAAAAAAAAGTTACCATATGAAAGTGCTGGTCTATCCGCATGAATCATTCGAGGGAACTGCACCAACCTATCAACAACCGCGCGTGGGACAGTTCAAAATTCTTAAGAGGGAAAGGTAAACCTATACGCAGGTCAGATATGGGTAAAGTTATGCCATCCTACTAAGTGCAAGTGACGGGTCTACCCGCACAATCACGAAAGAGGAAGCAAAACTTCACACCTATTATCAGCCACGTTCAAAGGTTAACTTATCCTCAGCAGGCAAACCTTCACGCAGGTCAGTTGAAGGAGTTCAATTATTCCATTAAATGAAAGTGCCGGTCTATCCGCACGAATCATGAAAGGAAGATGAACACTAACCTATCAACAACCGCGCGTCGAACGGTTAAAACAATCCAACACTGGTGACGGCATTCACATTACGTGAAGTCGTTGCGTGGGAAGGCGGTCTTACCCGCACGAACCCAATAACGTGGCAAACCTTCACGCAGGTCAGTTGAAGGAGAAGAGTTCAATTATTCCATTAAATGAAAGTGCCGGTCTATCCGCACGAATCATGAAAGGAAGATGAACACTAACCTATCGACAACCGCGCGTCGAACGGTTCAAAACAAAATTCTTAAAAAGGTAAGAAAAACCTACACGCAGGTCAGGTATGGGTAAAGTTTTGCCATCCTACCAAGTGCAAGTGACGGTTCTACCCGCACAATCACGAAGGAGGAAGCAAAACTTCACACCTATTATCAACCACGTTCAAAGGTTAACTTATCCTCAAAAAGTAAGAAAAACCTACACGCAGGTTAGATAAAAGTTAAAGTTTAGCCATCCTACCAAGTGCAAGTGACGGTTCTACCCGCACAATCACGAAGGAGGAGGTGAAACTTTAACCCACTATCAACCACGTTCAAAGGTTCTTATTCTAAACACTTGGAAAATTGCTATTTTAAACTAAGTATGCAAGTCATAAGTTTATAAAGCAAAGAATCCAATGAAAGGAATAACAATCGTATATTTCAATGATATATTACAACAGTGGCCGGGTAACTACCCGCCTAAAAGAAATCTATACAAAGCTAAGTCTATCCTAGCAGTGGGAAGGGATCTTCAGGATCAGGCTTCAGGGCCACCTCCGCTTGGACCAGCACCGTCAGAGAACGGCTGCCCAAGGAAAGCCTTAAGGATGTTTAGCCCATCATCAGCAGCAGCAGCTTCATTCACCTTCTCCACCACTGGATGCGGGAAGGCAGCGTACTGGTTCACAGCTTGGTCATAAGCAGCTTCAGTATTAACATTGAATAAAGGGAAGTTGGAGGGCGGAAAGCCTCTCTCAGCAAACCCAAGACCAAGCAGGAAGCCAGTCTTCTCCCCATCCTCATGAGAAGCGTTGAGGGCTGCGCTCATCGCATCGTCATAAGAGGTCTCTGAAAGGACCCGACGCACAACCTACAAAAGAATACAAGTTAGAACATTTTCTAATTACGAGCGGAAAGCGTAAAGAAAAAGATAAAGACCTGAGGCAACGCTTCTCGAAGCAGCCATTGGAGGGTAGCTTGACTTTCTTTGTAAGCACGTTCGGCTCCGCTTTTATCAAGGTTGGCAAGTTGAACTTCCTTGGCGGCAGCCTCTTCGACGCTTTTGAGTTTCCTTTCAGTGCGGTCAAGCACCCCCCTCTGGTCAAGGATCTCCTGCAGCTTCTTGGCATCTTCCATTGCCAAGGCGTCATGAGCATGCTGAAGAGCCTTTAATTTGCATTTAAGCTGCTCATTCTCTTCGCGAAGCGGCTCAGCAACAGCTTCAGCCTTGGCAGCCCTCTCAGTTGAGTTTCGCGCAGTCTCCTTAGCCAGCCGAAGCTGTTCATTCACAGCTTGGGCAGCCTTGGAGCGGGCCTCGAGTCGCGCCTGGACTTCAACCTCGAGGGCCTTGAATGCTCTCTCCTTCTCGGCGGCGGGCAGCGGCCAACTGCCGGTTCTCCTCCCGCAGAGCCCGCGTCTCAGATATTTCTTTGGCGCGAGCTGCTTTTAACTTGTCGTTTTCACGACAAAGCAGCTCGACGCGGGGCTGCATCCGGGCTTGGAGAACCCGAAGCTCATTGGTTAGCCTACCCTCCTGGTAGCTAGCCATGGCTTCCCCCAACGCACCATGAGGAGCAGCGTGGCGAGCCCAATCCACGCACTCCACAGGGGTGCGAAGGGTTGTTCCTCGGCGTATGTTCCATCTTGGAACATACACTTCATTGGAATCCGACACTGCAAAAGAAACAAAGGCAGTTAGGAAAAAATGACAAAAATATACAAAGGAAAAAGAACCCTACGTACCTGTAGGGTCAATAACAGGCCGATAGCCGCCAAACCCATCACCTGAACCTAAAGGAAATCCATCCAACAGGTCAGGCAGATGGGAAGGTGGCATAGATCGGCGGGAAGCCCGGCGCGTACCTGATGGTCCGGCCGTCGGTGCCGGTGGCGCAGGTATAGTGGCAGCCGCTGTGGTAGCCATTGTTGGCGTCGCCTCCTCAGCAACAGTAACCGCCGGCTCCGTGAAAGATGCTGTAAAAATTGCACTCACGGCCGGCGGAGACACCTTCTCAGCTGGAACAGCCTCAGGAAGGCTGGAACCAACGGAAGCAGGCGCAGACGCCTGGGTCGACGCCTCGGGAAGGCTGACTGAGCCTTCCCTCATTGGCGGGGGAATACTTGCTCCAACTACACCCGGGAATGCGTCAACATCCACACCTGCACAAGCAAAAGTGTTAGAAAAATTTATTTGAAACAACAAATCTAGACAAGAATTATGGGGGTACTTACGGGGTTTCTTGAGCTTGAACATACGGACGAGCGGGGGCGAACCCGATGGAGCCGGCCTCTTGACACCGGTAACCGTCGTCGTCGCTGCCTCCCCGGAGGTAACAGCTACAGCCTCCGGAGCGGTGGTCTCCTCACCACCAGGCTTCCCCGCCACCTCTGCACTATCTGACTCCGAGTCAGATAGGACTACCGGGTCGGCCGTAGAGGCCACCTTCTCCTTGCCTTTCCCGACGGCAGCCTTTTTCCTCCGCACCAGTGGAGGACCTTCTGCGGATTCCTCAGAAGAAGAAATGTCAACTCCAGCAGCAGGCACAGCATTGAGAGGTTCAGGGTAGAAGATAGGCTTACCTGGCCGTCGGTGGCTCAGGATCTCTTGGCCTGGCGGGTAAACCTCCACGAACCGACCCGCGGTCTGCTCTAAGATGGGCAACTCGTTCTCGTCCAGAGCACGAGTACCCATCCGCGCGGGACCATCTTCCTCCCGCGGGTTCAGGAGCGACTGAAGATCGTTCCCCTCTGAAATCAACAAGAAAGTTAGAAAAAATCGAAGTCAGCAAAATGAAACAAGACGTACCATAAGGGACAGAGTTCGAACCATATTCAAGGACGATCGGAACCTTATCCGCATTCGCCGCCTTCCATACCCGGCTCATCCCCAGCATCACCATCGCCGACTCCGGAAAACGGAAAACCGGGGACTGGACCCGGGATATCTTCGAGAACCATTCCGCCTCCTCGTAGTTGAGGGCGGGAAGGTTCGGAAGCGCCTGGCCATTCTTGAACTTCATGGCGATGGGGATGGCGCGAGCGGATATGAAGAAGAACTCTCTTCTCCATGAGCGAAGACTCCGCTCGGTGGTACAAATCTTTAAACCCTTGATACGGGTTGTAAGAGTGTACCACCCCTGGATGCACCTCCAAGTGTAGAAGGTCATCAGACGGTCAACGAGGGGCTCAAGGCCCAGTATCCGGCACACCCACTCAAAGTGCCGGACCTTGGCAATGGCCATGGGGTGCACCTCTGTCAGGTGCACACCGTGCCTCTCCAGGACACAGTACACAAACTTTGTCAACGGAAACCTAAGGTTTCCGTAGACAAAGAATGCAGCATAAACCCCGATCTTGCCACTAGGGGCATCGTACACAGTATGGTGGGGTTCAGGAAACTCAGGCTCGAGAGACTCGAGCATGAACTTCCTGACGATATACTGGTACAGATCGACAGGAAGAGAGCACTGGCATTCGCCAGCAGTCTTCTGGTCATCAGCATCATGAGAAGACATGGTGGAAGAAAGATGAAAAGAGATTTCAGGGTAATGCTTTACTGAACAGAAAAATTCGCCGGAAATTACTTGAGAAGAAGAGATGAAAGTGAAAAGTGTGAATTGCAAATAACCCTCTCCCCCTTTATATACTAATCGCAATTAATGCGGTGAATTTAATGCGAAGGAGAGAGAATTCGAAGGTGCAATGAAACTATGACACGTGGCAAAAAGCAGACTGGCAACAGCTGTTGACAGGACGTGTGCCAGTAATTTCGCGGCCACGCGCCCGAAAAATCGCGCCCACGCGCCTGAAAAAGCGTCTGGAATGACCATATAATGTCACGTCACCATAACTTCCTGCACGTCCTGACACAGTCAGAAGAAACCGTCGCGCGACGTTTCAGAGGTTTGGACTGTTCCTATCTTTCCACCAACCTTTCGAATTTCAAAATTCAATATTTAAAAAGCGGGAAAATACCCCCTTACCTTGGCGAACAAGTAACCATAAGACGGATGCGGGTACAGTGTAAAGGCAAAACCCTTCACATACCTAGCACCCGCAGGGAATTGAAGCCAAGAACCTTGGCGAACAAGTAACCATAAGACGGATGCGGGTACAGTGTTAAGGCAAAACCCTTCACATACCTAGCACCCGCAGGGAATTGAAGCCAAGCACCTCGGCAACCAAGTAACTATAAGACAGGTGCGGGTACAGTGTAAAGGCAAAACCCTTCACATACCTAGCACCCGCAGGGAATTGACGCCAGGAATACCTTGGAAGTAAAGTAACCGTAAGACGAGCGCAGGTACAGTGTTAAGGCAAAACCCTTCACATACCTAGCGCTCCGCTGGGAATTGAAACCAAGAAGGATCTTCTGGGCAATGCTTGCGGAAAAGGAAATAACATCCCCGCATAGCGGGAACGTCGAGAACTACGTTGTTTGAAGCTCCAGGATGGAATTGGTGGTTTTAACATAATTGATCACTATGTTCAAAACTACCAAAACCTCATGGAGAATCCACACAACTGGGACTCAATGCTCCTGACTTGCGAGGAGATTACAGACCTACCCGCATCATACCCAAAGACCAAGCAGGAAACTCGGGCATTTCTGCAAGTGACAAGGACTTCCCATGGAAAACCTTACAAAACCCTTTTCAAAACCCTTTTAAGTCCAAAAGTTCACCTCACTTTATTAAACACGCATGAGAAGAACATTGGACTGGGGGGACTTGAAGAGGTAGGTCCCAGCAGAGCCCAGTTGGACCCGCAAGACTCACCTTAAACAGGGACGTCTGCGCAGAGACCAACTGGATCCGCAGGACCAACCATGCTCAGAGAAGTGACGTCCTTACGCGCAGTATGCAAGCTGGTCCCGCAGGAAATGCCTCCCATGGTGAAGGACTCCGCCTGTTCCCGCAGCCTCGGATACAAGCCATGAGGGAAGGCCACCCGCGCAGCATGGCTACACGCACTAGGCACTTAACTCTCCCCAGTGTCACCTGAAGGAATGAGCAAAGGCGGGAGGGGGAAAACTCCCGCCTAAATGAGCCAGTCCGTATGATGGAGGATCTTTTGTGTGATACCTGACGAGGTACAGACAAAAGATCTGACCAAGAATGCGACAGCTCACTGACAGCAGCATGGCAGACAGCACGCCACAGCACTGTGACCAATAGCCGCCGCCTACCCACCAACTCCTGCCATACCACGTGCCTAGCCTGTAGTTGGCAGAAGAGGAAGAGTGCACGACACGCCTGCTCTGTGTCAGCCGCTACCTATCCACCACTCACAGGCAGGGCACGTGCATAGGTTACAGTTGGTAGCGTGTTGGGCCGGCTAAACCCCTTGGAAACCTACCTTCGGCTATAAATACCCCAATGGTATGATCATCTTATCTTATCATATATACCTGATATCTGCTCTAGCAATCTCTTAATATACTTTTATATTTAAAGAGCAATCTAGTCTGATTCTCACGCCGGAGGGTGGTCACAAGGAGGAACCCCCCCTTCTCAGTGACGAGCTCACGGTGTCTGTTTTGCAGGTTATCAGAAGAACCATCTTCCAAGGGTCTAACCCCTCGTGGGAAACATCTATCTAACCCCCAGGTTACCAGTAATCTGCCCGGGGTTCGACTGGTGTTTCTTCACTATGTATCTAATATGTACCCAATATTCTTTTCCTGCTTCTCTTATTTCACTTCGTACCTGCTGTAATAAAACAAAGTATAGTAAATTAAATATCATGACTTATGATATTTGACTTCAGATATATTAAATTATTTATTAGTAACTTATACGTATATTCAATCATAGCTTATCTTAAAATATCATTTCATAATTACTAAAACTTTATTACTAACTATTTAATATTTTTTATTCAACCAATTTAATACAAAAGTTTCAGCCTAGTTAAATAATACATGAAGAAACTAGTTTAATGATTGTTTATATATAAAAATACCCGCACATGTGTATTTGATGAGTAAAAATTAAATCATTAGTTATAACATAAAACGACTTAAATACGTTCAATCTAGTAGAATACACACACATTCAATTCCGAACCATTTTTATTTTGAGAACTACGAAAACTACGTTGTAAATTAGGGATTTAATCTGATGGTGGCTATAGCACATACGACAAGAAGTGCAAGTGCATTAAGCGGTTTCATAACATATTTGTGATTGCGGAATGAACGCCCTTCTATTTCTATGTATATGTTTTTGTGTGTATGTGTATATATATTATAAAGATATGAGTATTTTCAAATTACCCTCAAAACCTTTTTATACATGTAGTTAAATAAACACACGGAAATCTTTTATATCTAACTAGCTAGTGGCTAGTGTTTAACCTGGCTTGTTGCGCCGGGTACGTGGGTGAAACCCGGACGATGGTAAAACCCAAACGTTGAGTCGATAGTCAACGCGAATTTGGTCGATTTTGGTTATGTGATTGTATCAAAACTAAAACCAAAATATTCGACGTTTATTTGGTCGGTAAACCCAGATGACATTAAAACCAAGCGTTATCGGTCTCAGGTATTGAGGCGGTAACTCGACACGAATACGGTCGGTTTCAGTTACGTTCGTTATGGTACATGAGCTAAAAAACGGGAAAAATATAGAAGTTAAGGAGGCCCAATAGGGCGTAGTCGCTCGGTAAACTCGAGCGTTGGTAAAAGCCGAGTGTTGTCGGTCCTGGACGTTGAGGTTGTGAGCCTAAATAAATTCAGTTGGTTTTCGTCACATTATTTACTATACATGAATTAAAACAAAAAAAACCACAACATTGACGTTCGTCGGAAAATTCAAATGGTTTCCATCCCATTTATTGTCGTACCGAATTAAAACAAACAAAAGAACACAAAATTGATGTTCGGTCGGTTTTCGTAATGTTTGTCTTGGTACCGTAACTAAAACAAAAAAGAAAACTCAAATGTCAAGGATCAATAAGGTGCCGACAAGTGACCCAATCAAAACTTGATGACACCAAACTTAATAATAATAATAATAATAATAATAATAATAATAATAATAATAAGAGTATAGTTTGCAATTTTCCTGGATTTATTAGGCATAAAACTAATAACCTACTCTTGTAATTACTCACCGAATAAATTATATACAAAATTTGTCAACATAACAAATAATTTAATTAATATTTGGTTATGTTCTAGAAATATATATATATATATATATATATATATATATTTTATTTGTGTATCCATATGGGATAGATGATAGATATAATTATAAAGTATCCTAATATATCATACTTTTTACTTCCGTTTCTTATCATGACCATGTTTTAGAGTTTCGATTGTTTCTTAACATGTTCATGTGTAAGGGTGTTTGTGTGATATATATATATATATAGGGCTACAAAATTATTACACCCAAAAACAAAAACTTACCATTTGCTGACTAGGCACCAAATGACGCAAAATTCCCCATTTTGTTGCCCCTCCACTACACATAGCCTGAGAGCTTTTAATTATTAAATGGTTGGTTGTGGTCGAGACGAGTACTGTTTAACATCTTTGACATAGGGTATAGATGAGAGGTTAAAGGATGCTGCTACTTATTTTAAATATGACTAGGTTATTAACCCGTGTACGACACGGGTGGAAATATTGAAATTTTCGAACAAACACACGTCATTTAAAAGGTTAACATAAGTTGTTATATGTTATTACATAGAAGGCATTCCTTAATTAAACTTTTATTAAAGTGACTACAATTTGCAGTAAATTATGTTTCAAACTCTTTAACATCATTACCTTATTTAAAATTAATTTTATTATATAATTCTTTTTTATAATTATATACAATAATCTTGACATTTATGCGTACAAAAAAATTATTTAGTACAGTTGTATTGTAATATATAATTTCGACATAATTATAAAAATTTTAAAATCAAATAGGTTAATTAGTCAACTTCCAAAAAATATGAAAGGTTTTATTATTTTTGAAATAATAAATGGTGTTTTTATTTTAAACATTAATTCAAATATAAGAAAATGAATAGATTTGTTAAGATTGAAGAGTATGGAAAGCTTTAAAAGTTTGTTGCTAATTGGTCAATTTCAGTATTTAATCATGTTTAAATGTCTTATAAATATTAAGAAAAAATTAAGATACAAACGTCAAAAAATGTTAAACTAAAACTAAAAAACAAACATTTAAAATAACCTCTTAGTGAATAAGATTTAAAGTGTCTGGTTTTGGGATCATTGATACCATGTGTCTTTGCCCATTCTTTAATCTGTAGACAATCATCAAAATTTAAAAAGACAAATGTTATTTGCTTCCCTTATAGCTACATATCCACTCTTAACCTCATAAACTTATAGATCATACTTCTTGTTTATTAACTTTAAACATGTTTTGGCGACCTTAATTAAAAGTTTAAAGTACGAATTTATAGGATTGTATAAAAAACGAAAATACATTAACTAATAATTAATTTTTGTTTACATTAATAAAAACATGAAAATTATAGAAATTTCAATAGAAACAGAAATACATTATTTAAAAATTAATTCTTGGTTAACCTAACTAAAACACGTATTGTAAGAATCTTTATAAAAACATAAAAACATCAATTAATTAATAAGAATATTTATTGGTTACCTTAATTAAAACACGGAAATTAAAAAATTATAATAAAGAAATATTTGTTAACTTAATTGCGCGTTTGAACTAAAATCATTTTACTCAGAACTCACATTTTCCCTAACATGTTTCGATATGTGACCCGAGAGCCTGTTTTGACAAACATTTTTAAATAATACTACAATATAATCATTCAGAAAATTTCCATATATACTTTGAAATTGCTTACTTTGGCATTGCCAATACAACATGTTAATTACATATGACATTGATGCATTTGAAAATCTCATGCTCTTCAAAATAGTTGGTTGTAACCTAATAAATTATATCTCACATTACATGAATACTAATATCATATCGTATTAATCACTAAAGAAATAATATTAAACATTAAACATGATTCATAATGCATGATTAAATGTGATTTTTATTATTCCATAGTTCAAATAACATGGGTGTTGTAGAAAACATTAATAGTTAATCATTTAAATTTAAAACTATTTTGAAAAACATTAATATAGTCAAATCAATTAATTTTTTATAATTGCTGGAAAACATTAATATAGCCAAATGAATTAATTTCATAACTGATTTGGAAAACATTAATATAGTCAAATCAATTAATTCCATAACTGTTTTGAAAATAATAAATAAACAATATAAGATTGAGTGAAATCGGTCACGAACCTTTATAAATAGACAATATAAATAGAAATGAGAATAAATTAATAAAACTATAATAATGTCCAAATTTACAAAAATTTGAGTGAAATTATATTAATACAAATAGTCAAACTGAGTCAAATGATTAATTTATTCAAATTCGGTTTTTTATAATATAGTCAAAGTCCAACTATATAACATATTTTTGTAAACTTCATATAAATGTTGAGAATTCGAATTTGAAAATCGTTTAGATACATATAACTTTACATCAATATATAAATTAATGAGAACAAATGTATTGATTATATAGCATAAATCACTCAACTTTTTTTGTAAAAATTCATATAAATAGAAATGAGAATAAATTATTATTATTAAAATTATAATAATGTTCAAATTTACCAAAATTAGAGTCAAATCATATTAAAAAAAATAGTCAAGTTCAGTCAAAAGGTTAACCTCTTAAAATTCGGTTTGTGAAAATATGGTCAAGAATTCGAATTTTAAAATGGTTTAAATTAATATTTTTTACTATTCACTTAAGGGATTTAGTTGAAATTGACATTAACTTATTGATAACTTGAAGTATTTTGAAGAAACTATTTTTTTTATTTAAGGCATGAATATCAAATAATTATGAAATGAGTTTATAATTATGGATGGTATTCAAAAAATTAAAAAGGGTTGAAAAAAATTAGTCAAATTAGGAATGAGAATTATGTTTAAATATGTAAATGCTATTTAAACCTATTCAATATAAATGGTCAAATGGTTAATTTATTCTAATTCGGTTTTTTAACAAATGTTGAAAGTAAAATTCTATAACATATTTTTGTAAATTTCAAATAAATAGTGAGAATTGAATTTTGATATTTGTTTATATATATATATATATATATGTATGTATGTATATGACATTTGAATGGGGAAAATCGGTTTCTAAAATGCCATATTAAATCTGTACAAATCTAAAAATGGAAAGTAAGATAATATTGGAAAGTATAATAATGTTTTAAATTGCGTTGACATTGATGATTTAATTAAACTTTGACCAACAACAATATAAGATTAATTATCTTACTGTAGATATTTAATGTCTTATAGAATAATCAACTAAATTTCATTTACGGATTATATAATAATCAATTGAATTACATAAATTGTGAAAAATAAATAAATACATGAATACTAACAGAAATATACATCGATATTAAATAAAAATAAAAGACATCTTATCAAACAATCCTCAATCCATGAAATTAGCTATATCAAGTTGGGACAATAACCTGAAATGATAAAATTAAATATTAATATTAATATCACATAATAAATAAATTACAAATTATGAAAGATTTGAATCATGTGAAAAACTGTAAAATTGATGTTATGATTTACAACCGGAAAAACTGAATCACGTCACCGGAAAAACGAAATAGTGAAGATCTCCATTGAATTTTCGATTTTGATATATAACCTAAACAGATTATAAGAAAAAAATCATATAATTATTAATATAAACACAAAAAAAAAAAACGAAAAACAAAAATAATTATAACTGATATAAAACCATACTGGAATAATATGATAAGAATATCAAATAGAGTATGAAATATAACTACCGGAATAACATTAAGAAATTTACGATCATGTTTTGTCAAATATTTCTTCTTAAAGTTTATCAATGATTCTATATAAGAATCATAATTTATGGCAATGAAAATATCATGTACCAAGAATAATTTGTTGGTACATAATATATATACAACAAAAAAATAAAATAAAAGATAACGTCCTCAAAGAAAAAAATCATAAATTAAAGAAGTAAGTAGTTAATGTAATAATAAAAAAATAATGAAATGAATGGTAAGAAATAAAAATTTACAAATGTTTGATATAGAGGATGTCAGATGAACAATAGTCAGAAAGAGAATGGATGCAAGTATGAAATTAAAATGCATGGAAATAAACATAAATACAATATATAAGAGGCAAATTTTTGTATTTATTTTACATCTCATTTATTGTTGATAAATGAGATGAAATGGAATGTTTGACTAATCTTTTGAAAAATAGCTAATTTAGACATGATGTAATTAATTTCAAATTAGAAGTTGTAACCTTGCTATTTTAAAGAAGAAATCGAAAGTTGCTAAAAATAAAAGATTTCCAAATATATTGACCTACAACTAATTATTAGTAATTGAATTTATTTTTGATTTATTTAATTGTTAAGAAAATTAGAGAAGTGGAAGATATATTTGGAAATAAAAGAAATTGTCCAATAGAGAGGAGTCATGTGAAGGTAAACTAATTTGTTTTAATAGTATAGCAGGATGTCAATTTTGACCCTCCTTACATTCAGTTCGGCTCAGTCGCAACCAATTTCAGGAACCTTCGGTTCCAACTGACGTTGAACGAATAAACATTATGATCTCAAAACATGCAATCACTTTTGTAACTTCTATTAATGGTATATGAAAATACTGATAACAGTTATGGTATGGGCACAAAAGTGTGAAACAAATATTTAATTTGTAAGTTGGTAAAACATGTGGAGAAACTCAGTTGTTATATGACCCTCATGTTGATCAAAATGGAAAACAAAGGAGCCGATCTTTTTTACTTTCTTAAGACTCAACGATGAGTCTTTTCCAAAGACAAGAGAGCATGTAAAAGGCCTACCTAATCAGGGTCGACCCGTGGGTCAGCGACATAAAAATAGAGCTTTAGGCCCATACTTACTTAAGGCCTCCAAATAATTTAAAAAATACATTATATATAGATATATATTTAATCGACGAATTAGTACAAATATATCTATTGGTCTGGTAGTAAACTAGTGTGTTGTTAACTTGCATGTGAGTTTGAGACTCACTATTAGCACTTTATTTTTTTGGTTTCTTAAAACAATTTTCATAAAGGCCACCAAATCTCATTTTGATTTTGGCCTTCAAAATCGTTGAACAGGCCCTCAACCCAGGGGCGGATACAGAGGTTAACGATGGTGGGCCGATGCCCACCGTCCGAGCTGCTGGAATGTCGTGAATATAGGTACACATTAGTATATGATGAGTCAAAAATATGTCGGTGCCCACCGTCGATATTATGAATATTATGCTTCTCTGAGCATCTAAATCTAGAAAAGAAACAAAGACATAACATTTATATGTTTTCCGGCCATCGGAAAACGACTTAACTCCATACCGTGAACTTCAAATAATATATTAAAGGAAGAAGAAGAGGAAATAACTTTATCGGGATGTGTTAATGTATCACATTTTATAATATTTGCTTTTGCAAATTGATTTTAAGATAAAGAGGCTAGTGGCTACAAACATCTAACCAACCATGCAGTAGGCTAATTTATCCATTATTTTTTTTAAAAAAGAAAAACATATTCCTTTAATTGATTTTATTATTTTGTTTACTCTAGTGTCTATATATTTGTTAAAAGTGAATGTGAATTTTCTTTTCTATTTATTATCGGCTGACATCAAATTAAACTTACAAATTACAATCATTAAATATACTTAATACTATTTATTATTATTATTATTATTATTATTATTATTATTATGCGTTGAAAAAAAGTCCTAGAAGAAAGTATGAGAAAGCAGTTGCATTTTAAAAAATCAAAATTTGATAATTTGAATGAACTTAAATCAATTAATTCTTATTTGATGAATACTCGCGGAGTGTAAGAAGACAATAATTAATGAACGGATCCATTTACGTACGTCATGCAATCGATATATATTAATATATGTAAAAATGTTTTTATTAATATGCAGCGTAACTTTTAACAAGTGGTGTATAAAAAGACCAATTTACCCTTTCATGTGCCTCGAAAGTTCATTTCGCTCTGAGCCTTCAAAATGGTTGGTCGGCTTGTTCTCTTTAACCCGACCCATTTTGTTTTCCGAATCCATTTTGTGCCCACCCTATCAAAAATTCCTGGATCTGCCTCTGCCTCAACCTAACAACCCAAAAGGCTCAGGTAGTACATGCTCAAAGCCGGCAAGACGACTTGTGAAGTTTAATAAAAATTTGGCAGATGTTCTCTTCACAGGGCGTAGCTTTAGTTGGATCATTTTGCTCCGTTTTTTTCGCTCGGTAGTGTAAAGTTATCATTATTCGGACGAAAATTTTTACAAATAGTGTAAATTTATCCGTTTTCGACCAAAATTTTGAGCCCGTCCCCCTCGGTTTTTTTGCTCGGTAGTGTAAATTTATCCACTTTTTGTCTGAAAATGTTTATACATAGTGTAAATTTACCCGTTTCCGATCGAAATTTTGAGCCCGACCTCCTTTTTCTCGCTCGGCAGTGTAAATTTATCATTTTCAGCCGAAATTTTTTATACATGGTATAAATTCACCTGTTTCCGACTGAAATTTTGAGCCCACCCCCCTCTAGTCTATGAATTTTTTTATACATATTGAGTCTGGCCCCCTCGACGTGTATGTCCAAGTTTCGCCAATGTCTCTTCAACCAAGATGATGTTGGTCCAGAAGCAAAACTTGTGGTCGAGTTCCTTTTTTTTTTCTAAGGCGAAGATATGATGCAGAAGCATCGAATGTTTTTTTTTTCTTTTTTTTTTTAATTTGAAGTATTATTTATCTTTTACTTGGTTTTTGAAATTCGGGTATCTACCTTTTATAATGTTTATTGTTATCGATTAATTGGTATACAGGAATTAGAATTCCTTTTTATGTTTTGATTTTGGAACTTAGGAATGATAGTTTCTAAAGATTGAAAACTAATTATCAACCTTCAGGTATAAAACTTAAGGTTAATTTTGTTGTTTTTAGGCATTTGATTGCTTCTATGTGTGTTATATTGTTGCTGTTATTATTATTATTATTATTATTGTTGTTACTGTAAAGTTGTATATTAAAAAGAAGGTTTTGATAACAGTAATACATGAAATTAATAAAATATAAAGAACGAAATTTCGTGAGCAAAATTATAGGGGTGTGCACAAAACCGAAAAAACCGAACCAAAACCAATAAAACCAAAAAACCGAACCGAAAAAACCAAACCGAAATAGAAACTGGTGGTTCGGTTTTGAACTTTAGCAAAAACCGAAATATTGGTTTTGGTTCGGTTTTGTATTTTGTTAAGAACCGAATAAACCGAACCGAACCAAATGACCATAACATCTTAACCATAATCTTTAAAACAAAATCTACCGACGAATATTTGTTTAATTATAACATATTGTTAATACAAATATATTTGGTTTGCAAGTATGATAATAGGTACTTTCGGTTTTGATTTTGAATATTAATTTCAAATATGTCTTTTATTATATTTTAATATTTTAATATTTTAGGTCCAAATATTCAATTTTCTATTAATCATTAGTTTAAAGAAAAAATAATGGCATGCTCGATTTCAATATCTTGGGTCAAGTGTTTTTTGCCCAAAAGTTTTGGCTCGACTAGCAAAACCGAAAAAACCGCATTCAAAACCGAACCGAACCGAACCCAAAAACCGAAAACCAAAAACCGAAAAAACCGAAACCGAATGGTTTTAAAAAATCATAAACCGAAAGTTTAGTTTTTGGTTCGGTTTTAATCAAAAACCGCACCGAACCGCACCACGCACACCCCTAAGCAAAAACGACGAAAATACGAAGGTGTCAAGAAAAATTGAATTCAGAGACGTATTTTTGTTTCTGTTCTTCCTATTTTCTTATTCTGTAACTTTTGAATAAATAGGTGTTGAAAACTGAGCGACTGCGACTGGTAGTCAACCATTGAATCACCTTCCTTCTATTTTCTTAATTCATAATCTTAAATAATTTGGTGTCTTGCCCGTATTACACGGTAAAGGCATTCACATTTATTAGAGGGGAATGTGCATTCATGGATCATATATCAATTTATCCACAAACCATAAAATAACTGGAAACACCTAGCCATTTTCACTTTGGTGGGATGGTAAAGGCTTAGGCCTTTGGGTGAGAGGTCCAGGGTTCGATCCCTGGCAATGGCGGTTTATTGTAAATAGTAGGAGGCAAGCTTAAACATTCAAAAAAAAAAAAAAAAAACTGGAAACACCTAATTATAAGTAGCTTCAAACTTGTTTTATAATATATGTAATAAATTGATTATTAATGGGTATTTTAATTTCTTCAAAAGTCATATAATCACACAGTAAACCTTTGCCACAAATTGTAATTTGGCAAATTATCCATATAATTAGGGGTGGGTTTCCCATGTAATAAACTACTCATAAACCTTACCCACACTAGCACCTGACCCCTCTTAGAACATTCTCATTACAATATTTCTGTAAAAAAAGACAACGTTCTTTAAATTTAAGTTTATCTTCGAACTTTATTAAACGTACTATATCTCATCTTTATCACAAAGCTTGAAGTGAAATATATAGAGAATCGAATGTGAGTGCTCCTAATAAAGTATTCACATTCCAATCTTGTTCTCGTGTTATGTAAAATTTAAAATTATTTTACGACTTTTCTCCATCATCCCAATCTCTATCTCATCTTTATCACAAAAATTTAAAGAATGAGTATTAGTGTATTTACATTTATAAAATTCAAAGAATGAGTTTTGTTTTTTTTAATCTCGTATAGGCTGTTTAATTTATGAAAGATATTTTAACTAAAAGAGTCAGAATCGATCATTTAACAATAACAAATCCACAAATTTATCTACGGGTCAAAGGACTTCACAATTAACAAGTCGTTACTAAGAATAACAAACCACGGGGTAGATGCCAAGCAAGAAGAAGTCTTTGTTTCGACATATGATCAACCGTTGCAAAGTCGTAATAATTCATAATTAAAATCTAACAACCAAGTTACAACATTCAAGAAAATTCTTAATTAAAATCTAACAACCAAGTTTCAGCATTCAAGAAAATAATTAACGTACTAATAAATCTAATAACGTAATTCACTAATAATAATCAATTAACTAATCTAGCAAACAATCAACTAATAAGGTAAATACTAAAAAACAAACGTTTTATAAATTAACCGAGCAACTGAATTGGGGTTCCTGAATACTAGCAACAATTTAGAATTGGATTCGAGTCGTGAGAGGGGTTGTCGGACTTTTGACATCATCTTTCGACTTTAAAAGTACAGTCAGACTTCGGAGATCAGCCGGCAACTAAGAGCATCCATAATGAATAAACTTTTCATTTGTTTGGATGATGTGTCACTACAACAAACTTAAGGTGGTAATAATTTACCATGGCTCCAAACTTGCAGCAAACACTTAGTGTAGGCCCCACCCCTTTTATACACACACATACTATATATACATATACAATATAAATACATATTTAATATTTTTAATGAGGTTTGTGCAGGTTTGTTGTTGTGAAAAAAAGTTTGGGTTTTTAAAAAAAGTTCGGAATCTGATGTGATGATGATGTGTCGGTTTGTATGGATTTGTTGTTGTGGATGCTCTATTGTCTAAGATGCTTTGTATTTCATTGATTTGATTACTTTATTAGATTTTCATTTTTTTTAGTTTTAAAAAGTTTTATAGATACGTAACTAAAGTACTTTAGCTAGTACCACAAATAGCAAGACTCGAAAAAATCAAAACTGAACAACTTATAAAAACTCGAATACCGAATTTCGGATTTTGGTACTGTTTATACCAAAACCAAACCAAACCAAACCAGACCAAACCATACCCGACCGTAGAACCCCTAAAGCTGGCTGCTCTTGTACGTAGCTTCGTAAGTTCGTAAGTGCACATGCAGCCACCGGTTTTGGTAAATTTAATTATTAACACTTGCAGCCACACGCTTTGACTAATTCAACTCAAACAAATAACCAGAATCTTTTGGTCATATATTACTATTAAACCCCAACATGTTCTTATTACGCTTATATAATCCAAGTCCCATTGAGCTTCATTATTGCAAAAAACCATGTTGATACTAACCAAAAAACCAAATCTATTTTTGATCATCCTGAATATTCTAAACTTGATCACCCTTTCTGCGTCTCAATATTCGCGTCTCCGATGTGATTGGAGCACAAATTACACTATAAACAGTACGTACCAAAGCAATCTTGACAATGCTTTCAAGTCTTTGACATCTGATACTAGCATTAGATACGGGTTCTACAACCTCTCTGTTGGTCAAACCCCTGATCAGGTCTACTCGATCGGGCAATGTAGAGGCGACGTTCAGCCAGCTGATTGTAGGCGGTGCTTAAACGAAGGGGGTACAATATTAAGACAGACTTGTCCTAATCAAAAGTCTGCAATTGGTTGGTATGACACATGTATGATAAGGTACTAGAGTTATATGGTACGTGTATACGAATGGGTCCGAGTCCAATGCAGACCAGTTTAACGAAGGACTCAACCAGTTAGTGAATCAACTTAGAACCGAAGCTTCAAGTGGCGGATCTCTACGTAAATACGCAGCGAACAGCATGGATGGACCGGGGTTTATGACCATTTACGGGTACATGTAGTGCACACCGGATTTATCAGAAATAGTGTTATAATTGTTTGGATAGAGCGGTTACGTATATTCCTAGCATTCCTGCTGGAGCAACAGCAAGAATTTTTTTTCGTAGTTGCATTTTTAGATATGAAGTTAGCAGATTCCTTAATGCTACGGTGGATCTCTCATCACCATTGCCGCCGCAACCGCCACAGTCACCACTACCACCACCACCTTCACCTTCAGGCATGTGACGATAATTGGATGAATTATTTTGAAAGAACTCGGGTTAGATCAAATTTATATTGAAATGTTGAAAAATAGTAAACAAAAATGTGTTTTTAGTTTTCTTTTTAAGTTAATATCGTAAGATATTAAAGAAAATCAAATTATTATAAGTTAAATAAATTAATGACCAATTAAAATACTCGTGCAAGCCCGCTTGTCCCTCTAGATTAGGGATGGCAATGGGTTGTGTTTGGGTCGGGTTTAGGTATTTCCAAACCCATACCCGGTTATTAAAGTCCATCACATACCCGTCCCAAACCCGTTGGGGTTTAATCGGGTAATTACCCGACGGGTTTTGGGTTTTCCCATCGGGTTTCGGGTTTCCTATCGGGTTTTGAGAAAATACCCATCGGGTATACCCGGCTCAAAACCCGCCATGTTTCGACAAAATATAACTAATCGATTACAAAGATGGTTACCATAAAGATAAAATTTCTCAAAATAATTAATATAAACAGATTTCGACAAATAATATATTTGGAATATAGTATATATATATATATATATATATATATATATATATATATAATATAATAAGCTATATCGGGTACATCGGGTACATAATCGGGTAAATGGGTTTATGCTATCGGGTAATCGGGTCGGGTAATCGGGTATATTAGAAATCCCAAACCCGTCCCAAACCAGCGAAAAATTTTAAAACTAATCCCAAACCCTAATGGGTCGGGTATTACCTGTCCCATTTATGTCAGGTTTTGAGTTTTCTCATCGGGTTCGGGTTTCATTGTCATCCCTACTCTAGATATCTATTTCGTTAACAGGTTGCTCTAGGGATGAACAAATGGTATTAGGTACCGATATCGAACGGATAATGAAACGAGTAATTAAATACAAGTTTCAAGTTTTTTAAGAAAATCGGATCGGGAAATTCTGGTATTGATGCCGGTCGGTACTGGTACGGTACCGGATTATTGCCTACAGTACCGGTACCTAACCTGTATCGTACGTAGTGGTACCAAACCAAGCATTTTCGGTACCGGTACCAAGTTTTTAAGAAATTCGAGATCGGTACCGGTTCGGTACCGAGCTCATCCCTAGACCACCTCTATACTTTTTGATCAGAGTCTAACAAACATTTATTTAACAATTTACGAGATTTTCAGGCAAGAGTAGTAGCATGACGATCATTGTAATCATCGCGGTCATTGCAACCCTAAGTCTTTTGATATTTGTGGTGTTCTTCGTTTGTGTCCTAATCAGAAGAAAAAGAAAAAAGGAAGCACTTACACCGAAAAATTTAGGTGCATATTCTTTGTAAAGTTTTTCTTGTTTTCTAATTGATGTTTTGGACTTATTATTTGTGGCAATATACAGCCGAAACGTTGCAGTATAACTTTGGTATAATTAGAGCAGCAACAGATGGCTTCTCGGAGAACAATAAGCTCGGTCAAGGTGGATTTGGTTTGGTTTATAAGGTAATCAATACTAGAAATTAAGTTATCATGTGTTAAAATGCTAAAACAGTTTTTCTAAAGATTGCTGAGACCAATGACTTCTTTGCACCTAAAAATTCTAGGGTAGGTTACAAAACGGACAAGAAATAGCTGTGAAGAGGTTGTCGAAAGATTCAGGGCAAGGCGAAGAAGAATTCAAGAACGAGGTTTTGTTATTTGTGAGGCTCCAACATCGAAACTTGGTCCGGCTTCTAGGATTTAGCCTAGAAGGGTCTGAACGACTTTTGATGTATGAGTTTGTACAAAATGCTAGCCTTGATAAATTTATATTCGGTAAGTTTCTTAATTTGTTTTGCAGAAAGAATTATGATAAATATGTAAAAAAATTCATTCTTTTGTTAATATCTAGGGTCTAAACAAACTGAGCGAGCCTCAAACTTGACTAAGCTTGAGCTTAGCAAGTTAACTTGAGAGAATTTGAGCTAGGAAAATTTTAGCTTTCATAAGCTTAAGCACGACTTGTTTCGAGCTCTATACATTTGTTTTACACAAGTTCAGTTCGTGAGTAATTTTACATATTAAAGTTCGGCTCCTAGATGATTTATGTATACATACATTACTTAGTTTTTCTTAATTATATATATATAGATATATATATAGAGAGAGAGAGAGAGAGATAGGTTATCATACAATAATCCTTAACGTACAAAAACGTACGCGAATTACACTCAAGGCTAAAACAAAACACTCAAGGCCAAAAAAACAAAAACACTCAAAAGTCAAAATACAAAAAACACACAAGAATCCGTAACACGTTCAAAACGGGTTTCTTGAAAAAAAGTAAGATAGTCGATCGATTAACGATCCAAATCTGTTTTTTTTCGGTGAATCGATGATTAATTGGGTATGTTTTGATATTTCGAGATCTTGTGATGTGATCTCACCGATAAATTTCATGAATATTGGTATTTTTTGTACGTTAAGGTAAGCTAAGGATTATTGTATTTTATCACTTACCTATATACACACACACACACTTTTGTTTATATAATTATTAATTACATCAATATTAATATATTTGTATGTATTAAAATACTCTTTACGGCTCGTAAGCCAAGTCAAGCTCATTTAAGATCGACTCGAATCAACCTTTTTAGAGATCTAATCTCAAGTAGTACTTACATGAATTAATTACACCTCTTATTTTTTGCATATGATCTTACGTTTAGATCCAAAAAAGCGTATTTTTCTTGATTGGGAAAGAAGATACAAAATTATTGAATGTGTTGCAAGGGGTATTGTATCTACATGAGGATTCATGACTAAAGATAATTCATCGTGACCTGAAAACTAGTAAAATTCTACTAGATTCTCAAATGAATCCAAAACTAGCAGATTTTGGTATGGCAAGATTGTTCACTATTGAAGAAACGCAAGCAAACACTAGTCGAATCGTTGGTACATAGTAAGTGACCCTAAAAAAACGAATTTTCTTTTCGTAATAATTGAAGTCATTCTGTTGTAATGTCTTACAATGTGTAGTTATTGACAAGTATTATTTGGTACTAGTGGATACATGGCGCCTGAGTACGCAATGCACGGCCAATTTTCAATAAAATCAGACGTTTTTAGTTTTGGCGTATTAATACTCGAAATTGTAACGGGGAAGAAGCACCACACTTTTCATAATGGAATGGTGACCGAGGATCTTCTTAGAGATGTAAATTTTATTTTAATTTTATGTTAAATTTATAGTTTTTGGTTTATACTAAATTCCAAAATTTCAATTTGATGCTTACAGGCATGGAAGAGTTGGAAAGCCGACACAGCTTCAAGTTTAATTGATCCTGAATTGAGAGACAATTCAAATTCCATACGTGACATGATTCGATGCATCCTTATTGGCCTGTTATGTGTTCAAGACGACTTAAATAAGAGACCAACAATGGGCTCAGTAATCCTCATGCTTAGTAGCTTATCTATAACGATCCCAGTCCCTTCAGAGCCTGCCTTTTTTGTGAACACGAATTCAGAAAGACCCCTATTCAAAGAGTACACATCAAGTACGAGTTGTTCTAGTCGGTTGAAAAGTAAATCAACATCTTCACAACGCTTTGCAGAGAGTGATATTTCTACGAAAGACCTATATGTAGAAAGTGATATTTCTATGAAAAACCTATATGTAGAGAATGATATTTCTGCGAAAGACCTCTATGTGCAATGACCCTTCTACGTATGATATTAGTTATATTAGTCTTAATTTAAGCAGAGAATAATTCCTTGAATGTATGATAAGTTGCATATGTGTAAGTTGTGTCATTTATAAATGTTTTATAATGGGGATGGAGTCATGATGATTTTGATTAAGAGTCTCCTTTGAATTTATTTTAATAGATTGATTTACTTTTTGTGTTATCAATAATCTCTCTCTCTCATTTATCTCTTTTGAAGATTACAGCAACAACTTCACGGAGAGGAAAAGATTATTGAGTTTCTAATACGATAACCGAGTCACAAATATATTAACCACCAATATTGAGTTTCTAATACAATATTTAAAATTCTCCCCATTAACAAATAACCACCAATATTTAAATTTTTAATTCGAACCGAAACCGATCATAAACTGGTTGATGAAAATTATAAAATAAAATGAAGAGGTAGGTCCCCGCAAAGCCCAGTTAGACCCGCAAGACTCACCTTGAAGAGGTACGTCTGCGCAAAGACCAACTGGATCCGCATGACCCACCATGCTCAGAGAGATGAAGACCTTACACGCAGTAAGCCAGCTGTTCCCGCAGAAAAGCCTCCCTTGGTACAGTACCCTGCCTGTTCCCGCAGTTGTGGGTACAAGCCAAGGAAGGCCACCCGCACTAACAGTATGGCTACACGCATAAGGCACTAACTCTTAATACTTCAGTAATGTCACCTGAAGAACGAATGAGCAGGGCGGGAATATTCCCGCCCAAAAGAGCCAGTCCGTACGCTTCTAGAAGATCTTTTGTACTATACCTACCAAGGTATGGACAAATAGACAAGATCTGACAAAAGCGAACCATGAACCAATCACAGGGTGACAGCTCACCGACAATAGTACGAGGAGGAGCACGCTCCAGTACAAAATGTCACTATCAGCCGCTGCCTACCCACCAACTCCCATCGTGGCACGAACATAGCCCATGGTTGGTGGAAAAGGAATATTATATACAGCTGGCCGTACCTGCTTGGAAACCTACCTTCGGCTATAAATACTCCAACACCTTGGAACGGTATCATCATCTTCTCTCTAGCTATTTCTCTCAATATACACTTATATTCAGAGCAATCTAGTCTGATTCTCACGCCGGAGGGTGGTCACAAGGAGGAACTTCCCCCTTCTCAGTGACGAGCTTACGGTGTCTGTTTTGCAGGTCGAGAAGAATAACCATCTTTGCCGGACCTAACCCTCGTGGGAAACATCTACTTAACCCTAAGATTATCCGTAATCTGCCGGGGTCACTTAGTGTTTCTTCATTGGCGTCATCCGTGCATTAAGCCAGAACTAATTCTGTTTCTCAGTTTTTTCAATCTTCTGGAAAGATGGTTAAGGTTACTCTGATGCCAAGGCCACCGAGTGTCCAAGAAACTCCGGTAACCACAACCCCAGCTACTGGGGGGAACACCGGTGAGTACACGATTTTTACGAACACTACCCCGGTTACCCAAGCCGGGGCAAGTGCAGTAAACAATCCCCCCCTGGGATTCATTGATGCCCAGTTGGAGAAACAACAGACGAGGTTTCCCCGCCAAACACTAGATCAAGTTAAAGCTTGGGCGGAAGCACGTCAGAAAGAATTCCAAGCTGAGTTGGACGAACGTTTACGTTCACTCCAACAAGCCAATGACGAATTCGGAAGCACTCGACAACAGCTCAACATGAGCAATGATTGCGAGTATTTGGATGATGATTGGGAAGAATCTGACAGTGACGCAAATCCCCGTCATAAGGCGAAAGGGAAGCGTAAAGAAGCAGACTTCCACTCGAGAAGAAATTTTGGAGAAACTTTCAAGCCAAAGAGCACGGGGGGAAACCCACGTGACTTCTCCAAAACTTTCAGACCGACTGTTGCAAATGCGGGAATGTCCAAATTTGCAAGGGACATTGCGGAAGCAATTGCTCCAAAGAGTGCCAAACAGATGTCCAACATAGGCACTTACGATGACATATCTGACCCGGACGATCACTTGAACAGATTTATAGCGGGGGCAACCGTCAGCAATTGGACGGAACCCACATGGTGCTACATGTTCCAGATGACGCTCGTCGGGGCAGCCAGAGCGTGGTTTGATCGTCTACCGGTCCACCACATCTATGATTGGGCAGACTTCTAGCACAAGTTCAGCCAGCAATTCAGTCAACAAAGAAAATATACTGAACAGCAGTGGACGATCCTCAACTGCGTCCGAGAGGAAGACGAATCTTTGCTAGACTTCATCACTCGCTTCAACTCAAAGAAGCTAAGTCTGGGCACCATTAGCGAAGATCTTGTTCGCGCCGCTTTCATCCAGGGCGCTGAGTACCCAGAGCTCATCCGCACGTTGACGGGTAAATATGGCATGCCATCCACGTGGGATGCCATCATGACGGCAGCTAAACGCTTCGCCGAGACGGAGAAGCAACTGGGTAGAAATCTTCCCCAAAGCACAAACCTCTACACGCAGAAAACAAGAGAAAATAACGTCCGTACCGCCCGAAAAAATAAGAAGAGGAAGCTTGGTATTTGGCAGTCAAGGATAAACTTTGACACCTCATCCAGCTCTCGCCCTCTCTTAGGCGGAAGGGACAACACGCACTCGTCGAACCGGAATCACAGATGGACGCCACTCACCAAAAGCGTCACCGAGATATTTGCCACCGAGAAGCTCCCATGGCCAAAGGCTCCAATAATCCGACAGCGTCATAACGCTGATCAGAGCAAATCCTGTGACTTCCACGAGACCAAAGGCCACACCACGGAGGAATGCACATCTTTGAAGGATTTCGTCGAAGCATTCGTCAAATATGGGAAACTCACACACCTCGTGGCGTCAATCAAGAACGGAGGGAGGAATGACAATCGGTACAAGGGCAATGGACGAAAGCCCGTCGACATCAGCATTCACATGGTTCATGGCAACGTCGGAGGAAGAAAACGACGAACAACAGAGCCAAGTGCGTGGAAGGAAGCTGAAGTGCGTTTCCCGCGTATGCCAGGAGGCCCAACAAAGAAGGCCCCATAGTCATCAAAAGCCAGCTGGGGCACTACATCACCTCCCGCACTCTTGCTGACAATGGCGCCTCGTCAACGGTCATGTATAGGCAGTTCTTCGACAAGCTAGACGACGAAGACAAAGAACGCCTATAAACGGTTTACGCCTCGATGGAAGGGTTCGATGGCAACACAAACACCCCCTTGGGTATCCTATCTTTCCCCGTCACTCTCACGGACGGGAAGTACTCCCGCACAGAAGACGTGGACTTCGTCGTAATGAGGAAGCCACACCACACATACGACATTCTCTTCGGGAGAGATGGGATGGCAAGATTTAATGTCGTGGTGTCTTCGGTCCATGACATGATGGGATGGCCAACAGCTAAGGGTGTCGCGATGATCACGGGTATTCCCCAGGTATACATCGCATCTGTCTCATCTAAACCCAAACCAAAGATAGCTAAACCAACCATTACCGAGCCGGAAGAATGGGCATTCAATGGCAAGTACCCCGACCAGGCCGTTACCATTGGCCCAACGATCACTAATCCCACGCGCACCTTACTCAAACGCTTATTGCAAAAAAATGCTGACATCTTCGCGTGGACACCAGCTGACATGACTGGTGTACCCTGAAGCAAGGCGGAGCATAAGCTCAAGTGTGACCCGGCTTTCACGCCGGTCATACAAAATCATCGCGTAATGGGTGCGGAACAGGCTAACGCGTGTAGAACCCAAGTCAAGGAACTCCTTGACGCAGGCATCATACGCGTTAGTAAATATCAAACATGGGTTGCAAATCCCGTCATGGTACCGAAATCCTACAAACAATGGCGCATGTGCATAGATTTTAAAGTCCTAAACAAAGCATGCCCCAAGGATTGTTACCCGTTACCCGAAATTGACCTTAAGGTAGATTCGTTAGCACCGTTTCGCCTTAAATGCTTCCTTGATGCGTATAAGGGATACCATCAAATCCACATGGCCGTTGACGATCAGGACAAAACCGCATTTCGGACGCCCGATGGCACATTTTGTTACCAAATGATGCCATTCGGACTTAAGAATGCTGGGTCCACGTACCAACGCCTGATGGACAAAGAGTTCCATGCCCAAATTGGAAGGAACTTGGAAGTTTACATGGATGACTTGGTTATCAAAAGTCTCGAGCCAGAAGCGATGTTGAAAGACATCGAAGAAACTTTCAACACGCTCAGAAAGATAAACATGAAGCTCAACCCGAGCAAGTGTTCTTTTGGGATGTAAGAAGGGAAGTTCTTAAGAGTCATCGTTACCAAAGATGGCTTCAGAGCGAACCCTGAAAAGGTCGAAGCCATTATGAAAATGGAATCAGCTACTACCATCAAACAGGCCCAGACATTGAATGGACGACTAGTCGCACTTAACCGCTTTTTGGCAAACCATGCGGATAGGTCGTTCCCATTCGTGTCGACATTGAGAAATTGTTTGAAGAAAACGCACTTCCGCTGGACACCAGAAGCGGAAGCAGCTTTTCAAGAGATTCGGTCACGTTTGATCGAACTCCCAACGCTCACAGCACCAGAAGTGGGGGAGGAATTAATTCTCTACCTCTCCGCCACAGACAGAGCAACCGGGGCAGTCTTACTAGTAGAACGAAAAGGCATCCAGATGCCCATTTACTATGTAAGCCGCGTCTTAACGGTAGTGGAAACCCGGTTCTCTACCATGGAAAAATTAGTCTTAGCACTTGTACAGGCTTCACGCAGGCTAAGACGATATTTCCAAGGTCACCCAATCACCATTCTCACCAACTTCAAACTTGCTAACGTTCTAGGCAAACCCGAGTTGTCGGGACGCCTAGCCAAATGGGCAATTGAGTTGGGGGAATACGCGATAAAGTACAAGCCAAGACCAGCCATAAAAGGCCAGGTCTTGGCCGACTTTATTGCGGAAGTCCCCGCATCGCGGGAAAAAGAGTGCCAGGAAGAGGCTCAACCCTCTCCAGCATAAGACACTAACGATGTCTGGCGACTCTATACTGATGGAGCAGCCAACAACGAAGGTTCAGGCGCAGAGTTGAAACTAACTAACCCAGCAGGCCAAGAATACACTTACGCTATTCGGCTTGATTTCCCAAGTACGAAAAATGAAGCGGAGTACGAAGCATTCTTGGCCGGATTAAGAATTGCGCGTAAGATGGGGGTGAAAAACTTGGAAGCCCACGTGGACTCCATGCTAGTAGCCAACCAGATAAATGTGACGTACACGGCCGTGAATGACATAATGGCCCTGTACCTTGCACAAGCTAAAATCCTTATGCGCGATTTTAACGATTGCAAAGTTGTGCACAACAAGCGAAGCGAAAACAAATCTGCGGATGCGTTAAGCAAGCTTGCATCGTTAGCCTTCACCCACTTGGGAAAGGACATCCGCGTTGAACTTCTTGGAGCACCATCAGTCCCGCACAAGGAAATTTGTGTCATCCAAACCGGCACGAAAACATGGATGACACCAATCATAAATTACCTTGCAGCGGGTATACTACCAGAGTCGAAAACACATGCAAGAAAGATACGCTGTAAATCACTGAACTATCAACTTGTTGATGACATACTTTATAGGCGTAACTTTCTTGGCTCACCCCTCAGATGCGTTGACGACCAAGATGTCGACTACCTCCTAAGGGAAATACACGAAGGCATCTGTGGAGTACACGCAGGTCCACGCGCAGTTGTAGCTAAGCTAAACAACGTGGGATACTTTAGGCCGGGGATGCACACGGATGCGCTGGCCTACATCAAAAAATGATGATCCTGCCAGCTTTACGCACCCAACACGCATCGCCCGAAGAACGAACTTGTTCCAGTCACTTCTTCATGGCCATTTCAGAAGTGGGCCATCGATGTGACAGGCCCATTTCCCACAGCAGCAGGGAACGTTCAGTTCCTAGTGGTAGCCATCGACTACTTCACCAAGTGGATAGAAGCAAAACCCCTAGCCCAAACAACCGCAAAACATATCAAAAAATTTATTTGGGAATTTATTATTTGTCGTTTTGGACTTCCACAGAATTTGGTGAGCGATAACGGCACCAACTTTGCTGACCAGAAGCTACAAAAGTGGCTGAAAGAGCTTCAAATAACCCACACCTTTACCTCAGTGGCACACCCGTAGGGTAACGGTGAGGTTGAAAGAGCAAACAAGAGCATCGTCGACGGCATAAAGAAAAGACTCTTGGAGCATAGATCCGGCTGGGTGGACAAAGTTCCACATGTTCTTTGGGCAAACAGAACGCTAAAAAAGGCGAGCACGGGCGAAACCCCGTTCAGCCTCACCTATGGCACTGAAGCCATGGTCCCAGTCGAAATCGGTCTACCCTCACCAAGGGTCATAACTCAACCAGAAGACAATGATGCGGAAAGACAGTTAGACCTTATGCTAACTGAAGAGCGCAGAGACTTAGCCGCAGCGCGTGAAGAGAACTACAAGCGACAAATGCAAAAGTACTAAAACACGCGGGTGAAACTCTGCAACTACAATGTCGGAGACTACATACTGCGTAACAACGAGGCTTCGAACCAAGAGCGCCCAGGAAAACTGGCCCCGGTCTGGGAAGGGCCATACATTATTAAAGAAGTTTTGGGAAAGGGCGCATACCGGCTCGAAAGGCTCGATGGCACCCCCATCCTAAGAACATGGAATGGAGCTCAATTACGCAAATGTTACATGTTGATCAATTCCAAACTTGTAAAGAAAAGGCCTAGAGCCACTTCTATTGGAAATGATTCTCCTTATCACATTGTGTTGATAGCCTTACCTTTATACTTATGAACTGACCACACTGATATGCCGGTATTCACCGCATAAATAAGTGAGGGGGGAAGTAAGTCGTTGCGTGTGGAAAGCGGCACAACCCGCATAAACACAAAAACAGTAAATATTTCTAAGGGGAAGATGAGGAAAACCTTCACGCAGGTCAGATATAGATAAAGTTTGGTCATCCTACTAAGTGAAAGTGACGGTCCTACCCGCACAATCATGATAGAGGAAACAGAACATTAACCTATTATCTGACACGCGCCGAAAGGTTAACTTATTCAAAACACTTAGAAAATTGCTAAGTTAAACTAAAATATGCATGAACAAATCATATAATGTTTACAAGGCAAGGCGTTAACAAAATATTTATATTTACATTAAAAGCTGTTCAAACATTACAAAATGGCCGGGTATCTACCCGCCTACAAAAAATACAAATCTATCCTAACGGTTGGAAGGAATCTCAAGATTCAAGCTTCGGGACCACTTCTTCCAAACCCACTTGAACCGGCACCATCAGTCGGCTGCGGCGGTTCGAGGAAAGCTTTGAGAACAGCTAGCCCATCATCAACAGCAGCAACTTCGTTAACCTTCTCCACAACCGGATGCGAGAAGGCAGCATACTGGTTCACAGCTTGGTCATAGGCAGCTTCAGTGTTAACATCGTGTAAAGGAAATTTTGAAGGCGGGATGCCTTTCTCTGCAAACCCTAGACCAAGCAAGAAACCAGCCTTCTCCCCATCCTCATGAGAAGCGTTGAGGGCTGCGCTCATGGCATCGTCATAAGATGTGTTCGCGAAAATCCGATGCACAACCTACAATAGAAAATATATATAAAAAACTTTTCTAAGTATAAAGAAAGGCGCAAAGCAAAGAAATTATGAAGCTATGCGTACCTGCGGCAACACTTCTCGTAGAAGCCAATCCTTATTGGAAAGAGCTTCTTGAGGGGTAGCTTGAGCTTGATCGCGGCCCCGTTCGGCTTCATTCTTATTGAGGTTGGCAAGCAACACGTCCTTGGCAGCAGCCTCTTCAACGCCTTTAAGCTTGCGCTCAGTGCGATCAAGCATACCCCTCTGATCCAAGAGCTCTTGTAGCTTCTTGGCATCTTCTAAAGCCAAAGCCTCATGCGCCTGCTGAAGCTTTTCCAGTTTGGCTTTAAGCTCTTCATTCTCAGCGCGAAGAGGCTCAGCAACGGCTTCAGCTTTGGTGGCCCTTTCGGTCGCATTATGCGCAGTTTCCTTGGCTAACCTAAGCTGTTCGTTAACAGCTTGAGTAGCCTTGGAACGGGCCTCATGCCTGGCTTGGATCTCGGCCTCAAGGTCCTTGAAGGCCTTCTCTTTCTCCGCAGCGATGGCGGCAAGCCTCTTGTTTTCCTCCCGCAGCGATCGCGCCTGAGCCATTTCCAGGCTACGCGCAGTCTTTAACTTGTCGTTTTCACGACAAAGTAACTCGACACGCGACTGCATCCGGGCGAGAAGGATTCGAAACTCATTGGACAACCTACCCTCCTGGTAGCTAGCCATTGCCTCCCCCAATGCACCGCTTGGAGCGGCATGGCGCGCCCAGTCGACGCAGTCCGCAGCCGTCCTTAGAGTTGTTCCCCGGCGGATAAGAATGGGTAATAGGCCAAAGTAACCCCACGCACCTGTAGGGTCGATAACAGGTCGATAGTCGCTAAACCCATCACCTGAACCTAAAGGATATACATCCAAGAGGTCAAGGAGATGGGAATGAGGCAAAGGTTGGACTCCCTCATCAACAGAGGTAAGTCTAGAGGTTCCAAATCTAAACATACCTGATGGACGGCCCCAACAGAGGTAGTCGCTGACGCCGAATGCGACAATGCAGAAGCCATTGAGGTAGACACCATCGGAGATGAACTCATAACCGTGGTAGCAGCCGCAGATGAGCTCGCGGAAAATGTCACCGCCGGTCCGGTGAAGGATGTAGTAAAGATGGCACTGACGGCCGGCGGAGATGACGTCATAACTGGAACGGTTGCTTTAACAGTATGAGCAACTGAACCAGCACCAGAAGCAGGCGCAGCCGCCTGGGTCATCGCCTCGGATAGGTTGACCAAACCTATCGTCGTGGGTCCTGAACCGCTTCCTCCCGCACCGCTCTCGAAAGCGAATAAGTCCACTCCTGCATGAAGAAAAGCAAAAGATATTAAAAACAAAGGCGGAAGGAAATGCGGAAAAGGTACACAAAATATACTTACGGGTTTTTTTAATCTTGATAGTCCTGACAGGCGGAGACGGACCCGATGGGACTGGCCTCTTCACGCCAGTCACCTTAGCAACGCTTGGTGGCTCGGAAGTGACAGTCGTCTCAACCTCTGAAACAATGGTCTTGTCACCACCACCAAAGTTCCCCGTCGCCTCCTCACTTTCAGTCTCGGAATCAGACTGATTCCCCAGGTCGACGACGGAAGCAACCTTCGCCTTGCCCTTCATGCCAGCAGCCTTCTTCTTCCTCACAAAGAAAGGCCCATCTGCGGATCCCTCATCAGAAGATGACAAAATCAGAGGAATTCCAGCAGAAGTTTGAGCATGGAGAGGACGAGGATTAAAGAACTCCTTACCTGGCCGAGTGGCGCTTAAGATTTCGTGGCCCGGCGGGTAGACCTCTACGAATCTATCCGCCGTCTGCTCCAAAATGGGCAACTCGTTCTCATCGAGATCACGAGTACCCAATCGTGCGGGACCACCAGTCTCCCGCGGATGTAAGAGCGATTGTAAGTCGTTCCCCTCTGAAAAAAAAAGAACAATGTTAAAAGAAAATCCTAAACCAACACAAAAGAGAGAGCATACCATAAGTGATATAGTTCAAACCGTATTCAAGGACGATGGGTATTTGCGGCGTCCCAGACCCGGCATCCTTCCACACGCGACTCATCCCAAGCATCACCATCCCAGACTCCGCGAAGCGATAAACCGGAGTCTGGATCTGGGAGATCTTGGCGAACCATTCCGCCTCCTGGTAATTGGAGGCGTGAAGGTTGGGGAGCGCCCTCCCATTCTTGAACGTCATCGCGATGGGGACGACGCGAGCGGAGATGTAGAAAAACTCCAGCTTCCAAGAACGAAGACTACGCTCGGTAGCGCAGATCTTCAACCCCTTGATCCGAGTAACAAGGGTATACCAACCCTGGATGCACCTCCAGGTGTAGAAGGTCATCAGACGGTCGACGCGGGGCTCGATGTCCAAAATACGGCACACCCATTCGAAATGGCGAACTTTAGCAATCGCCATTGGGTGCACCTCCGTCAAATGCACACCGTGTTTCTCCAAAACACGGTATACAAACTTCGTTAATGGGAATCTTAGATTCCCATACATGAAGAACGAGGCGTAAACCCCTATCTTGCCCTTATGGGCATCGTACATCGTCTGGTTGGGCTCCGGAAACTCTGGCTCATACGGCTCCAAGATGAACTTCTTGACGATGTAATGGTACACATCGACAGAAAGAGTACACTGGCACTCGCCAGCAGTACTCTTATCGTGCTTATCGGACGTGGACGTCGGGTTCTCGAGGTAAACGTCAGACTCCTCGACGTTAACCTCGGGATCATGAGTAGAAGAAGACATTTTTTAAAAAGTTAAAGAAAGCGGTTTCAGAAGAATGCTTGCCAGAAAAGATGAGTATTCGCCAGAAATCGCTTAAGAGGAAAAGAAGAGTGAAGTGAAGGTATCGGATGAGATGCACCCGCTCCCCCCTTATATACTCATCGCAATGAATGCGATGAATTTAATGCAGAGGAGAGAGAGAGCGCAGGGGCAATGAAACGGCGACACGTGTGGATAAAGCAAGCTGGCAACAGGTGTCGGAATGGCGCGTGACATGAAACTCGCGCCCACGCGCCTGAAAAAGCGTCCTGATTGACCACACGCTGTCACGTCGTCATAACTTCCTGCACGTCCTGAAACCGTCAGAAGTCGCCAACGTCCTTTCAGCCGTTTGGATTGTCCTTATCCTTTCACCAACTCTTCGAATTTCAGAAAGATTCAAAAAGATTCAAAAATAAGAGGGTATATCCCCTACCTTGGAAAGCAAGAAACCGTAAGACAAGTGCGGGTACAGTGTCAAGGCGAACCCTTCACATACTTAGCACTTGCAGGGAATTGAAGCCAAGAAGATACCTTGAAAAACAAGAAACCATAAGACAAGTGCGGGTACAGTGTCAAGGTGAAACCCTTCACATACTCAACACTTGCAGGGAATTGAACCCAAGATGGATCTTATGGGTCATGCTTGCGGAAAGGGAAATAACACCCCCGCGTGGCGGGAACGTTGAGAACTAGATTGTTTGAAGCTTCAAGGTGGAATTGGTTGTTTAACATAACTGATCACTATGTCTAAAACTACCAATACCCCGTGGAGAATCTACACAAGTGAAACTCAACGCTCCCGACTTGCGGAGAGGTTACGCACCTACCCGCATCATACCCAAAGATCAGGCAGAAAAAGTCGGGAATTTTCTGCAAGTGACATTAGGAAAACTGCGGGAAGAATCCCCACGGAGAACCTTAAAAAAACGAAAACCCCTTTAAAACCCGTTGCTTAAAGTCCAAAAGTTCACCTCACTTATTAACAATTCATGAGAAGAACAATGGACTGGGGGGACTTGAAGAGGTGGGTCCCCGCAAAGCCCAGTTGGACCCGCAAGACTCACCTTGAAGAGGTACGTCTGCGCAAAGACCAACTGGATCCGCAGGACCCACCATGCTTAGAGAGATGAAGACCTTACACGCAGTAAGCCAGCTGTTCCCGCAGGAAAGCCTCCCTTGGTACAGTACCCTGCCTGTTTCCGCAGTTGTGGGTACAAGCCTAGAAGGAAGGCCACCCGCACTAACAGTAAGGCTACACGCATAAGGCATTAACTCTTAATACTTCAGTAATGTCACCTGAAGAAGGAATGAGCAGGGCGGGAATATTCCCGCCCAAAAGAGCCAGTCCGTACGCTTCTAGAAGATCTTTTGTACTATACCTACCAAGGTATGGACAAATAAACAAGATCTGACAAAAGCGACCCATGAACCAATCACAGGGTGACAGCTCACCGAAAATATTACGAGGAGGAGCACGCTCCAGTACAAAATGTCACTATCAGCCGCTGCCTACCCACCAACTCCCATCGTGGCACGAACATAGCCCATGGTTGGTGGAAAAGGAATATTATATACAGCTGGCCGTACCTGCTTGGAAACCTACCTTCGGCTATAAATACTCCAACACCTTGGAACGGTATCATCATCTTCTCTCTAGCTATTTCTCTCAATATACACTTATATTCAGAGCAATCTAGTCTGATTCTTACGCCGGAGGGTGGTCACAAGGAGGAACTTCCCCCTTCTCAGTGACGAGCTTACGGTGTCTGTTTTGCAGGTCGAGAAGAATAACCATCTTTGCCGGACCTAACCCTCGTGGGAAACATCTACTTAACCCTAAGATTATCCATAATCTGCCGGGGTCACTTAGTGTTTCTTCATAAAAGCAAGCAAATTATTGAACTGATATGATAAGCCAATTCGAGAAGTCTAATCTATAGTACAATACAACACGAAAATTTTCAAATACAACAAGAACAAAAGATAATGTAGCCTGCTATTAAACCTCCACATCAGATTCAGTTTTATGTTTTTATTTCATGTCTTGCGTGTTTTATTTAGTTAATTATGTTATTTGCTTTGGAAGTGGAGATCATGGGATCATGCTATTTGTTTTCCTTTTCGATTTCAACACCGTGTAAGTCCTATTCAAAGGATTATTGAATGAATAAAAAAAGGCAGAGAATAATTAGAATAAAGTTGCGTTTGCTTTTATCTCATGTTTGTGAGTTAGATTATGAATGGCAATCTCAAGAGTAAGGACCAAATTCAATATAACTTGTAAGTCGTGAGTCTGTATGTCGGCTTGAATTTTGAATCACCCTATGAACTAGCTTTAGTGGTGTGACTGCATCGACTTGAATTTGGAATCACCCAAAAATGTGCCTGCGCTGTCTTGTGTGGTCCGAAGGGCCAGCAGGTACCCCATTGAAATAAAAACTTCGTCATGAGGAT
Source organism: Bidens hawaiensis (assembly GCF_021521415.1). Lineage (NCBI taxonomy): Eukaryota > Viridiplantae > Streptophyta > Magnoliopsida > Asterales > Asteraceae > Bidens > Bidens hawaiensis. The sequence goes on from NW_027492790.1 coordinate 325,259, forward strand.
TAGGTATATTAGGATATCCCATTAGTATTCGAGTTTCGTCATTTGCGTTACCTAGAGAAATATGTGCTTTATGGGTTCAGAAATGAAAGGCTTACAATCTCTGGTAAGTGAACTTCTAACAACTTGTGAAACTCTACATAATCAAAAGCCTAGTGAGCACGTTTATGAGATCTTTGATAAAGGTAACGAGTTAGTGGTGGCAGTGGTGACATGATACCCCCTAGGTTGTGGAGCAGCGATACTGGTTGTGGCGAACAGTGGTGCCGGCCACAATAACCAGTAGGTGGTGGAGCGGCGATAGTGGTGCCGCTGACAGAGAGCAAGTTGTGGCAAACAATGGTGAGCAAGTTATGCCAACCCATTTGCACCATTTATTTCTAGTATTTTAACTAGTTTTAAGTAGATCTAAATTTACATACATGTAATATATAATGATGACCACCACCAATACATGCACTCATGACATACTAAAGTAATTGACTTAGGCCATATGTAATGGGGCTACAATTTGGGCGATTTTGGGCGTAAAGGGACGCGAACACCTCCCCTGGGCGATTTTTGGGCGAAAAGGGGCGGGTGCGAGGTCTTCTCCTCGCCTGGAAGAAGGGGCGATGTTCAGGGTGGTGAGGCCGGCATGTACGGATGTGTGTTATATACATACATATATACATATATATGTTATATATTATTATATTACTAGTTGTAGCCCCTACACCATTACACCCAAAAAACAAATTCTTGCTCCTTGCTGACTGGGCGCCACAAGACGCAATTCACCCCCAATTGTAGCCCCTCCACTACGCATAGCGTTACTAGGTAATTGAAAACATGTGTACAGTCAATTGCATTGGTAGTACTTTAATACTATAGAAAACAGAAACCATCACAAAATACACAAGGCCCTGACTACTAGACCAAGACTATCTGACCACACTTTATTACAACCATGAATACAAAGAACACAAACAAAAAGAACACATCTTCAAGTGTTAAGCTTGTTGTGAAAAGTGACCAAGTCCATATTAGACTCCAACAACCTATTTAAAGCATCGGCACACAATCCATGCCCATCATCAGCCATTGGCAGTCTTACTTCCATCAACGGAACCACCGGATTCCGCGACCCAGATCCCGGCATCACAACACAAGCCATAACTCTCAGCATATTTGAGGCATCAATATCCATGCACACATTAATCTCGGGTACCCCTCGCGGGGCCGCAGGTATCCCCACAACCTTAAAATACCCCAACAGCAACTGCTTCTCAACATCTCCTTGTTCATACACCAGAATCAAAGCCTCAGTTTGGTTATCATGCGCAGTTGTAAATAGCATCTCTCGCCTCGCAGGCAAAGTAGTATTGCGATCTATAATCGGTACAAAACTGTTCCCGTCAGCTCGAATCCCAATGCTATGCGCGTTTATTTGAATGGTTAAAAGGTCTAAACTTCCAAAAGGATCGTTGACACCCGAAGCCAACGCACCTTCTAACGCCGCCCCACGAACAACAGCTTCCATCGGGTTAATATTAATATCCATGTAGCTTTCACTCTTTTTACAAATACCCAACACCATATTCTTCAGTTTCGGGATATTCGAACACCCACCAACAAGAATCACGTCATCGATGTACTCCGGTTTCTCAACCTTGGACTCACGCAGGCACTGTGCTATCAACGAACCACACTTTTCGAAAACGCCTTTGTTGATCTCCTCAAACTCCCCCACCTCAATGACCCTGCATATTCTCGTCCCGTTTCCAATTTCAACATCGATTTTCACAATCTGCTGAAACGATAACTTGTGTATCGCTTCCTGCGTTGCCACGCGAAGGACACCCATGGATTCGATCTCTTCCAATCCGCGGTTCGAAAAGATACAATCCATATCCGGTACAAGATACCGCATCATGTTTTGAACCAAATCCTCCCCTCCAACGCAACCCCCTACCAACGCCTTCATTTGGGAAACACCCCCAGCCGTGGCGATTACCGCCGCATCACAATACCCAGCACCCATGTTGAATATAAGCCCGATTTTCTCACTCCCACTATCCGTCATATTTTTAGCCAGCAGCTGTTGCTTTGCTGTATGTGCATACAGCAAAGCAACAGCTGCTGGCTCAGGCATCAGTCTCAAGACACGAAGCCCCGCCATCGCGCAGGAACGCGCAATGCATGTTAACTGAAACCGGCTAAACGCAGCCGGTACGGTTAACACGGCGTCTCGCACGGGGCACTTGAGTCGAGCTTCCGCTAGGGATTTGAGTTCCGCAAGGTATATCGCAAGCACTTCTTCTGGTGTCGACCTCCACATGTTGTTAACCAAAGCTGCAATAAACGGGTTGACGCCAACACCCAAGGTTTGAATAAGAAATGGAAGCGTTTTGCTGGCTTGAACAACGACGGGGTCGGTGTCGAGGCGTCCGATGAGGCGTTTCATGTTGAAGATGGAGGCACCGGAAAGCATTTCGTAGTCGTGAGACAATTGGTTGGTGACTCCGGATACTGGTGAAGGGTGTTCGTGTCTGAACGTGACGTATGATTTCATCAGCTTTTGGTTACTCGTGTTCCAGACGGCTAGACTGCATTGGCTAGTACCGATGTCGATGCCGATTGCGATTTCAGGGAATGTTGTTTCCTCGCTGTCGGATGCGACAGTGTATCCTACTTCTTCGCTCATTCTGCCTGCCAACCGATTATTAATAAACTAATTTATGGATTATTAAGAAAATGAAAGAGTGAATTGTGTGATGCAGTGAGCGAAATATGAGTGACGTGGGGGCACACATATAGAGGGGATGAAGTAGAAGATTTGAGAAGTTGATGGAAGGCACTTGGGGTTTCTTTCTACTTCTAACTTCTAGACAAACTTATTTGTCAAATATTTTAAACTGTTGTAAAACTCACAATTAAACAAATTATATACATACAAACGTTATGCCTTAAGTAGATAGTTTTTGTTTGAGTTCTGAATGACTAAAATGTTCTAAAAATCGGTATTTTACTTGCTTTAGATTGAGCTAAATGACACGTACAGTCAGTTGAACCGGGTTATAACAGGAGGTTCAACCGGTTAAATAGTTTACCATGTAAGAAAATAATGATCAAATCAAAGAAAATCATATCAACCTATTAGGCTATGCGTAGTGGAGGGGCTACAAATTAGGGCGAATTGCGACACGTGACGCCCAGTCAGCAAGGGGTGAGAATTTGTTTTTGGGGTGTAATGATGTAGGGCTACAAACTGGGCCCACAATATTTTTTTTATTTTTTTTATAATTAAACTAAACATATAATTAAATAAAAAAATACATAACTAAAAAATTATACATAACTAAAAAAATAAATAACTAAAAATATATATATATAACTAAAAAAACATAATATCCATAATATTCGTGAATTTTTTCAATACGTCGTCGTTCCAATAATGCGGCCTATTCGTGTAATGATGTATATAAAAATATACATCTTTTTAGCATCAAATAATCTCTAAAAACTGCAACTTCTATTGTATAATATAGTTAAAATAACTACTTATCATGTTAAAATGTATTTTCAGGTAAATCCAAGCCTCAAACGAAGAAACGAATGAAAAGCCAAAGAAAAACCAAGAAAACAACAAAACATGAGGCTGTGCTTTCAGGAAACATGGGGCTGTGCTTTCAGGAAACACGGGGCCGTGCTTTTGGAAGCACGGGGCCGTGCTTACCTTTCAGAAACGACAACAAGAATTAGCATATGTCAGTAAAAAGCACGAGGGCGTGCCTCAGGAAGCACGGGGCCGTGCTTACCTTCTAGAAACGACAAAAAGAATTAGCACATGTCACTAAAAAGCACGGGGCCGTGCTCATCAAGCACGGGGCCGTGGCCACGTCACAGAAAATACAAAACAAATCTGGCACATATCTTAAAAATGCACGGGGGCGTGCTCATCAAGCACGGGGCCGTGCTTCACACTCTAGATTGCCTATAAATAGTGGCTCTTGTGCCATTTGAAGAGGGTGTCTTGAAAAGAGTTCTATCCGGTTTTCACTTATAAAAACACACACTAACACTCACATAGAAGGTTTAGTGAAGAGTTTGAAGGCTTGGAGATCACCACCATCAACCATCATCACCATCATTAAGAAGGAAGATTCATCTACATTTGGTTAGATCATTCCAAGTTTAATCATGTATTTGTTATCATCATTCATCTTAATGTTTATTATTATGCTCATTATGAGCTAAACTCCTTTTACCATCTAAAATCTATGAGAATCTTTGTTTTACTTGATAATTATATAAAACATGTGGTGTAGTCTAGTAAAGCATATGGTTTTATTACAATTATCTTTTGATGAGAAATGTTTCACCACCTTAAATCACTAATTCAAAGTTGGCGGTTGTCAATTCCATTGGCAATCGTTCATGATCGATTCATGTTCTTGAAAGATAGAAATACTTTGATACATTATCAAAACATGGATCCTTATATTGTACTTAGAAATGATAAGATATAAGTTATGATGTATTTTTCTAAACCTTGGTAATCCGAAAATGGCTTTGCTTAGGATATCAAATTAGTTAAAGAAATCATATGTTAATGGAATGTGTAATTATAACCTACATAAATCAACCAAGGGGAGGTTGTGTGACTAAACTACAACCACCCGAAGTTGTTAGAATTGGTATTTGAGAAATCGAAGTCAATCCTAATCTTTCTACTTTACGAAACTACTTGCCAACTTAAATTGACATCAATGAGATGACATGACATTAGGAAAGGATGGTCTTTAAAATGCGCATGCTATCTCCTTAGTGCCAAAGATGCTCACTTAAGGTTTAAGGAGCTATCTATCATATATTATTATGGCAAGTTTACCACATGTTCAAATATTATTTATCAATGCTAAAATGAAGTGGATTCTTGATCTTAGATGGTAACATTTGCATAATTGAACAACTCGTTTAGAATCTCTTGTCTCGGTCACCAATATATTATATATATAAGTATTTATATTTTATAAGAAGTTTGAAGAAAATTAACCCCAAAATGATTAAAACCTCCGATTAAAGTAAAACGACGATTTATCATTTGAAACATTTGTGTCCACGGATCGATACTTGGTTCTTACCAATACTATTCTACATATACGATAGGTACACTTGCCTATTTTGTGTGTGTTTAGTCTTTGTAGAAATCACTTTTATAAATTTAAAACACGATCTTGTGCAAAAGCTAAATATCCAATCTATCATAATTTTACAAGCCGCGCACACACGCATCATGTAACCCGACCGTTTTGAGGGATTCTTATTCTTTACTCATTTCCCGCAATTTCAACTTAGCGGCATTCTTTTCGTGTTGTTTGTTGGTTTCTCTCATGGTACCGTTGAGTTCCTCGGCAAACTTTTCGTATTTTTTGATGATTTTTCTCATGGTAGCGGTGAATTACACGGGATTTGGTTGGTTCGGGTTGTTTCTGGGATTCATTTTGCTAGATTTTTTAAAGAATTTGGGTATGAATTGTGTATGAATTCTATATGGCCGCTAAAATCTTTTTTAAGGTTAGTTACTACACCGTTCAAACACTTATTGCACTGTTCACTCGTTAAATCAGGTGTACTGTGTACATTGCATCATCACGCAGATTGTCAAGGAATGCGACGCCAATGTCACATTTCCTGCCGCCATTTATTGAAGCAAGCCTTCTTCAGCAGCTCGTGCCTGTAACGTAGGTGTTAACTTGTTCAAAGAATTATTGAACTCGATGACTTTGGGAACTTTATATTCGCTGGTTTTACCGCCAAAATGCACTTCATCAAGGCCTCGGATAACTTTATGTTGTGAAAAACGCGCCATACAACTTGGGTACCACACCACCTCCTCCTTCGAGTCAGGGCATAGTTGTAGATTATATGAGATCGATTTATTCACACAGTATTCGCAAGCTTTATGTGCAAAATTTCCGAAGCAAAACGTGAGGGCTTTAATCGATGTACCAACATTCTCTGAATGGTAGAAACCGTCGTGTTTTGCGACTTTTCCCATAAGTGAATAGAGTGCGTTTTTGATGTTTTGAAGGTGTGCGTAGGTGTTGAAGTTGTTAGCCTGTTGGGAGCAGGTGCTCATATCTACGGTGACGTATGACAGGAAAGTCGGTTTTTGGGTTATTTCTTCCATATTAAGCCCGATAGCCTAGCCACCAAGGATGATATTGGTGCAATTCTCCACCACCATAACACCTTCCAATCATCATAATCACCTATGTTGTCATCCTTGCAACAGTCGATGAAGATAATCAAGATCAAGATGCAAGGCTAAATCGTTCGTGAGCATCTCCGGGAGTAGGGTTGAGTTTGTAAGCAAGACTTTGTGTATTTAAATCTTTACATTGGAACTAGAGTTGATTAATCATTCGGATAACCTTTTATGTTTGTTTATGCATTCAACAGTTTTCGTAACTGAATCTTTTGTAATTTTATCAATTTATTGATTTGTGGTCATCAACTTTTAGGATTAAGTTCTTAGAGTCATTGACCTGTGTATCTTTAGGCATAAAATCACTCACATTTATCAATCCCTAAAGCTGGTAATCAATTAGGTTATTATTCATCCAAACCAATTGTTTGGATTAAGTTATGACAATCAGTTGGGTCAAATATCTAGTCTTTTGATTATAAGTATAATCAATCGAGTTTTCGGAATAAGTTAATCAATTGGTCTAGTTTCTTCACAACCTGAAACCTGGAATTTGATTACTTTTCTCAAACTGTTTTACAACCAAATCAATTTTCAAACTGCTTGACATCGTTTGTCCACCCTATTATTTATCAATAAAACAAGACCATGACTTGCACTTTCCGCCGATTCCCTATAGATTCGACATCTTACTTGCTTTTTCTAGATTAGGTAATTTTGTAAATATTTTTTATTGACCTTCGACATAGATCAAAATGGCATCGTGATAGTATAGGCTTAAAGTTAGAGTATGGCTCGGTAAAACCATAATGAATTGTGGTAAGGCGGCTTCTAGGCTTTGTAGTATGGTCCCACATAATCATATGAACTAATAAATTTTCACACCTTATTTGTCTCGGTAAGCACTAGGGCATAGGTTTTAAGTGGATAACAGTACTGGTGATCGCAGTTTTTTGTGTTAGTTTGTCATTAATTAATATAATTTAAGTGTTTTGTAAAGATAAATTTTGGTTCTAGTTCCATTGTAAATGTTTTTCGGGACGAAAAAGGATAACTGTAGGGATGTGATGTGTGAGTAAAAGAATGTGTTTTAAGTGTTTACCTTCGTGTATGATAATTGTTTTTATATATGGAACACGATTACTTTGAGTGGTTTTATGTCTACAGGTGTTCGGAGCTTAAATGAGCTAATTCAGAGTATTTCAGATGATAAGGACTCAAGTTACGGTTAAAGGAATGCAAACTGAGACGTAAAAAGGCAAACATGTGTCAAGAGAATGAGATTATGGTGGATCTGTCACCATAAGGCAGTGAACATTCATCGTAGCTTCCTATCCCACCGTAAGCTACGGTGACCCACCATAAGCTACGGTGGGGTCTGATGGGGAAAGTCGATTTTTGGGTTATTTCTTCCATATTTAAGCACAATATAGCCATAAGTCGATTATCCTTCATACCCTAGCCACCAAGGGAGATTTTGGGGGCAATTCTCCACTATCATAACACCTTCCAATTATCATAATCATCCATGTTATCATCCTTGCAACAATCAATAAAGATAATCAAGATCAAGATGCAAGGCTAAAGTTCGTGTTGGTGCATAAATGTCAGTAGTTCATATGTCTAATGTCTGTAATCGAGTCTGTAATATTGTTTATGTATTTGTTTGTTTAAAGCGAAGTTGTTGACAAGTTCGCTTAGGCGAACTTGTTAACCAAGCGAAGTTGTTGACAAGTTCGCCTAGGCGAACTTGTTGAACAAGCGAAGTTATGGACAACTTCGCCTGAGGCGAAGTTGTCGTGTATTTATATAGGTTACGGTTGTTCGTTTTAAGGGGTTAAGTTACGTGTAATTCAGTAAGTCAAGTGACGTGAGGTCGAGAGTCTGTAAGTATCACGTGTTGAGTTATTAATATAACGTGTGTTTGTTCGTATCGTATTCCTGTGTTTGTGTGGTTGTGTTCTACGTCCGTAACGATCTACACAGGGATTCCGCACCTGTGTATATCGGGATATCTCGTGTGATCCGTCCAGAGAACCTACAGTTCGTGACCATCTCCAGGAGTAGGGTTTTGTTTGTATACAATATTTGTGAATTTAAATCTTTAAATTTGAACTAGAGTTGATAAATCATTCGGTTTATTAACCTGTTATGTTTTTTTATGCATTCAACAATTTTTCGTAATTGAATGTTTTGTGATTTTATCGTTTTATCGATTTGTGGTCATCAACTTTTAGGATTAAGTTCTTAAAGTTATTGGCTCGTTTTTCTTTAGCCATTAAATCACTTACATCAATCAAACCCTAAAATTGGTAACCAGTTAAGTTATTATTCATCCAAACCAATTGTATGGATTAAGTTCTGTCAATCAGTAAGGTCAAATATATAGCCTTTTGATTATAAGTGTAATTAAACGAGTTTTCCAAATAAGTTAATCAATTGGTCTAGTTGCTTCACAACCTGAAACCTGGAGTTTGGTTACTTTTCTCAAACTGTTTTACAACCAAATCAATTTTCAAACCGCTTGACATCGTCTGTCCAACATATTTAATTAATCAATAAAACATGGCCATGACTTGCAATTTTACTGATTCCCTGTGGATTCTACACCTTATTTATCCTTGCTAATAAAGATAATTTTATAAACATTTTTGATTGACCTTTCAACATCGATCATACACCGGATTTATTGGAGAATTATTGTTATAATTTCTTGGAGTCTTTAGCCAGAACCCAAATCTTAAGTTTAGACGTATGAATTATGTATCCTAGTAGCATTGTTCATTTGTTGGTTCTCAAATACAGGTTTCTTCAATGCCACCTCCGGCTACAAGTCTTAAAAGATTCTGTCATTAAACAACTTTTGCGAACAACGATATAATTTGAAGTCAAAACTGAGATTGACTGTTGTCGACAAGTACTTCTATTTGAAGTCACAAATCTTAACAAATGTGATTTGTGACAAGTACTTCTATCATTATAAACCTGTATTGTAGCAATGAATGCATTTGTTCTGATCGAAACCAACTTTAACGTCAACCAGTGTTTGAAGTCCGGTCGGCTGGTCGGACCGGTCTAACAGGGAACCGGTCCCTATACCGGGTCTGTCACACTCCGGCTTAGGGCCTAGGCGTATGACCAATAGTTGGTACCTGTTTTGTAAATACAATAGAGTTTATGGATTAATTTTAGCGGAAGACTTTAGGTTGACATAATATTAATTTACATTGAAAATTTAAATGGGAATTAAATACCCAAATATTCGTTTACAAAATACGTGATTCATATTACAAGGATTTAATATCCAGAGTTAAGCCATCTTGTTACGCGCTTCTAACTCCATGACGACTCCAATCCTTGCTACTTTATATAAATACTTAATTACCTGCATTGGGTTGAAAAAAATACGTCAGCTATGTGCTGGTAAACACGTTTGATCCCAAAAACATTAAAATAACAGTTACAATACAAATATAGTTTTCTGTACACTCAGCAAGAAGTATTTCATTCTTGGGATTTGTACCACTACCCTACACACACAAAAGTGTTCCCCAAGCCACGTAGCCCAAATAGAGAACTAGTTATGACTGTTAGCCCGCGGCCACGTAGCCTTTGACTGTTAAGGCTGAACAGTTATGTTTGGATCCAGACACATGTGTACTCGATCTGAGTTGCTTTTTATTTTCTACTTTGTATTATAACGTTTTAGAAATCACGTAATCTCATGTAAGCGTTGACTGACTCTTTAAGACAAACAACTCGTTCATATTATAGAGTATAAATATGTTTTGACTGCTTGTAAAGGTTTAACGTATTCACATGTACCGTCTGTGCGTTTGAAACCTTGATTGAATACGAGAATGATATTAACCTACACATAAATAGGTTTTTATAAATATTTGAATGGTGTTTCTTGATTAAGCTATGATTGTTAAGCTTAACCTTGAAATCGTCCATCTCTTTGTTTGTGAATGAAAACACTTTGTTTTATGTGACGTTTGATATAGCATGCTTGGCTTAATAGGTTCTAACATGTTGGTGAGTTTCTCCAATTAAGTAAACGGGACCCTCGGTTTAATGGGATTTGCATGAATTACTTTTCCTTAGGCAAGAAACTCACTACTAGTGATATCACCCTTACAATTTACTACATGTCCGTCAAAATATATCTTTCTTAACATTACTTCTTTAAGAAGTAACGTTTATGAAAACTAGTTTGTGAATGTTTATAAAATGCTTTCAAGGCTAAAGGCCATAGCCTCTATTGTTGTCTAAGCTATAACTTAAATAACTTAAACGTAACTCCTACCTTAGTACGGATACTCAGAATGAAAATAAGAAAAGAGTAAACATGACGGGTAGGATCTTGATCTAACTAGCTTATTTGATTTCTAACTTGATTATAACTTCGTTACTTGCACAAACTACGAAAAAACGGAACGTCGGCTCGTCACGGAAATCGGGCACGCTTCCCTATGTTAACTATGTGAAAGTGGAGGTGTTTTGGGATGAGAATGGGTCAATACCACTCACCCCCTTTTATAGGCAAATTTGGTAACCCATCTCAATACGCGATGGGTTTTTCGTTACCCCGCCGCGTATCGCGATACTGCAATATTACCCTGTCTTATCCTGTGGTGACACGTGGCCTGTCAAATCGTGCCACGTGTTGACACGTGGTTGGACACGTGTACCCGATTGCTTAACGTGGTCATCGCGATACGCGATGATCTTGTTGATTAGACCGTTGCGTATCGCTACGCCGCCAAATTCTGGGTCTTTGTGCAAGTCCATCGCTATACGCGATGGGTGAAATAACTATCCGTCGCGTATCGCGATGAGTTTGAATTTTCAGAATTTTCAATTTAAGTCCTTAGACTTATAAGTTAGTCATTTTTGGTTAAATCCTATGAGGGTACTTTACGCGGTGTCACAAGGTCGGGTCAGTGTATTGAGTCGTTTCTAAACACCCGGCCGGTTTTGCGCGTGGGTGGTCAGTCCGGACCGGTTGACCCCGTGGGTGAACACGTAAAACCTATTTTTTCATTAAATCCAAAATAAAATGTGCATGTCGGGATTCGAACTTGGGTCATTTTGGCGATAGAAGCTTTAATAATTATCCATGAGCCAACCAACCAAGGTTATTTGATGTCTTTATTAATTGATTAAACATAAATCATATATTTAAAAAGCAATGTATAATACATAGATTTTTTTGGAACGACCAACTAAGTAACGTCGGGTACTCCGTACGCGGCCCTTATTGGCTAAAGTAGTCCACGAGTCCGAACGGACGGATCCCCTAGCGGTCTACCTATTGAGGGATTCCCTGAATAAAACCCGACCCCCACGCCCGCCAAACGGCACGACAGCGAGGAGCTGGTAAAACCGGGTGAGATCAGGACTCGAACCATGGCGAGCCAGGGTCATCCCTCATATCTCCCATATAAATTGATGATAGTGAGGTTTGAACCTCCTACCTCTTACTAGTAAAGTGAGTGCTCTACCATTGAACCACATCTAATTTGTCACACCCCAACCTAAGGCGGAAATGTCAGGGCGTGAGCTGATTGTCACTGCTCACAAGGTTACTATCATGAAATTATAAGGCGACAATATCTAATTAATTTATTTATTATCAAACAACATTCATATACAACAAAATTAACGAAAATTACAAATACAAAACCAACTATTCTTATATATGTTTTATCCTAAATTCATCTCTATGTGAGCTTCAGTTCGATAAGCAATCCAAATCTATAACCTGCAAATGCGTACAAAATATATGTTTGTCAACAACACATGTTGAGTGAGTGATCACCAGTTTTGACACAAACAAAATGGTAATAATATATAATGATAGAAGTGAATAAAAATAGGAAAAACTGTTATCTGTGAGTATAACCAATTAAACCATAGCACATACATAAACAATCAACCATAAAAAAAGGGCTAAACCGTTGCCATTCGAATGGGCATTGGCTACCAAAAATGAGGTGTCGGTGAAACCATTGTCAATGTGTCGGACTCCGGCCACTACGACGGTCGTATGATCATACTATAATGAGATTATGTTGGACCTCTCCGAATGCGATTAAAGTAAGCAAGTAAGCAAATAGCAAGTAACAGTCAATCAATCAATTGATACACAACACAAAGATCACAGTTTGCGTTTGAGAAATAATAAGATACATAATATGATAAATGGTACGCAAGTGTCCCCAAAACATTTGAAAACAAGTAAAATAGGGGAGTGATTACTCACCTAATTAGTAGAACAAAACACAAGTGAGGATGTGAGAATGATGAACCCTTCGGAAATTACCTTCAAGGATTCCTAATAATATAATATTATGAATTAATTAATAATGAGATAACATGTATAATGAATTTAGGATTTTGATGAGATTTAAGTTATGGTTGTGATTAATAATAAGGATTGAATGAGTGCTTACTATTGTTTTTATTATTGCAAAACAATATTATTGTTATCCTTTGTTTAGAGGAATTATTACAAAATGTCATCAATCTTATACTTGATAAAATAACTAAGTAAGCCATTTGAATAAATAAATAAATAATTTAAATATATAAACATGGTTTAAGATATGGTAAATATAAGTAAATAAATAATTTATAATAATAATGTCTAAATAGAAATACACTTTGAATCGTCAACGAAGCTTTAAAGATAATGTTTTATTTAACGTTTTTAATATGTTTATCATATTATCGCTTAAAAATTAATATATATATGTGAATATATATATATATACACGGAAACTTGAAACGAGATTAATTTGCAAGAACCGAAAACTTAAAGGTGTCGGTTTAATAAAATAATGTTTTATTAATAAGTAATATTAATTTTAAAGTCCTTAAACAAATTACAACATTAAAATAAATAAAACCTAAAAAAATCAGGATGGTCAGGTTCGAACCCGCGACAATCCGAACTCAACCCACGCACCAAACCAACTGAGCTACCAAGCTAATTAAGTTTTAAACAGAAACTAATTATTATATGTAGGTGCAACCAAAACCCCTACATTGCTATAAACCCTAGAAAATTCAATCCATTAATCCGATATGTTTTGGTTTAATTAAGCTTAGGGTAAACGTAGAGAAGAACGCGGCGAGCAAACCCATGTATTTACTTAATGTCACACCACCATCTTAGGCCTAGGAGTGCGAATCAATAGTTGGTACCACAAGTGTAAATAAATCAGAGTTACGTTAATTTAGCGGAAGTCTTATAAAACTTGTGGGTTTAATTTGTAAATATTTCATTAAACAAAAGTTGGGATTTTAAAAGATTCCCGAACTTAAGTACAAGAGATTACTTGTTTTTATATTACAAAACCACCATCATTTATATATTAAAGTTTTATACAAAACATCCGAGCCATCGGATTTAATATAGCACTTCGATGCTTCCAAGTGCTAATGTTGTTCACCTGCAAAATGTAAGAAGATACGTCAGCAACGAATGCTGGTGAACACGCTGACGCAAAAATATTTTCTTTTACTTTATTACCCCTCGAGACTACGCCTGCCTTGGCCCAACGTGGCTTAGGAATAACAAAGTTAAATAACACATTATAAACATGCGCCTCTACTCTAGGTCACCTCAGCAAACACCGCAACGTTCGACTTAGTTAAGTACTCGTAAATATACACATCGGTCGTACTCCCTTCAGGAGAGCGTCCTACGACCAAGGGTGGTGCGATGTGCCCATTTATCGTGTAGTACCACCTATGTAAGGATCCAGACATACGTATACCACAGCCTGAGGGCTAGGCTTATACCCTTTATTTATAACGGTTTTAGGAACACATAGTTCCTTGTAAACAATTTCATATAACAAGTTGGACTCATTTTAAAATAAGTAAAAGTTTGGGGGCGTATTCACCTTTTCTCTTTAGGATCGGCTTCACTCACCGTCCAAGGGTCTTTCCCTTCTTTATCTCGCACCTATAGTACGAGTATAAATATTTGTTAGTCGGATACACGCTTAAGACCTTTAGTCTTATTTTATATCTCAACCTCGATGAACCTTTAGTTCATTTTCTTTTACTTGAAAACCTTTAGTTTAAAAGTAAATTATAAACCTTTAGTTTATATTAAAAACCCGACGTTTCTTCTTCTCCAAGAAACGTATTCTTTTTCTTTTATTATTTAAGAATACTCATTATTCATTAAATAATATTTTCATAACAAAGAGCATACATATATACGTATTTATATTCAATATCTTATATTTCTTTATTTCTTTGTTATGTTTATTTCTCTTTTATCGAGGTATCGAGTATAACCTCGACTTAAGGCTTAAGCCTTTAATATAATATTATATTATATTGAACTTGTCGTTACGCCTAACCTTTATTGGCGTATTGGAAACCCTATGAAATCGAGCAGCACTCTTACGCCGATTTACTTCTTGATCGATCTTTGGCACTTCAACGATAGCACCAATCTTCGACAGTCGATGGCACGCCTTTCGAGAAAAAACGCCTTTCTTGGTTGAATGTGGGTGGAGGGTGTCACGTATTTCGAGGAAACTTCGGTACACAAACGAGGGATCGTACACGTTTATTGAGAAAGTATGGCACGCTTATCGAGGTATGGCTAGAGAGAGAGTAGAGAGATGTGAGAGCAGATTTGAGATGCCCATGGTCACTATTTATAGGCAAAAGTTTGGATCCATCGCGTACCGCGCCCGGTCCCTAGGCACCCCTCGCGTACCACGACGTAGCCTAGGTGAGTCACCCAGTAGGTATGCCACGTGGCGACACGTGGCAGACACCGCTCCACGTGTCGGCAGTGTTGCCACGTGGTGCCACATGGCGGCAGACGTTGCCACCGTGTGCCACATGGCACACGTGTCACATTTTGTCAGACACCCCATCGCGTACCACAATGGGTGTTTCTTTTGATCCGGCGCGTACCGTTATGGGTCAAGAAAACAAAATTTTCATTTTTAACCCTCAAATTTGGAATTTGGCCATTTTAGTCCTTAGACTTTGGAAAGTTGATACTTTGAACTCGAAATTTTCACGTTGTTACATCCTCCCCACCTTGAAACAAATCTTGTCCTCGAGATTTCTTTATAAGAACAAGTGGGGGTATTTCTTTCTCATTTCCGGTTCGAGTTCCCAAGTATATTCGGGCCCTCTACGCGAGTCCCATTTTACTTTCACAATTTTCAACGTTCTTTTCGTTAATTTCTTTGTTTTCGAATCTTCAATTTGAATTGGTCGTTCTACGAATTTTAAGTTTTCATTTATTTCAACGTCTCTTAATGGCATCGCTAACGATTCATCGGTCAAACACTTACGCAGATTCGAAACATGGAATACATCGTATATCCCTTGCATTTCCTCAGGCAGTCGCAAACGGTATGCAACAGTGCCGATTCGTTCAAGTATTTCAAAAGGTCAAACGAATCGAGGACTTAATTTTCCTTTCTTACCGAAGCGAACAACGTCTTTACAATGCGAGACTT
This sequence comes from Bidens hawaiensis, assembly GCF_021521415.1. Lineage (NCBI taxonomy): Eukaryota > Viridiplantae > Streptophyta > Magnoliopsida > Asterales > Asteraceae > Bidens > Bidens hawaiensis. The sequence goes on from NW_027492790.1 coordinate 340,958, forward strand.
TAAATAAAACTTTGTCACCGAATTTGAATTCCAACGGCTTACGACGGATATCGGCGTAACTCTTTTGGCGATCACGTGCCGTCTTAAGTCGTTCTCGGATTTGGAGAATCTTGTTGGTGGTTTCTTGGACTATCTCGGGTCCAGAAAATTGACTGTCTCCGATTTCAGACCAACACACAGGCGTTCTACATTTTCTTTCATATAACGCCTCAAATGGTGTGGTTTGAATACTTGCGTGATAGCTATTATTGTACGAAAATTCCATTAGGGGTAAGTGGTCATCCCAACTTCCAGCTAAGTCGATCACGCAAGCGCGGAGCATATCTTCCAACGTCTGAATCGTCCTTTCGCTTTGCCCATCAGTTTGTGGATGATAGGCGGTGCTAAGGTTCAACTTTGTACCAAGTGCTTGTTGGAAGCTTTTCCAAAAGTGAGACGTAAAACGAATGTCTCGATCAGATATTATAGACACCGGCACTCCATGAAAAGCAACAATGGTATTTACATAGATACGCGCTAATCTATCCATAGAGTATGACTCATTAATGGGTATGAAGTGTGCGGATTTCATGAGAAGATCCACATTACCCATATTGCATTGTGTTGTCGAGTCGTTTTCGGGAGTTTGGTGATGAAATCCATAGTGATTAACTCCCATTTCCATATAGGAAGTTCGGGTTGCTGAAGCAATCCTGAAGGCTTTTGATGCTCAGCATTGACTTTTAGACAAGTCAAACATTTCGCAACATGCGAAGCGACATCCCTTTTCATTCCATTCCACCAATAATTTGCTTTGATATTGTGGTACATCTTATCACTTCCGGGATGCATCATGTATTTTGACTTATGAGCTTCGTTCCAGATTGTCTCTCGCAAACCTCCAACGATTGGTACCCAAATCCTATTGCCAAGTCTAAGGATACCATCATCACCTTTGACTAGCGAGTCAATGGTGCCATTACGTTTTTTCGTCGGAGATTTGGTTTTCATCAATTGCTTGAGTTTGCGCGGATTTGATTTGTTCGAAAAGATCGATTTGAAGTTCTAGGCGCAATGCTCGAACCCTTTTGGTCTTCTCATGTTCCTTGCGACTTAAGGCATCGGCCACAACGTTGGCTTTGCCTTCATGGTAAACAATCTCTCAATCATAGTCATTGAGTGTTTCCATCCATCGTCGTTGGCGCATGTTGAGCTCTTTTTGATCGAAAATGTGTTTCAACCTTTTGTGATCAGTGTACACGGTAAATCTTACTCCATAGAGATAGTGGCTCCAAATCTTAAGTGCAAAGATTATGGCACCCAACTCTAGATCGTGAGTTGTGTAATTCTTTTCATGTACATTGAGTTGACGAGAGGCGTAAGCGATAACTTTCTTGCGTTGCATTAGTACACATCCCAAACCAGAATGGGACGCGTCACTAAATACCACAAAATCCTCAGTACCTTCTAGCAAAGCCAAGATAGGTGCTTGGGTGAGCTTTTGTTTAAGTATATCGAACGCCTCTTGTTGCTTCGTTCCAAATTCATATTTGATATTCTTTCAAGTTAAAGAAGTTAAAGGAACAGTGATTCGAGAGAAATTTTCGATGAATCTACGGTAATAGCTGGCCAATCCCAAGAAACTTCGAATCTCGTTTGGCGACTTTGGGATTTCCCACTTAGAAATTGCTTCAATCTTAGCGGGATCTACTTGAATATCGTTGACGTTAATAATGTGACCAAGAAATTGCACCTCGGTTCTATGAATTTCAAGCAAAGTTCGGAGGTGGACTTCATGATCAGCCTTTGACTTAGAATAGATAAGTATATCGTCAATGAATACGATAACAAATTTATCCAAGTAAGACTTACAGATACTGTTCATCATGTCCATGAATGCGGCCGGTGTAACATCCCCAAAATTTTGGTCCAAATTTGACAACTAAGTAAAGTTGAAGAATCAAAATTATTCCCTAAAATAAGTCTTGGGAAAATTTAAAGAAAACAAGATCATTCTATAAGGAAATATAATATCCCATAAATAAAGTCATCTAATGTTAAAGATATGGAATAAGGAAATTCCATCCCACATTGAAGTTGTAAGAAAGTGGAAGCATTCCACATGGGTATAAATAAGGAAGTTAAAACCCATCCCACATGGAAAGTGGTAAACAAATGGAAGCTCTTTATAAGGAAGAGATTTTCCATAATAATATTCTTATATGCATAGCATGCAACCAGTGGTCCTAGCGGAGGGTGCGAAGCACCCGACGTGCACGGGCTCGGGCGAAGGGCGTTGGGCGATGGGCGCAATATGGCGCTTTGATGGCGCACTTCGCACGCTCGCATTGCCGCGAGCCGCCTTAGTATTTTTGGACAACGAGAATCGGACTATAAATGACAAGCTATCAAAGACAAGGGACAAAAAGTGAAAAATAATATTTAAGGACCCATCGCGCTACGGCGATGAGTCCAAGAAGACGGTCATCGCGTACCGCGATGGACCGTGATGACTCAGGGACACATGTCACACTCTGGTGACACGTGGCAGCAGGGAAGGACACGTGGCAGGCAACGTGGCGCTCATGCAGAAAATGGCGGCGTCGCGGTACGCAACGGCCAAGGAAGAGGACCCATCACGTACCGCGACGGGGTCCAAATTCAGCCTATAAAAGGGGGGCTCACGGCTCCTTCATTCTTACACCAAAACTTTCTCTCTATAGATTTACTCTCTCACTACCTTGGTTTCCGTGCTGTAACATCCTACTTTCGGTTATATTAATAAAATAAAGTTCGTTTATTTTATAGCGGGTCGTTATCGGTTTAGTTGAATAGAATACGAGATGGACTTGTGTTGGGTAAATGGATATGGGTTATGGACTTGGGTATGGAGGAATGAAGGAAAGACCATGGGCTTAAGCCCATGATCAAAAATATATATACCCTTAAATCCTCCATTTAATTCACTTACACATATCCCTTACACCATTCAAAACACACACTTAAGATTCACTCTCTAATTCTCTCTCTCTCAACCGATATCAAGAAGGAAACCGAGAACCGACTCGAGGTAATGATAATATTATATTGTATGAGCTTAACCCGTTAGATATAGTTGAGAAACGACGAGCCGACACCGTTTAACCGTTTAAATCACGAGATCTTGGTGGAATCGGGTATAAACCGAACCTATGATGAGCTTAGGGATCACCCTAGCTCAGATCTGGATCGAACGGGGCGAAAAACGGTGAAAAACGAGTTAAAACTCGTTTTTCCGGTGAGTTCGCGTTTTTCCGGCGGCTTTCCGGCAATGGCGGCGCCGGAAAGGCGGCGCCGGAAAAGTTAATACGAGGTTACGGGTGTCAGGGAATGTTCTGACATCCCCCGACCTAACCCTAGTTCGCTAGGGAGTAATTGACGAATTAGAAGCGATTCGCTAGCTGATTCGTCTAAGGGAATATAACGAACTAGCTTTGATTCGTGTACTAATTCGTTAAGGAAAGATTAGCGAACTAGCATTCGTTATGGAAATAAGGGCGAACTAGGCCATTCGCTAAGGCCATTCGCTAAGAGAGGGACGAATGAACCCCCTTCGTTATAGGGTTCATTCGTTGACCAGATCAGTTCGTTAAGGTCCAATTCGCTATAAGGACCAGTTCGTTAAGATGCCTAATTCGTTACAAAGGCAGATTCGCTATAATGGCTAATTCATTATGAATTCCCATTCGTTAAGAACTGAGTGACGAATTAGAACTTTGAAAGAATGACAGAACAGTCCCTGGACTTAGAAAAGAATGATTTTCTAAGTGATAAGACAGCTTAACCCCAACCAGGGGCTCTGCCCCTTGGACCCCGCTAGGGGCTGCCGCCCCTAGAACCCCGCTGCCAGGGGCGCTGCCCTCGGACCCCCGTTTGTTGAGGGTAATGATTAAACTAGAAAAGCAATATGTGTAGTGATATTTTACTGAAACATATAATTATTATACAGTTAGTCGTGCACAGCTCAAGAAGGGAATAACGATTAACGGAGAGTGTAACAGGATTCAGGTGAGTTTCTAGCCCCACTTCCTTGTTATGTTTTCGGGGCTGTGTGCATACTCGATGTGATAGTTAATACACTTATCTTAAGTGGTAAGTGTATGCCTTGTATGATGATTGTTTGACGGTGCGTGAACGATCTTCGGATATTGCATGTACCGTCAGGTGGTAGTTAAGATATGATTGATAAGTATGATGAAAGATATGATGTATGTATAAATATATGATGTATGCATAATGTATGTATGTTATGATGATAGTACGTGAACGCTCTTCGGAGATTGCACGTATTGTCAAGGAAAGTATGTATGAACAGGTACGGTACAGTTACACGAAACAAAGGGACCAGACCCTAATAGTATCTGTGATGTTAGGGACCAGACCCTAATAGTATCTGTGATGTTAGGGACCAGACCCTAATAGTATCTGTGATGTTAAGGACCAGACCCTAATAGTATCTGTGATGTTAGGGACCAGACCCTAATAATATCTGTGATGTTAGGGACCAGACCCTAATAATATCTGTGATGTTAGGGACCAGACCCTTATAATATCTGTGATGTTAGGGACCAGACCCTTATAATATCTGTGATGTTAGGGACCAGACCCTTATAATATCTGTGAGGTTATAGGGCGAAAGGTTCTTTAAAACGTATGATTATGTATGTAAAGGAAGTATGAAGGTAAGAATGAAAGTATATGCACTTACGTGTGTATGTAAGAAAGTTAAGAGGTTAAGTATGAAATGTAAGATGGTATTGTATGATTATGTGATTAACTAGAACTCACTTAGCGTAGCTGACTTTTAGTATGCACGCAGGTGAGTAGGATGAGGCAGCTCGCTTGAGGAGACACGTGGCACTGAAAAAGGGGCTGGCATCGGAAGACTCAAGACGTTTAAGTTTAATGTTTTGTTTATTTTGAAAGACAAGATGTTGTTTTAAGACAAGAGGTGTTTTGTTATCAAATGTTTTATGAAAGCTTTTATATTCCGCGAATGTTTTAATTAACTCTGATATTTAGAACTGCATTTATGAGTAAATCCAACACGAAAGTAGGGCTACCGGTAACGGGGCCTTACACATGCCGACCCGACAATCGTTACCTCGTAATCTGTGCCATACACCAACGATACCTCGAAGTGCGTGCCACACAAGAATAACCCGACAATCTATCTCGAAGTACGTGCACGACACGACGAACACCATATGTCGCCTCGTTTTACGTGCCAACCTTGAAGTTCGTGCCAAACTCTAGTATGCGATAAGAAGTAGTAGAGCTGCTCAATCAATCTTAGTAATTAAACTCCGAATATGGGTATAAGGTAGGGGTTCTGCTAAGTCATTATATTATTATTATTATATTATATGGCTTAAACCATAGTCGAGGGTATAGCCCAAACCTTGATCATAAGCTTTTAATATACAAAGGATTATAGTAATGTTTCTTAAAATTAAGAAACACATAATTTTCATTCATAAGGATATAGTCAAAATATAGTTTCTTAACGATTAAGAAACATAGCATTTCATACACAAGGAATATACTAAAAACATTGTTTCTTTATGATTAATAAACATAAGATTTTACATTCAATACTAGCAGTCAATGAATGTTTTTTCTTGAAGAAGAAATAGATTATAGATGTTTCTTCATGAAGAAGAAACTCAGCATATGATTTGGTAAATAAATAAAAGACTATATGTCTCAATATTTTATTCAAACAAATGATCAATCAAGGTTTAAAGCTATCAAAACCAGACTAAGGGTCTGTACCCGGATCAAGTCACGATCTGGATATTTATATGAACCTAATTTTAGGTTAATCAATCAATCAATCATTCACAGTCAAGGTTTCAAACGAGATCACCAATCATTCAGAACAGACAATCATAGGTGAATACGTTCAAACCTTTTATAATGTGAATACGTTACCCTTTTCAATCAGTCAAAACATATTTATACTTGATAAGATAAACGGGTGTTTGTCTTAACGAGTCAATCAATGTCTACATGAGATAATGAAATCTCTAAAACGTTATAATACAAAGTGGAGAATAATATCAACTCAGACCGAATACGCATGTGTCTGGATCAAAACATAACTATTAAAGCTCAATCAATCAATCAAAGGCAATGAAGCCGCGAGCTTAAACGGTCATGACCAATTCTCAGTTTAGGGTCGTTTGGCTCGGGGAATACCTTTGTGTGTGTAGGGCAGTGGTACATATACCGGAAATAGAAATGCTTCCGCTGAGATTGTCAAGAAAACTACGTTTGTATTATAATGTCATTCAAATGTTTTATAGAGTCATACGTGTTCACCAGCATATAGCTGACGTATTTTTCCCACATTTCAGGGAATACAGATTAGTACAGGTAGCAAGACATTCATGGAGATAGATGCTCGCAAGGTAATGATGGCTCAGTTTTTAATTATTAAAATATTGCAAACAGTATTTCTACAAGCTTTATAAATCAAACACCGGGTATTTATTATCCGAGAAGTTTTCAAATAAATTAATAAGTTATTCAACCAAAGTCTTCCGCTAAAATAACCCGCAACTCTTATATATTTACAAAACAGGTACCAACTTGTGGTCACACGCCTAGGCGCTAACCGGGGTGTGACAGCCGGAGCATTAGTGAGTCCAAACGGCATGACCGTGAACTCATAGTGACCATATCTTGTTCGAAACGTGGTCTTTGGAATATCTTCGGATTGGACTTTAAGTTGGTGATAGCCGGAACGAAGATCGATTTTAGAAAAGAAGCTAGCACCTTGAAATTGGTCAAAAAGATCATCGATACGAGGGAGTGGATATCGGTTTTTGATTGTGACTTTGCTTAGCGCACGATAGTCGATACACATTCGCATGGAACCATCCTTCTTCTTGACAAACAGGATTGGCGCTCCCCAAGGTGACGAACTCGGTCGAATGAAACCCTTTTCCAATAGCTCATCGAGTTGTTTCTTTAAGTCCTTCATTTAGTTGGCGCTAAGCGATACGGAGCTTTGGCAATAGGAGCAGTACCGGAAATAAGATCGATCCGAAATTCTACTTCGCGGTCGGGAGGAATTCCGGGAAGTTCATCAGGAAAGATATCAGAAAAGTCGGAAACGATAGGAACATCTTTGATTTCTTTTGTCTTGGACTCTTCGGCGACGTAGGCCATGAATGCGAGGCATCCTTGATTTAAAAATTTGTTAGCCCTTAGCATGGAAATTATGCTAACTTGGCCAGCGTCTTTGTCCCCTTCAATTCGAATCGTTCGTTTATCGGAGGCTTGAAGTTCAATGGTTTTGCTATTGCAGATGATACGAGCATGGTTATCGGATAACCAATCCATACCAAGTACAATATCAAAACCAGCCAGACTCATGGGTAACAAACAAATAGGTAGAATATAACTAGCTAGAAGTATTTTTCCGTTTTCAAGGGCTTCGGAGATCTTAACGATTTCGCCACTAGCAGTCTCGACGCTTAGAGTTTTATCTAGTTTTATTAATGGTTCGTTTAATAGACTATAAAAACTATAATCTATAAAACTTAAATTCGCACCCGAATCAAATAAAACTCTAGCATAGGTGTCGTTGACTAGAAACGTACCGGTGATGGTGTCTGGCACGTCAGCGGCTTTTCTTGTGTCGAGTACGAAGACTCGAGCGTTTCCTTTCTTATCCTTGCCACTTCCACCCGCACCACCAGCAGCAGGTTTGTTCTTTGGGCACTCGAAACTCAAATGGCCCATCTCCTTGCAATTGTTGTAAGTCATCTTCTTCTTCCAGCAATCAACAGCATCGTGACCTGTGCGATTGCATGATTCACAAACTTTAGAAGGCGGGGCAAAGTTGCATCGTCCCTTGTGATACCTCCTACAAGTCTTGCATTGTGTGGCATTTGAATTAAATCGGCTTTGGTTCACGCCTTTTCCTTTGAATCGATGGTTTCCTCCACTTGTCCTTCCTTGAGTTGTTGTAGTCGTAACCTTTTTGTCTTCTTCTTTGTTACGAACCATGCCGCCCATCAAATATCCGGCCAACTCCATCGCAGATTCAGCGGTTTGAGGTAAGTGTGACCTTACCATGTCGCGGATTTCCCGCGGTAATCCCCATATGTATCGTGTGACTTTGCTGAACTCAGGGTTAACCGGCTGGGGAACAAGGCGACAATACTCATGGAATTTAGTATTGTACTCTCGAAGGTTTGTCCCTACGACCTTGAGATTAAGGAATTTCGTTTGAATCTGGTCGGTCTCGTGCATGGGACAGAACTTTGCCATCACCAAGGCTTTAAACTCACTCCAACTCAAACTATACATCATCTCTCTTCCTTTGCTCATCAACAGAGCATTCCACCACTCGTGGGCCTCACCCTTGAACATAAGGGCTGATTATTGAATCTTCTCTTCCACAGAACACTTACTAGTAATTACGATCGTTTCCATCTCCTCAAGCCATCTCACAGTCGTGATGGCTCCTTTGTCACCATGGAACTCTTTCGGTCCATAGTACTTGAAGTCCTTAAATAAACACCCACTAATTTTAATTTTCTTAAATTTTTGCCTAACTCCAGCGTCGGCGTTAGACTCATGAACACTCTCTTCGACACGATACGGGTTCGGACGGGATCTTTCGGATTTTCGAAAAGGATTAACGGAATGAGAATGTTTTGAATTTTTCGATTGAGACCTAGCTATGGACTCTTCTCTCACCGCATCCTTTATCATCTTTTGAATTTTAGTCATGTATTTTTTGGGAATTTCTTCCCTCGCTCGTTCTCGGGATCTTTCCCCTTGTCTTTAATTTCTCTTTCTTTACGAGCATTTTCATTGTTGTTACTTTGTTCAGACATTTTCTTTTATCTTTTTCAATTTAGTCTGAAAACTTTAACAACATTTCTTTTATTAAACACAAATTTTATTATACATACACACACACACACACATATATATATATCACAAGATATATATATATATATATATATATATATTACAATACTAATATATATATATATATATCGTTCCAACGATATATATATTATCTTATCATTACATGAGAACGTTTCAGACGTTCTTTATTACATATATAAAACTATATTACTCATAGCTTCACATTTCACTTCTCCCCACCATCTTCAGTCTTTCAAGAACTTCTTCACTACCCTTGTTAACTTGTTGCATTTGTGAAGAAGTTTCTCTCCCATCTTTTTCTTCTTCTTTTCTTCCTCATCTACCTTCTTTCTCCAGTCGTTGGTCTCGTGCAGAGCGCGATCCAAATGCTCTTCATAAGACTGCTGAACTACGTTTGGGTATCCGTATTGCAGAGGTGGGTCACGGTAACCCAATGTCACCATCTCGTAGTGATTCCTCGGTTCAGGATACGGGACGTAAGTCTGGTCAGATGCAAGGTAGAGGTATGTCTTGGCGGCTTGATTTTGCTCGCGAATCTCATCGGCTTGTTCTTGAATTGAAAGAATCCTTCCTTGAAATGGCGGGAAGCTTGACGAAGCTTGGTTCCTTAGTTGCTCCAGATATTGAACATACGGATCGACAAAACCATAGCTTGGGTTTCGGGAAGTGAGTGATCCGTCCATTGAGCTTGATATCTCGTTGGGATTTCCAGGATGCTCTTCTTCCGGTTCTTCCTCATTTTCTTCTTCAAGGTCCTCCTCTTCATCGGGGTCCTCTTCTTCTTCGGGATCCTCCTCTTCTTCCGGTTCATCTTCCTTCATAGGTTGTGTAGTTTCATTCTCCATTGGGGGCATCTGGAAACTTTCGTAGGGCATCATTACCCTCATTTTGGGCTTGCGGGATGGCCCTTTGTCATTGTGGGGTTGCGAGTTGACTTCATTCATGGTGGAGCTTCCAGTTAGCCATCTCCGTGGGTCAGAGTGGCACTGCATCCAGTCGGAGGATGGGGTTCGTGGTTCTTCCTTTATGGGTCGGTTTGAAAGGAAGGCATAGGATGGGTGTGCATTTGGGAAATATCCAGTGGGGTAGTATTGTGGTTCTTGTGATGGTTGATAAGTGGGAATCTCCGAGGGTTGATACATAGGTATGGTTGGTGGGTGATAGCTTGAGTGTCTTGGTGGTTCGTTTCTTGGTGGACTATCGGGAACGTCTATTGGGTAGTGTCGGCTTCCGGGGTAGTACACAGGTTTGGTCAAATCGTGTTCCACATCTTGGTTAAAATACGCTTCATAGTATCCATCACTCATGTTATCCTCGGGGTAGGGTTCAGCGATTCCTGCTTCCTTGGCTTTGCGTACATAGCTTTCCATCCTATTTTTTAATGACATCTACATTATGGGTGGTTTAGAATGTGGAGGGAAAGAAAAGGTTATCAGTCTATCTTATCCCTATAACACATAAACAATTATTTCCTATACTTGGATCGAAGCTTGGGTATGGTTTTATGATACCTAATTCGCTAACATGTATAATGAATTTAGGATTTTGATGAGATTTAAGTTATGGTTGTGATTAAAATAAGGATTGAACGATTGCTTACTATTGTTTTTATTATTGCAAAACAATATTATTGTTATCCTTTGTTTGGAGGAATTATTACAAAATGTCATCAATCTTATACTTGATAAAATAACTAAGTAAGCCATTTGAATAAATAAATAAATAATTTAAATATATAAACATGGTTTAAGATATGGTAAATATAAGTAAATAAATAATTTATAATAATAATGTCTAAATAGAAATACACTTTGAATCGTCAACGAAGCTTTAAAGATAACGTTTTATTTAACGTTTTTAATATGTTTATCATATTATCGCTTAAAAATTAATATATATATATATGTGTGTGTATATATATATATATACGGAAACTTGAAACGAGATTAATTCTCAAGAACCAAAAACTTAAAGGTGTCGGTTTAATAAAATAATGTTTTATTAATAAGTAATATTGATTTTAAAGTCCTTAAACAAATTACAACATTAAAATAAATAAAACCTAAAAAAAATCAAGATGGTTAGGTTCGAACCCGCGACCATCCGAACTCAACCCACGCACCAAACCAACTGAGCTACCAAGATAATTAAGTTTTAAACAGAAACTAATTATTATATGTAGGTGCAACCAAAACCCCTACATTGCTATAAACCCTAGAAAATTCAATCCATTAATCCGATATGTTTTGGTTTAATTAAGCGTAGGGTAAACGTAGAGTAGAACATGACGAGCAAAACCATGTATTTACTTACTGTCACACCCCCATTTTAGGCCTAGGAGTGCGACTCAATAGTTGGTACCACAAGTGTAAATAAACCAGAGTTACGTTAATTTAGCGGAAGTCTTATAAAACTTGTGGGTTTAATTTGTAAATATTTACATTAAACAAAAGTTGGGATTTTAAAAGATTCCCGAACTTAAGTACAACAGATTACTTGTTTTCATATTACAAAACCACCATCATTTATATATTAAAGTTTTATACAAAAGATCTGAGCCATCGGATTTAATATAGCACTTCGATGCTTCCAAGTGCTAATCTTGTTCACCTACAAAATGTAAGAAAATACGTCAGCAACGAATGCTGGTGAACACGCTGACGCAAAAATATTTTCTTTTACTTTATTACCCCTCGAGACTACGCCTGCCTCAGCCCAATGTGGCTTAGGAATAACAAAGTTAAATAACACATTATAAACATGCGCCTCTACTCTAGGTCACCTCAGCAAACACCGCAGCGTTCGACTTAGTTAAGTACCCATAAATATACACAACGGTCGTACTCCCTGCAGGAGAGAGTCCTACGACCAAGGGTGGTGCGATGTGCCCATTTATCGCGTAGTAACACCTATGTAAGGATCCAGACATACGTATACCACAGCCTGAGGGCTAGGCTTATACCCTTTATTTATAACGGTTTTAGGAACACATAGTTCTTTGTAAACAACTTCATATAACAAGTTGGACTCATTTTAAAATAAGTAAAAGTTTGGAGGCGTATTCACCTTTTCTCTTTAGGATCGACTTCACTCACCGTCCAAGGGTCTTTCCCTTCTTTATCTCGCACCTATAGTACGAGTATAAATATTTGTTAGTAGGATACACGATCCGGCTTAAGACCTTTAGTCTTATTTTATATCTCAACCTCGATGAACCTTTAGTTCATTTTCTTTTACTTGAAAACCTTTAGTTTAAAAGTAAATTATAAACCTTTAGTTTATATTAAAAACCCAACGTTTCTTCTTCTCCAATAAACGTATTCTTTTTCTTTTATTATTTAAGAATACTCATTATTCATTAAATAATATTTTCATAACAAAGAGCATACATGTATACTTACACACATATATACATATTTATATTCAATATCTTATCTTTCTTTATTTCTTTGTTATGTTTATTTCTCTTTTATCGAGGTATCGAGTATAACCTCGACTTAAGGCTTAAGCCTTTAATATAATATTATATTATATTGAACTTTTCGTTACGCCTAACCTTTATTGGCGTATTGGAAACCCTATGAAATCGAGCAGCACTCCGATGCCGCTTTACTTCTTGATCGATCTTTGGCACTTCAACGATAGCACCAATCTTTGACAATCGATGGCACGCCTTTCGAGAACAAACGCCTTTCTTGGTTGAATGTGGGTGGAGAGTGGCACGTATTTCGAGGAAACGTCGGTACACAAACGAGGGATCGTACACGTTTATTGAGAAAGTATGGCACACTTATCGAGGTATGGCTAGAGAGAGAGTAGAGAGATGTGAGAGCAGATTTGGTGTGCAGATTTGAGATGCCCATGGTCGCTATTTATAGGAAAAAGTTTGGATCCCATTGCGTACCTTGCCCGGTCCCTGGGCACCCGTCACGTACCGCGACGTAGCCCAGGTGAGTCACCCAGTAGGTCTGCCACGTGGCGACACGTGGCAGACGCCGCTCCACGTGGCGACACGTGGCAGACGCCGCTCCACGTGGCGACACGTGTCGGCAGTGTTGCCACGTGGTGACACGTGGCGGCAGACGTTGCCACCGTGTGCCACGTGGCATACGTGTCACATTTTGTCAGACACATCATCGCGTACCGCGATGTGTGTTTCTTTTGATCCGGCGCGTACGCTATGGATCAAGAAAATAGAATTTTCATTTTAACCCTCAACTTTGGAATTTGGCCATTTTAGTTCCTAGACTTTGGAAAGTTAATATTTTGAACTCGAAATTTTCACGTTGTTACACTTACCTTTAACGATGCTTAAACGATGGCCAATTTATTAGAACAGTATCCATCGCTTGGGGTTTAAGAACGGGCATAATCGAACATAATCACTCTAATTATTGCTAATGGTTATGACGACGAGGGTTAGAGAAGTATGTTTGCAAGTTTAATTGGGTTATTACGAAGGATTTCTTGTATATTAAGTCCAAAATTGTCTTATGTTCGTTAATAAGGAAAAAACATATCAAAATTGATTAAATTAACATAATTAGATTGTTGATTAAGTACATTATTACGCGTCTAAACGATCTAAACAAATCAATTCCCAAAATACAACGAAGATTTAGGTTCAAGAAATGTATCTGGGTCACGGCATTGGGTCAAATACGGGTTCGGGTCACGGGCTCTGGATTTTGTTCATAATATATTAATGTTTAATCAAACTTTTGCAATTTGGTCCCTACACTTTATGGATGGAAGCAACATTAATTAAAACTATGTGTTAGGGTGGAAAATGTATATCAATCAAAGTCACATTTGACAATATAATAAATATAATAGTAATAAAATATTATTATTAACTAAATAAAGGCGATGTTTGTCGATTAAAATTACTGAGAATAAAACAGGTCGGGTATTAGATAATTATTTAGTAAACAAATAAAAAACCTGATTTGTTACAGTCTCCCCTACTTTAGGAAATTTTGTCCCGAAATTAAAGGATACTATAACAAAACCATTACATTTTGAGAAACGAAAAAAAATTTTAAATATAACTTTTAAAATTTTATCATAACACAGAACTTTGAATAGTTAAAACAACCCTCCAAATGAAAATCCGATAAGACCACTTCTATATAGGATGTACCAGTGGCATATCCACCGTGCCATTATCATCTATACATTTGTACCGTTTGTTTTCGGTTCTATATCATGACACACAATTGCACGCATTATGATTTCCATGCAAGGACTTCGATAATTATGTAGGCCTCCATAATTACTTAGGTCGTCGAATGGTCCACATAACTCGTCCCATCGTGTGGTTTACAAAATATTTGAAAGGCATGATTTTGTGAGAAAAGATTTTAATTTATTATAAATATGAGGAAAGTGTTAACATATTATAAGACCATCGGGAGTTGATTTATTATAAGTGTAAAATCAGAAGATTTTATAAAATATTTCTAATAACGCAATTTAGGTGAACTTTCAAGTTTGATTAATGAAATTAGTGAAAATTTTAAAGTAACTTAAAAGTTAAGAGAAACGCAAACATTGAAGTTGGGATATATGATGCGTCAACAAGGTCGACTGTGAAGAAAGAGAGTGGGGATACAAGTCAACTAACAAATTTACGTGAACTTACCAAAAATTCTATGATTGCAAGGTTAACATCAACAAAAGTTTATGAACGAATTAATTGATAATTGTAGACGAATAATAACCTGTGAAAATTTTAAATATTGCAACATTCGAGGTAGAATTCATAAGACCGTGAGTACAAATTTGAACAAGATTAAACGAAGACTTTGAGGGATTTAGTTTAGTTAAATGAGAAACTCATGAAATTTAAAGAGAATTTTATACAACATTGAAATATCGTAGTTGTGTATTTAAGATGAGGCAAATTATAATATTAAAGTACTGGTTGTTGTAATTGAGAATGCAAAAAATATTATTGCAAATATTTATGTATACAAACAAACTATAATTAGATGAAATTGGAAAGTGGATATTTATGAATCACCGAGATAGTCCTATTCCAATTAAATCTTTAAAATTAGATATAGTATAAAGTGGGTCATTGGAATATCTCCAAATTACAAGGGATTTTCCTATCTCCATAACATCGTTAAAATTAAAATAAAGAAGTTGCAATATTCATAGTTTATCATGAAAGATTAAATAAATAATGAATATTAAAGTAATAATGAAAAATAGAGATGAGTTGAGAAATAATATATTTAAATAGAAGAAAATGCGGAGCTGGAAATGAATGAACCACCATGACTATCCCAACAACTTGAGAAATCATAGAAACATTTTAAATTCCCAAGATGTATTAAAAATTGAAGTAAGGAGCTGAAATATCTACGAACCAACGTGCGATTCCAACTAAATAACGAAATCTAACAAGAATGAAAATGGATTGTTGAGGTACCCATGAACCATCGCGGGTTTTCGACAACAATCAAGCAAATGTCATTAGATAATAGTGAAAATTTATAATAAAATTCCAATTAAATCACCAGGGGAATTCAATGATTTTTATTTTTTTTAAGTGAAAATTAACTTAAAGAATGGAAAATATGATTCTATAGCGGAAATAATTTTGTTTATATAATGACAAGTTAAATTAATAATAGAACTATAACAATTCAATTCAATAATAAAAAAAATTATAAGATGAAAGGTAAATTGTAATGCATGAGATCAATAAATACACGACGTAAAAAATGTTAAAAATCAAAGTTGAGAGTAGAAATTGACACGTTGTCAATAATTTAATAAGAAAACAAGGTAAATGAGAAAAGAAAAATTTAATAATATGGTTAACTAATTACTGACTGTCGAAATTGTGTCTTTTATAATTGAAAAAAATAAAAAATAATAATAATAAATAAATGAAAAAAATTGTTTCAATTTATGAGGATCTTAATATTTAGATCATTGACGAAATGTTAATGAACCAAATCCTATAATTTTTTATTAAGTAAAACCAAACGTATAGATAAGTACGCAAACCAACGATATTGATCTTTGGAAAGATAAGAAAAATTTTATTGTATGCGAAAAAGATACTTAAAATGATGGATTTTCCAAGTTGGGTTTGTTAAAAAATAACTAATTTAGACAAATAATCGTTTAAGGTATAATTGAATACAAAATACTTTTAGACGAAATTGATGAAGACGATAAAAATCTTCTTTGTGAAAACATAACTACGATTGGTTTAATTTAAAACACCTTTGTTAATTGAGCTTATGAAAACTTAAATAATTGAGATCGAATGATATGGGGCACCTCGAATAGGTTTGTGAAAACGAAGTTTGACTAAGGTAAGCTTGATGAAATTAAGTCTTGCAGGTCTAGAATCGAGTAAGTGAGAACGACCTTGTTACATGAAGAAAGCCTGAAAGGCATAGGGCTGGTTGGTTTAAACTAAATGGCATGGGTTGTATGGTACCGTGCCGGTATAATTTGAACTCAGCGTGAATGAGTAAAGAACAATGCTTTGCGTAGGTGATTAGGGTCTCCATAATTGTAGAAGGCACGTGTAGCAGGTGTATAAAGCTAAGTCGACGGCACAGACCATTGTGGGATGTCTTTGTGTCGTAGGCAGCGTAACGACAAGTGTTAACGGGATAACCATAACTGTTATAGTGAGGGTAAGAATGACACAAGAATTGAGTTGGATGATGAAAGTCGCGAATAAGACGCAACAAGCGAATTCCGGTGTAAGGTTTCTTGTTTGAAACACTATGTTTCGTTGAGAGATAATTGGTTTACTTAATACTAAACTCGATTATTAAGCTTGCGTTTGTTATTATCGTTTTTATGAGGGTGAGTAATGGTAAATGAATCGAAATTTCTCCGAAAGAAATTAGTGAACAATATTAAATTGATTTCATTAGTGTTTTGAGTTAGAATTTATACCCTAGAGATTGTAGGAGCTATCTCTTTAACAGTACTTGTGGTCATAAAGCGGGTGAATATATGACTTGTATTGTTTGATGTAGAAATCATTCTATAATTATGTAAATTGAGATTAAATGAGTATAAATAATAAGTTGTGTAAATTTCTTATTAGTTATTAAAGATGAAGTGAAATTCGACATAAGTTGTGCTAGCGTTAATCATGAGTTAAGGATAAGTCAGAATTCAAATGAGGTAATCTATACGATAATTCGTTAAGTATGTGATATAATCAATGAGATGATTTGATATGAGATTTTTTGTCGAAGCATAACAATTTAAAATGCTAATACTTAAATTTGAGGGTGATAACTGAGATGTAATTGATAGTTATTGGGGGTATTGAGTTACTTGTGATAAGTTCGTTAATTGATAACGTGATAATCGTGAACATTAGGGATATTGTTCAAATATTAAGGTGTAACATCCTAAAATTTATAATGTTGAATAAAGAAAGCTATGTTAGTGATTTCGCGTTTTAATTATTAATATCGAGTAGGAGCGGGTCATGGACTTGGATTAATTGAGATAGGATAAATGAGAATGGGATTTCAGGGATATAAATACCCCCAAAATCCCAAAATATCTCATTTCTCACCACACTCCACACACTCCTCAAAACACACACATACTAACCGATCAAGATTCGAAGCCGAGACCCGATATTTTGTTGATAGATCTGAGATGGTAAGGTAAGAACAAATCCACCAAAGCTTATAGTACTGAAAATGGTTAGGATTTGATGGGTTAACCGGACCCGAAACCCAAACTGCCCAAATCGGACCCCTAAAACGTCGATTTTAGGCCGATTTGATGGTTGGGATTTGTAGGCGCCGATCATACGATTCCGTGGGTACCAAAATCGAGTTATTTGGCTAAGAAACGAAGGATTTATGGGCAAAACAGATCTGCAGCGCGATAACTTCGCCTGCAAGAATAAGTTCGCCTGATGAACTTCGCCTTCAAGCGTAACTTCGCCTACGGCCAAGTTCGCCTAAGGTTTAACTTCGCCTGAAGCCAAGTTCGCCTAAGGTTTAACTTCGCCTGAAGCCAAGTTCGCCTAAGGATAACTTCGCCTGAAGCCAAGTTCGCCTAAGGTTTAACTTCGCCTGAAGCCAAGTTCGCCTAAGGTATAACTTCGCCTGAAGCCAAGTTCGCCTAAGGTTTAACTTCGCCTGAAGCCAAGTTCGCCTAAGGTATAACTTCGCCTGAAGCCAAGTTCGCCTAAGGTTTAACTTCGCCTGAAGTGAAGTCCGTTTTTAAAATAAAGTAAAAACCTAATGGAAAATGTGTTAAGGCAGTTATCGAAAATAAAATTTTTCCAAGCTGACCTGGCAGCTTAACCCCAGCCAGGGGCTCTGCCCCTTGGACCCCGCTAGGGGCTGCCCCCTAGATCCCCGCTGCCAGGGGCGCTGCCCCCGGACCCCCGTTCGTTGTGGGTCATATATAGATAGAAATACAAAACGAGAAGTAGTAGTTAATTGATATGTGTAAATATTATACAGTTAGCCGAGCCCAGTTAAAGAAAGGAATTACGATCAACGGCGAGCGTAACAGGATCCAGGTGAGTTTCTAGCCCCATTCCTTGTTATGTTTTCGGGGCTGTGTGCATACTTGATGTGTTGTTAATACATTTATCCTAAGTGATAAGTGTATGCCATATGTGATATATGTGATATGTATGAATGATTGCTTGATGGTACGTGAACGATCTTCGGATATTGCACGTACTGTCAGGTTGTAACGTTATAAATATGGTAAGTATGTATGAACGATTGCTTGATGGTACGTGAACGATCTTCGGATATTGCACGTACTGTCAGGTTGTAACGTTATAAATATGGTAAGTATGTATGAACGATTGCTTGATGGTACGTGAACGATCTTCGGATATTGCACGTACTGTCAGGTTGTAACGTTATAAAGATGGCAAGTATGATATGTGTGTTTATGTGTATGAACGTAATAAAGTTAATAAAAGAAGGAAATGACGGTTGTATGGTTGTATGGTTACGAAAAGGGTACCGAGCCCTAATAATACTCGAGGTATGATGTATGGTTGTATGGTAACGAAGAGGGAATCGAACCCTACTAATATTCGAAAACAAGGGACCAGACCCTAATAATATCTGTGATGTTAGGGACCAGACCCTTATAATATCTGTGATGTTAGGGACCAGACCCTTATAATATCTGTGACGTTAGGGACCAGACCCTTATAATATCTGTGATGTTAGGGACCAGACCCTTATAATATCTGTGACGTTAGGGACCAGACCCTTATAATATCTGTGATGTTAGGGACCAGACCCTTATAATATCTGTGATGTTAGGGACCAGACCCTTATAATATCTGTGATGTTAGGGACCAGACCCTTATAATATCTGTGAGGTTATAGGGCGAAAGGCTCTTTAAAACGTATGATTATGAATGTAAAGAAAGTATGTAAGTAAGAAAGAAAGTATGTAAGTAAGAATGAAGGCATGAGTACTTATGTGTGTATGAAAGAAAGTTATGAGGTTAAGTACGTATGTATGTGATAAGGTATTGTATGGTATTGTATGATTAACTAGA
This sequence comes from Bidens hawaiensis, assembly GCF_021521415.1. Classification (NCBI taxonomy): domain Eukaryota; kingdom Viridiplantae; phylum Streptophyta; class Magnoliopsida; order Asterales; family Asteraceae; genus Bidens; species Bidens hawaiensis. The sequence continues at coordinate 360,438 of NW_027492790.1, forward strand.
ACTCACTCAGCGTAGCTGACTTTTAGTATGCACGCAGGTGAGTAGGTTGAGACAGCTGGCTTGAGTGGAGGACACATGGCAGAAGACTAAAGCCTGGCATCTGAAGATCTGATATGTTTTATAAGTTATGTTTTGATTTTGAATGACAAGAGGAATGTTTTAAGACATGATTATGAATCGATATGTAATGTTTTATGAAAGTTTTATATTCCGCGTAAAGTTTTTAATTAACTCTGATATTTAGAACTGTGTTCATGAGTAAATCCAACACGAAAGTAGGGATTTAAGTTGGTATCAGAGCAAAGTTCGAGAGATTTAAGCATCCTACATGCTTAGACTCGAACAGAGAATGGGATTTAAGTAAGAAAAGAAAGAAGATGCCAGTTCAAGAATGCCATGTGTCGCTCAAGCAAGATCAGTAAAGGTGAAAGGTATGATTAAATGATATACGTTAATGAGAAAGAAAAGATATGAGAATGGTACGGATAGGAATAATTGATTGTTTGAATTGACTAACTACTTAAGTAGAACCAGCACAAATAGACTCATAAAAGGAGGTGTATAGGACACGGAAAGTAACGTGATCAGCTAATCACAACTGGCCACTGTTATTACCTGTTAGCCTTACTATCCTTGTACTAGATAGTTCCTTGAGTGATGATGTTTGTGTTTTCCCCTTTAGAATACTAATGGCTGGAGCTGGAGAATTTGTTGAAACTGGGGGTCGCACTGGACGTCGTGGCAGGCCTCGTCTTGTCCGGCAACCTTCGGTAGAAGAAGCTTCCCACACCGAAGATGAAGGAAGCGCAGCTGGAGGAGACCAGAACAACAACGAAGAAGTTCAACTTAGCCCCGCAGTTCAAGCAGCCATCGTTCAGGCTGTAGTTGCTGCTGTGAAGAACCTGAATCCCGAAGGATCTGCTGGAAGCCGTGAGCGAACTGCTGAAGGGGCGGGTGGTGATGGTAGAAAGGATGGGGAAGGTGAAAGAGGGGCCTCGAGTGGGGATAAGTCTGTGAAAGTCGATGATAGGAGAGGAGGACAAGGTGGGTGCAGCTATAAGTCCTTCAAAGGTTGTGACCCGCCTAAGCTGACTGGTTTAGGAGACGCAATCGCTACTCTCCAGTGGATAACCGCTATGGACAAGGTTATCCGCATTAGCGAATGCCGTCCCGACCAAGCTGTGGGTTATGCTACTCAGTCATTCGTAGATGAGGCTATGTATTGGTGGGAGAGTGTGGAGCAGAGGAAGACCCGTGAAGAGATCAAAGAGATGAAGTGGGAAGATTTGAAAGAGTTGGTAATGAAGAAGTTCTGTGCAGATACCGAGGTTGAAAGAACGGAGATGAAGTTCCAGAATTTAAAAGCCGGTATGATGACGCATCGTGAGTATACCACGGAGTTCAACCGACTATCTAGGTTGGTGCCTGACATGGTTGACACCGAGGTCAAGAGAATCAAATGTTATGTGAGGGGGTTGCCACAAAAGGTCCGCATGTTAGTCAGGGCGATTCAACCTGCTACTTTTGATTCGGCTGTTGGACTCGCGGAAATGGTCTATGCTGACGTGGCCGCGGATGATAGGGTGGAAAGGGACGAAGAGAAAGAGAAGAAAGGGGTCACTCCTGCTAAACGACCCGGTACTCAGTTATGGAACTCCAAGGATAAGAAACAGAAAGTGTGGGAGAAGAGATCGTGTAAGACCTGCGGGAAGAGGCATGGTGGTGAGTGCAAGTGGGGTAAAGGTTCTAATGTTTGTCTCAAATGTGGAAAGGCTCATGGTGGAGAATGCAGAATGGGGTCGAATGCCTGTTATAAGTGCGGGAGGGTAGGGCATTATGCCAATGAGTGCAGTGTGAAGCCAGCATGTTACAAATGTGGCAAGACAGGCCATATGTCAAGGGAGTGCACTGAAGGTGTAGCTGGAGGTAGTGGAAAGAAGGATGCCGATCAAGCTAGGCCCAGAACTAGAGCCTACATGCTGACCCAGGAACAAGCCAGGCAGATTCCGGATGTCGTCACAGGTACGTTTCTAGTGAACGATGTTTCCGCTTCTGTATTATTTGATTCTGGTGCGAATAGAAGTTTTGTAGCTACGACGTTTAGTAAACTAGCTAAAATGAAAGGCTGCCGAGTGTCTGAAACTTTTGTAGTAGAAACCGCAAGTGACACTTCGGTGAAAATAACAAAAATGGTTAAGAATTGTAAGATAGAGTTAGAGGGACATGAGTTCCCTGTTACTTTGTATGTTATGGCCTTAGGAGGGTTCGATGTAGTCTTGGGTATGGATTGGTTGTCGGAGTTTGAGGCTCAGATAGTATGTAAAAGTAAGATGATAAGGTTGAAGTCATTGGATGGTAGTGCGGTGACGGTTTATGGTGATAAGGAGAGTTATGGGCTTAATGTCATTTCGATGATAAAAGCCGAGGGTTTGTTAAGGCGAGGGTGCGGTGCCTACCTGGCGTATGTTGTCAACGCTACGGCCGAGACGAAAGAAATGAAGAATGTTCCTATTGTGCGCGACTACCCAGAAGTATTCCCTGAGGATCTTCCGGGGTTGCCACCTGAGCGAGAGATAGAATTTCAGATAGATCTAGTACCAGGAGCCCAGCCCGTCGCGAAAGCGCCTTACCGTCTAGCACCGTCCGAGATGAAGGAATTGATGTCCCAACTGCAAGAACTCCTCGACAAGGGTTTTATCAGACCGAGTGTTTCTCCTTGGGGCGCACCGGTTTTGTTTGTGAAGAAAAAGGATGGAAGTATGAGAATGTGCATAGACTATCGTGATTTGAATAAGCTTACGGTAAAGAATAGATACCCCTTGCCTAGGATTGACGATCTGTTTGACCAACTGCAAGGTTCGAGTTGGTTCTCACGAATAGATCTTAGATCAGGCTACCATCAACTGAAGGTAAAGGAGGCAGACGTCCCTAAGACGGCGTTCCGAACGCGATATGGACACTACGAGTTCCTCGTAATGTCATTCGGTCTAACAAATGCTCCTGCAGCATTTATGGACATGATGAACAGGGTGTGTCGACCAATGTTGGAAAGTCAGTTATCGTTTTCATTGATGACATATTAATATATTCAAGGAGCGAGTCTGACCATGCGGAGCATTTGAGAGAAGTATTGGAAGTTCTGAAGAAAGAGAAGTTGTATGCCAAGTTTTCGAAATGCGCGTTCTGGTTAAGAGAAGTGCAATTTCTAGGTCACGTGATTAATTCGGAAGGGATTACCGTGGACCCAGCTAAGATTGAGGCGATAACAAATTGGAAGACTCCGCGGAATCCGACTGATATACGAAGTTTCCTAGGGTTAGCCGGCTACTACAGGAGGTTCATCGAAGGTTTCTCCAAGATAGCCGCACCGCTGACCGGTATGACCCGAAAGTCGATAGTATTCAGTTGGGGAAAATTTCAAGAAGAAGCCTTTGAAGAATTAAAGAGAAGACTCACGCAAGCTCCAATCCTTACTTTACCCGATGGTGATGAGGATTTTGTTGTTTGTGCTGATGCCTCGCATCAAGGGTTAGGTTGCGTGTTGATGCAACGAGGGAAGGTGATAGCCTACGCGTCTAGACAGTTGAAGGTCCATGAGAGTACTTATCCGACGCATGATTTGGAGTTAGCAGCCGTAGTGCATGCTCTTAAGATATGGAGGCATTATCTGTACGGTACTAAGTGTACTATCTATACCGATCATAAGAGTTTAAAGTACTTCTTCGAGCAGAAAGAACTGAACATGAGACAGAGAAGATGGTTAGAATTGATAAAGGATTACGACTGTGAGATTAAGTATTACCCCGGTAAAGCTAACGTGGTCGCTGATGCGTTAAGTCGTAAGAATGAGGAAGTCCTTGCAACCGTGAAGTCATACAAGTTGATCATGAACTCAAGTCTTTTTGAAGAAATCATCAAAGTGCAGTCTGAAGTGTTAGTAGACGAAGGGTTAGTAAAGAAGGAAAGGATTTATGGCCAGCAAGATGAGTTGATGGAAAACACTCATGGAGTTAAAACTAGATTTGACCGTATGTGGATTCCACGCCATGGTGATCTTAGAAGTCGAATCTTAGATGAAGCTCATAAGTCAAGGTACTCAATCCATCCTGGAGCTACAAAGATGTACCAAGACTTGAAAAGGGATTACTGGTGGCCTGGAATGAAGAATGATGTAGTAGATTATGTCGGTAAGTGCTTAACTTGCTTACAAGTCAAAGCCGAACATCAGAAGCATTATGGGATGATGCAACCGCTAGAGATACCTGAGTGGAAATGGGAACACATCACCATGGATTTCATAACTAAGCTACCTCGTACAGCTAAACAACATGATACCATCTGGGTGATTGTGGACCGTTTGACCAAGAGTGCTCACTTTCTGCCCATACGAAAGGCCATCTCGTCAGAAATGTTAGCAAGCTTGTTCATCAAGGAAGTGGTAACCAAGCATGGAGTACCGTTATCGATCGTGTCTGATAGAGACACACGGTTTACTTCGAGGTTCTGGAAGAAATTCCATGAAGCTATGGGGACGAGGTTGAACATCAGTACGGCGTATCATCCTCAAACCGATGGACAGTCTGAAAGGACGATCCAAACCCTTGAGGATATGCTACGTGCTTGCGTTTTAGATTTTGGTGGAAGTTGGGATGATCATCTGCATCTGGCAGAGTTCTCCTATAACAGTTACCATTCGAGTATTGGTATGCCACCGTTTGAGATGCTTTACGGTAGACGATGTAGAACCCCGGTGTGTTGGGGTGAGATTGGTCAGAAAGAAATGGGAAGCCTAGAAGTGGTTCAAGAAACGTCTTCAAAGTTCGATCAGATCAAAGCAAGAATGAAAGCTGCTCAAGACAGACAAAAGTCTTATGCAGATAAGCGGCGACGACCAATTGAGTTTAACGTTGGCGACTATGTGATGCTTAAGGTCTCGCCTTGGAAAGGAATTATCCGTTTTAGAAAGAGAGGGAAGCTAAGTCCGAGGTACATTGTACCATTTAAAATTTTGTATCGTGTGGGGGAAGTAGCTTATAAGCTGGATTTACCCGATGAGTTAGAAGGAATTCATTCAACCTTCCATGTTTCTCATCTGAGGAAGTGTCTAGCTGATGACACGTCTCACGTGCCATTAATGGACATTGAGGTTGATGAACAATTGAACTACATCGAGCAACCGATAAAGATCGTTGATCGCAAGGAGAAGCAGCTTCGTCACAAAACTATACCTTTGGTAAAAGTAATATGGAAACACCGCAAGGGATCAGATGCTACTTGGGAAGCCGAGGATGAGATGCGCAAGTTTTACCCTAGTTTGTTTATGTAATAGTTAGGTTTCGGGGACGAAACCTCCTTAAGGGGGGAAGACTTGTAACATCCTAAAATTTATAATGTTGAATAAAGAAAGCTATGTTAGTGATTTCGCGTTTTAATTATTAATATCGAGTAGGAGCGGGTCATGGACTTGGATTAATTGAGATAGGATAAATGAGAATGGGATTTCAGGGATATAAATACCCCCAAAATCCCAAAATATCTCATTTCTCACCACACTCCACACACTCCTCAAAACACACACATACTAACCGATCAAGATTCGAAGCCGAGACCCGATATTTTGTTGATAGATCTGAGATGGTAAGGTAAGAACAAATCCACCAAAGCTTATAGTACTGAAAATGGTTAGGATTTGATGGGTTAACCGGACCCGAAACCCAAACTGCCCAAATCGGACCCCTAAAACGTCGATTTTAGGCCGATTTGATGGTTGGGATTTGTAGGCGCCGATCATACGATTCCGTGGGTACCAAAATCGAGTTATTTGGCTAAGAAACGAAGGATTTATGGGCAAAACAGATCTGCAGCGCGATAACTTCGCCTGCAAGAATAAGTTCGCCTGATGAACTTCGCCTTCAAGCGTAACTTCGCCTACGGCCAAGTTCGCCTAAGGTTTAACTTCGCCTGAAGCCAAGTTCGCCTAAGGTTTAACTTCGCCTGAAGCCAAGTTCGCCTAAGGATAACTTCGCCTGAAGCCAAGTTCGCCTAAGGTTTAACTTCGCCAGAAGCCAAGTTCGCCTAAGGTATAACTTCGCCTGAAGCCAAGTTCGCCTAAGGTTTAACTTCGCCTGAAGCCAAGTTCGCCTAAGGTATAACTTCGCCTGAAGCCAAGTTCGCCTAAGGTTTAACTTCGCCTGAAGTGAAGTCCGTTTTTAAAATAAAGTAAAAACCTAATGGAAAATGTGTTAAGGCAGTTATCGAAAATAAAATTTTTCCAAGCTGACCTGGCAGCTTAACCCCAGCCAGGGGCTCTGCCCCTTGGACCCCGCTAGGGGCTGCCCCCTAGATCCCCGCTGCCAGGGGCGCTGCCCCCGGACCCCCGTTCGTTGTGGGTCATATATAGATAGAAATACAAAACGAGAAGTAGTAGTTAATTGATATGTGTAAATATTATACAGTTAGCCGAGCCCAGTTAAAGAAAGGAATTACGATCAACGGCGAGCGTAACAGGATCCAGGTGAGTTTCTAGCCCCATTCCTTGTTATGTTTTCGGGGCTGTGTGCATACTTGATGTGTTGTTAATACATTTATCCTAAGTGATAAGTGTATGCCATATGTGATATATGTGATATGTATGAATGATTGCTTGATGGTACGTGAACGATCTTCGGATATTGCACGTACTGTCAGGTTGTAACGTTATAAATATGGTAAGTATGTATGAACGATTGCTTGATGGTACGTGAACGATCTTCGGATATTGCACGTACTGTCAGGTTGTAACGTTATAAATATGGTAAGTATGTATGAACGATTGCTTGATGGTACGTGAACGATCTTCGGATATTGCACGTACTGTCAGGTTGTAACGTTATAAAGATGGCAAGTATGATATGTGTGTTTATGTGTATGAACGTAATAAAGTTAATAAAAGAAGGAAATGACGGTTGTATGGTTGTATGGTTACGAAAAGGGTACCGAGCCCTAATAATACTCGAGGTATGATGTATGGTTGTATGGTAACGAAGAGGGAATCGAACCCTACTAATATTCGAAAACAAGGGACCAGACCCTAATAATATCTGTGATGTTAGGGACCAGACCCTTATAATATCTGTGATGTTAGGGACCAGACCCTTATAATATCTGTGACGTTAGGGACCAGACCCTTATAATATCTGTGATGTTAGGGACCAGACCCTTATAATATCTGTGACGTTAGGGACCAGACCCTTATAATATCTGTGATGTTAGGGACCAGACCCTTATAATATCTGTGATGTTAGGGACCAGACCCTTATAATATCTGTGATGTTAGGGACCAGACCCTTATAATATCTGTGAGGTTATAGGGCGAAAGGCTCTTTAAAACGTATGATTATGAATGTAAAGAAAGTATGTAAGTAAGAAAGAAAGTATGTAAGTAAGAATGAAGGCATGAGTACTTATGTGTGTATGAAAGAAAGTTATGAGGTTAAGTACGTATGTATGTGATAAGGTATTGTATGGTATTGTATGATTAACTAGAACTCACTCAGCGTAGCTGACTTTTAGTATGCACGCAGGTGAGTAGGTTGAGACAGCTGGCTTGAGTGGAGGACACATGGCAGAAGACTAAAGCCTGGCATCTGAAGATCTGATATGTTTTATAAGTTATGTTTTGATTTTGAATGACAAGAGGAATGTTTTAAGACATGATTATGAATCGATATGTAATGTTTTATGAAAGTTTTATATTCCGCGTAAAGTTTTTAATTAACTCTGATATTTAGAACTGTGTTCATGAGTAAATCCAACACGAAAGTAGGGTTACCGGTAACGGGGCCTTACATAAGGTATTTAATAATACTTTTATTATATTTGATAGTTTGATGATGTTATAATATGCGTATGAGAAAATAGCTATTAATTGCTCTTGATAATTTATGGATGTGATAATATGAGTGCGAGATAACCGATTAGATAATTAAATAGTAAATTGTTAGATGGACTTGTGATAATAGAGTCCCAGTGAGTGAATGATTTGTACTTCATCATGGGAATGAAAATATTTGTGAGTATGTGAATGAATTGAATCAACAAGTCTTGGTTCAATGTAATTGAATAATTAAATAATTGAGTCAAATCGTAACTTGTTTCAAATAAAATAAAATACATAAACAAATAATAACGTAAGTTTCTCGATATATTGGGGTTCCCATGAGCTTGTTCATGATATTTTGTTGGCCCATGAGTGTTACGTGACGTTTTAACTGACCAAACTAAATAACGAATGACAAATGTAAGTATGAGTAGTTGTAGTATATCGTGTATCACCACGCGTGATAATGCTCCAACCAAATATCGTAAATATAATAATTGTGAAAACGAATAGTTGGTGTGTCCATGGCGTCCCATCGATTTTTCACCCGACTAGACATTTAAAAAAAAATAAAATTATAAAACACAATAAATGGTGTAACCGTTTAGCCGGTTACATTAAACGTTTAAAGTGTCGGTGGCATGAAAATTCCCACAATGGCGGGGAATCTTGTCACGCTCCCTAGTTCTAAGTGAAAAAGAGCAAATACAAAGCTAGGAAATTCTCAAGAAATATTTCCGACAATAAAAGACAATTTAATAAAATTAAATAGAAATATTTTGAGGTTTAGGCGTAGCCTCAGAGTTATAAAAATATTTTGCGAATGAGACGTAGTCTCGGAGTCATAAAATATTTTGAAAGTGAAGCATAGCTTCGGAGTTATGTGTGTGTGCACGACAATAAAATAAACAATTAGCTAAGCAGTTAATATGTATTTAATCTAACAAGTAATTGTGTAAGCTATAAACAATCAAATAGAACACATCAGGTAAGCAAATAAGCATGTATGGGGTTCCTAAGCATGTTACTAAGGCACCACTAACGACATATCTTAAACCTTCGGCTCTGATACCAATCTGTCACACTCCAACCTAAGGAGAAAATGTCGGGGCGTGAGCTTATTGTCACTGCTCATAAGGTTACTATCATAAAATTATAAAGCGACAATATCTAATTAATTTATTTATTATCAAACAACATTCATATACAACAAAATTAACGAAAATTACAAATACAAAACCAACTATTCTTGTATATGTTTTATCCTAAAGTCATCTCTATGTGAGCTTCAGTTCGATAAGCAATCCAAATCTATAACCTGCAAATGCGTACAAAATAAATGTTTGTCAACAACACATGTTGAGTGAGTAGATCACCAGTTTTGACACAAACAAAATGGTAATAATATATTATGATATAAGTGAATAAAAATAGGAAAAACTGTTATCTGTGAGTATAACCAATTAAACCATAGCACATACATAAACAATCAACCATAAAGAAAGGGCTAAACCGTTGCCATGCGAATGGGCATTGGTTACCAATAATGAGGTGTCGGTGAAACCATTGTCAATGCGTCGGACTCCGGCCACTACGGCGGTCGTATGATCATACTATAATGAGATTATGTTGGACCTCTCCGAATGCGATTCAAGTAAGCAAGTAAGCAAATAACAAGTAACATGCAATCATTCAATTGATACACAACACAAAGATCACAGTTTGCGTTTGAGAAATAATAAGATACATAATATGATAAATGGTACGCAAGTGTCCCCAAAACATTTGAAAACAAGTAAAATAGGGGAGTGATTACTCACCTGATTAGTAGAACAAAACACAAGTGAGGATGTGAGAATGATGAACCCTTCGGAAATTACCGTCAAGGATTCATAATAATATAATATTATGAATTAATTAATAATGAGATAACATGTATAATGAATTTAGGATTTTGATGAGATTTAAGTTATGGTTGTGATTAATAATAAGGATTGAACGATTGCTTACTATTGTTTTTATTATTGCAAAACAATATTATTGTTATCCTTTGTTTGGAGGAATTATTACAAAATGTCATCAATCTTATACTTGATAAAATAACTAAGTAAGCCATTTGAATAAATAAAAAAATTATTTAAATATATAAATATGGTTTAAGATATATTAAATATAAGTAAATAAATAATTTATAATAATAATGTCTAAATAGAAATACACTTTGAATCGTCAACGAAGCTTTAAAGATAAGGTTTTATTTAACGTTTTTAATATGTTTATCATATTATCGCTTAAAAATTAATATATATATATATATAGACACGGAAACTTGAAACGAGATTAATTTGCAAGAACCGAAAACTTAAAGGTGTCGGTTTAATAAAATAATGTTTTATTAATAAGTAATATTGATTTTAAAGTCTTTAAACAAATTACAACATTAAAATAAATATAACCTAAAAAAATCGGGATGGTCAGGTTCGAACCCGCGACCATCCGAACTCAACCCACGCACCAAACCAACTGAGATACCAAGCTAATTAAGTTTTAAACAGAAACTAATTATTATATGTAGGTGCAACCAAAACCCCTACATTGCTATAAACCATAGAAAATTCAATCCATTAATCCGATATGTTTTGGTTTAATTAAGCTTAGGGTAAACGTAGAGCAGAACACGACGAGCAAAACCATGTATTTACTTACCTTTAACGATGCTTAAACGATGGCCAATTGATAAGAACAGTAGCCGTCGCTGGGGGTTTAAGAACGGGCATAATCGAACATAATCACTCTAATTATTGCTAATGGTTATGACGGCGAGGGTAAGAGAAGTATGTTTGCAAGTTTAATTGGGTATTACGAAGGATTTCTTGTATATTAAGTCCAAAATTGTCGTCGGTTCGTTAATAAGGAAAAACATATCAAAATTTTGATTAAATTAACATAATTAGATTGTTGATGAGGTTAGTATTACGCGTCTAAACGATCTAAACAAAACAATTCCCAAAATACAACGAAGATTTAGGTTCAAGAAATGTATATGGGTCACGGCATTGGGTCAAATACGGGTTCGGGTCACAGGTTCTGGATTTTGTTCATAATATATTAATGTTTAATCAAACTTTTGCAATTTGGTCCCTACACACTTTATGGATGGAAGCAATATTAATTAAAACTATGCGTTAGGGTGGAAAATGTATATCAATCAAAGTCACATTTGACAATATAATAAATATAATAGTAATAAAATATTATTATTAACTAAATAAAGGCGATGTTTGTCGATTAAAATTACCGAGAATAAAACGGGTCGGGTATTAGATAATTATTAAGTAAACGAATAAAAAACCTGAGTTGTTACATAATTTATATATAAAACATAGATAAACATTAAAGTTTGTTATTACTATTATTTTTGGTTGTTATTAATTTTTATATGTATATGAATTATATATATATATATACACCCATATAGGTATTGGATCATTTCAGAAGTTTCTTTACAGTGAGAAGTGCGAGAAGTGAAAGTGTAACTCTATTAATCCTTAATTTCACTCCATTTATTATTGTGTAGGTGCGTATCTATGTGTGTAGGTATGTAGGTTTGAATGTGGCTCGGTATTTTTGTATGTGTGTAGGTAAGTTTGAATGTGTGTAGGTATGCATGTATATGTGTGTAGGTATGTTTGAATGTGTGTAGCTAAAACATAAATACAACCAACCTACATACATGTAGGTAACATCATAAGAAAGGGAGTGAAATTAGGAATTAATGGAATTACACTTTCACTTCTCGCTGTAATATCACTTCTCGCAAGATCCATCCCCCATACATATTTAAATTACATATATATATATATATATATATATATATATATATATATATATAGGATAAGGATCATGAGAGAACTTTTTTTGAAATTGAGAACCATGAGAACCATTTTTGACCACAAAAAACCCAAAAATAAAAAAAATCATAAAATAAAAAAAACACAAAAATGAAAAAAGTAAAAAAAACCAAAATTCTTATTTTAACATCCCGGTTTCATAAAAAAAACTCGGTTTAGCCAAATTATATACACATAGTATAATATATACGTATATGTACATTTACATGATTTTTTTATATACATGTGTATAATTTAAGATAAATGACACTGTACATATGTGTATATTACGTAACTAAAGATTAAATAAAATTATACATATGTGTATAATACGACGTTTTTTTATTTTTTTTATTTTTTTAGTGAAACCGGAATGAAATATAAGAATTTTGGTTTTTTTACTTTTTTAAAATTTTTGTTATTTTTTGTTTTATGATTTTTTTAAATATTTTTTTCAAATGTGTTTTTAGTGGTCTAAAATGGTTTTCAAAGTTCTCAATTTGCAAAGGGTTCTCTTAGGATCCTTACCCTATATATATATAGAAAAGAGTTCAAATAAAAAGCAAGTGTTTTGTGAGAAGTGTGAGAAGAGCTTTAAAATAAAACAAACCACCTAAATATAACACTATATAATGTAAATATGAAACAATACAATTATTTAGAAACTGCCAATCTCAACCACTAGATCATAGATCCAAGGGCCTAGATCTATTCTTATTCTTCTCACAAAAATATTGTTTTTTACATTAACCCTACCATATATATATATATATATATAGGAGGGTTATCCTAAAAATAAGTAGTTTCCTAGGAAGACTAAAAATAAATCATAGCCGTTGGATCATGTTAATCAATAGTTGAGATTTAAAATCACCAATAACCGACATAGTTTCCTAGAATTGTTCTTTCATTATCATTTGTAATGCCAAATGTCAAAAATTTTTTGGTTCTTATCATTTCTAGGAAACTCTTTATTCTTATTTGAACCATTATATATATATATATATATATATATATATATATATATATATATGTAAATATATATTTAAATTATTTATGATGTCATCCGGTTCAAACACCGGTCCGCACTCTTGAGTCGGTCCGACCTTAAGGCGTCCGGGTCGACGTTCGGGCCGAGTCTGAAAACATTGCCGTCAACATTATATCACATTAACTTTTAACCGACATTAACTTTTACCGACAGATTACCAATAGTTATCTTTTCTCACGGATTAGCGACGGTTATTTATGTATCTATATATTTCTTAAATGTGATCTTTTATAAGATATGGTCAAATTTCAAACAACCTATATATTATTCCAGGAACTATTAGAAGATTACATTTTTGTGACAGAATGTAAAAGCTGATTTAAGATTTAAATGGTTAATAATATTTTAACGATTGATTACCTATTTTCATGTTTCAAAATGTTTTGAAATTGGTCTCAGTGTCTCACAACAACAACATACATATAAGAAAATTATAAATAAAAATACTCATGTACATGTACACTCCAAAAAACCGGCAGTTCTTTCGGTTACCGGGGATGCACTTCGGTTATTGATGATTCGTTGACAGAACTAACTATGGGAATCAGTACGAGCCATATACAACATGTCGTTTCGAGTCGAGCTAAAATAATGTTTATTCATTTTTTAAGAAATACATTGAAACAGAAGGCAAGCGGGCAACAAGCAGCACCGCTGCGCCCTTTGAGAGTGTTAAGATAAACACGGTTAGTGTGTTAATGTTTACCAGAAACATAAACCGACTAATGTATTTGAGGGTGTTAAGATCGATAAATAAAAAAAACACCCTAAATTGAAGAATTTTATGAAAGCACACGTGCAAGGACTGAGGTTAATTACTCACAAAGTGTAAAAGATCCTCGCCGTCATCCTGTCGAAAAAAGCTAGAGTTTCTTCGTCCACTAATAATCTCAAGTAGTATGACACCGAAGCTAAATACATCATATTTCCCTGAAAAATGTCCATGCATAACATACTCAGACGACATATATCCACTATAAGCAAGTTATGTGTCACAATTAGAGGTTAAATTCTCGATAAAACAAATTAAGGTTTATATCAAACAATACTATATAATAATGTTTGACATAATTCTTTATTTTTAAAAGTTCTATAATCATACTCATCATATATGAACAAGTTCAAAAATAACTCAAAAAGTGGGGAACTAAGAAACTCTTGATCATTTTACATGTAATACTCTTTATTTTATATGTAAAAATACTAATATATATATATATATAGGAGGGTTATCCTAAAAATAAGTAGTTTCCTAGAAAGACTAGGAATAAATCATAGTAATTGGATCATGTTAATCAATGGTTGAGATTTAAAATTACAAAAAACCGTCATAGTTTCCTACAATTACTCTTTCACCATTATAACCGACATAGTATCCTACAATTGTTCTTTCACCATAGGTTTTAATGCCAAATGTCAAAATTCTGTTGGTTCTTACCATTCCTAGGAAACAACTTCTTTTTATTTGAATCCTTTTCTATATATATATATATATATATATATATATATATATATATATATATATATATATATATATAATAATGGTTCAAATCAGAATAAGAAGTTTTCTAAGAATGGTAAGGACCAACAAATTTTTGACATTTGGCATTACAAATTATGGTGAAAGAACAATTCTAAGAAACTATGTCGGTTATAATGGTGAAAGAGTAATTGTAGAAAACTATGACGGTTTTTGTAATTTTAAATCTCAACCATTGATTGATATGATCCAATGGCTATGATGTATTCCTAGTCTTCTTAGGAAACTACTTATTTTTAGGATAACCCTCCCCTATATATATATATATATATATATATATGAATGATATAATTCATTCTAATATTTTTTTTTAATGATAAGAAAAACTTACAGAGTTCCAGCAACTTTGTTTGTGTTTCCTAGAGTTTGATCCACCCCAAAAGTCCTAGCCAGTCCTCAATTTTTGCATTCATTTCATGATCTAGTAAAATATTACTAGCTTTAAGATCACGATGGATGATTGGTAACCGTGAATCTTCATGCAGATAAAGCAATCCTCTAGTGATCCCTCCTATGATTTTCCATCTTGTTGCCCAATCCAAATGCCCATGTTTAATAGAGTCTGCATTGGGCAGTCAAACCACATTTTAGAGGTGATAAATGGCACAAAAGTCTTAACAAAAATTATGCATAGTGTATACGGGACTAACCGAACAAAAAGTAGTCTAGACTCTTGTTTGGGACAAATTCGTAAATGAGTATCTTCTCTTTTGATTCATGGCAAAAACCTAAAAGTCTTACAAGGTTTCGGTGTTGACACTAAAACGACCTCGTTTACAAATTCTTTTACTCCTTGGGAAGATGTTTTTGATAATCTCTTCACCGCAACTTCTTGTCCATTTGCAAGTACACCCTGTGGATTAATAGTAGCATCTTCTTCAAATCTTACCAACAAATTAGGTTTAATTAAACTAGGACCAGCCATTAAAATGGTGTTGAAGCTTAACCATCTCTATGTATATTACTGTGTACCTTGTAGACAAGACCAAACCCACCTCTCCCGATTTTGTTCTTCTGAGAAAAGTAGTTTTTTGCAACTTCAATCGTGTTGCAAAGATTTGGTCGATGCGGTCTCCACTCCAACTAAACAATTACACCGAATGCACAACTTTGAGAGTTAATTTTGAAAACATGCAATGTTTTGTTATTGTCATCGCAAGAACAATTGTAATTAACATTTAACAATAACAACTCAAATAAATTATTTCAAAGAGTAAATTGATCATATAGTGTAATTTTACAGATAAAAAGAACTTACCAATGCCATTATCTAAAGTTTGTGTCTGATTTGCAAGTATTGGTGGTTTCTGTCCTTAACTCTCGGTCCTTTCGCCACGCTTTTGTAAGGAGCCAGATACCGATTCCAATCAACCCCACTGAGCCACATACCACGGAAACGACCACATAAATCGTTCTTGGAGCGTTTCTCTTTTTGCCTAATTTGGGAGCATCTGTTAAGATTCGATCTCACTTCAGAACACATACCATTTGTCACGGATGTACCAGAAAGACAGGACAGGGGGTTTTATTAAACTTTTAATGCAAAAGAGAATTGAAATCAAACAACAAAATTGTTAAATAATATTCACCACATTTTATTCTTAAAATACCAAAATTAGGATAGTTATGGTGAAACGTGTGAGTTCCATTCGGTACCAGAGAATGTACTTCGCTATAGCAGACCAGCAGCGCATAGTTCCTTAGCCATTACCGATCTTCAATTCCATCTTTAAATATTATGTTATAATGTGTTATGCCATATTGCCAAAAGTGCTTGGCACATGCCTAGACTTAATTGAGTTTTTAAATGGGGTTAGTGTAACGCACTAAATTAACTAAGGCGAAAATCCAAACAAAGGATAGTAAGTGAAAGTAATTTTCGTAAAGTAACCATTCAATAGGAAATTCGGATCAAACATGCTACTGGTGAGATGCATAGTACCTAGAGTTGGCTGCTCCTGAGCGTCGAATGTTGGCTCCAGAGCATCGAAAGATACATTTGAGTACCTGGTAATGCAATTAGGAAAAAACATTGCTGCTATAATTTGGCCGCTAAAATGTTTTTTAAGGTTAGTAACTGTACCGTTCAAACACTTATTGCACTGTCGTTAAATCAGGTGTACATTGCATCATCACGTAGATAGTCAAGGAATGCGACGCCAATGTCACGTTTCCTGCCGCCATTTTCTGAAGCCAGCCTTCTTCGGCAGCTTGTGCCTGTAACGTAGGTGTTAACTTGTTCAAAGCATTATTGAACTCGATGACGACGTTGGGAACTTTATATTCGCTGGCTTTACCGCCAAAATGCACCTCATCAAAGACTTGGACAACTTTATGTTCCGCGCCATACAACTCGGGTACCACACCACCCCCTACTTCGAGTTAGGGCATCGCGGTACAAGATAGGAGATCGATTTATTCACACAGGACTCGCAAGCTTTAGGTGCGAAATTTCCAAAGCAAAACGCGAGGGCTTTAACTGATGTACCAACGTTCTCTGAATGGTAGAAACCGCCGTGTTTTTCGACGTTTCCCATAAGTGAATAGAGTGCGTTTTTTCGGTGTGCGGAGGTGTTGAAGCTGTTAGCCTGTTGGTAGCAGGTGCTCATATCTACTTCTTCATTTATGGCGAGATTAACGGTGATTGTTTGAAGAAGAAACAGGATTAATGCAATTATGGATCTCATCTTCATTTTGTCAAAATTAAATGTATCGGCCTTTTATTACTCATAGATCTGGAGAGCACATATAGTCAAGTGTTTATTAATATTTTTATAGCCATCTTTCTCACGTTCTTTCTTATTAATTCTAAACAAATGCTTAAGAAATTAATTAGTGAAGGTCCAGCTGCCGCGCATTACACACATATGTGAAAATGGCGCAACTTGTTGAATTTTATACAGGGATATTGGTTTTTAATACTTCTAACTTTCTCTCATTGGTAGATAACACTCTTAACTTTTGATTTATCATCCATCACTCCCAACTTTCACCCTATTTTCCTGTACCACTCCTCGTCTAAATGAACACTAACCTCATTAATGTTTTGGACTAAAAATGTCATTCAAATTAGTTGAGGGGGTAAAACAAAAATTTTATTTTTAACACACAACCTCCATTTCCGGTGACCTCGTTTTCCGGCGACCTCTTTTTTTCCGGAGAATTTGAGTTTTCTGACTATCTCGTATTTCAGAAAATGGAGATGGTCCAGAGGTGTAAAAAGGTGATGTAGATCATGAAGATTGTGCACCGGTGGAGATATGATGAAGATGGTGCTCGCCGGAAAACCTGCAACTCGATTTTTCGGCACGCAGGCGATCCCGGAAGGTGGCTGGGTGAGACACTAGTGGTGGCGGGGGGCGGGGGTGCGGTTTTGGGGCGGTGGGCGGTGAAATGATGGATATGGTGTTCGCCGGAAACTGGCAACTCGCCGGAAAACTCAAATTCATATGTGAAGCTAGGTGAAATGATGGATATGGTGTTCTCTGGAAAATAAAGAGGTCGCCGGAAAAACGAGGTCACCGGAAATGGAGGTTGTGTGTTAAAAATAAAATTTCTGTTTTACCCCCTCAACTAATTTGAATGACATTTTTAGTCCAAAACATTAACGAGGTTAGTGTTCATTTAGACGGGGAGTGGTACAGGAAAATATGGTGAAAGTTGGGAGTGGTGGGTGACAAATCAAAAGTTGGGAGTGTTATCTACCAATGAAGGAAAGTTGGGAGTATTAAAAACCAATATCCCTTTATATATCCTTACATTTAGGGATGAGATCGGAACCGTACCGGTACCGACCGGTCTCGGTCCTGAAAATCCTGGTCCCGAAAACTGTGAATTTTGTACCGGTACCGGGATTGAAGGTAAAAATTCGGGAAATACCGGACCCGTCCCATACCGGTACCGAAACTTAAAACTTTGGTACCGATTCGGTACTGATGATATCGAATCGTACCGATTTCGGTACCGATACCAGTTCGATACCGATACCAACCGATACCAGTACTGATTTTGCTCATCCCTACTTAGATTCCTTACAATTATATAATATATTGCTAATTTAGAGAAAAGTTGGGCAAATTATTCATACAATAAAAAATGTAACTAGTTTTTAGTCCTTCTTTTATAAAGGTTGTTTTACATGTCGTTTCTAATATCATGGATATTTATTTTTTTATTTTTGTTTAATTTACACTTGTTATATTATGTTCCATTTTATAGATGGAGATATTGAATGAATTATTTAAGTGTATTCATTTATATTCGCTTATGTTTTCGTTCGTTTACGTTTATTCATTTATTTTCGTTTACCTTGTTCAATTGTGTTCGTTTGTGTTTATTCATTTATTTTCGTTTACCTTTGTTCAATTATATTCGTTTGCTTTCATTTATGTTCATGAACTATTCATTTAGATTTTAATAACCAAACACGAATGCCATGCATTTCAACATTGTAATGATACACACAGAATAGATACTAAACTTTTGTATCATGTTAATGATGTACAATCTCTTTTGTTTTAACTCATGAAAATGAAACAATAAATGAACTCACATTATTGAAATGTGAGGAATTGTAATTTGATTAAATGACGAAAATACACTTAAAAGAGTAATCACCTTGGCAAAATGAGAATAAGACATGCCTAATAAACTAATATTTGATATCTTTTCTCTAATTAAACCATTCCTATCAAAAGTCAATGCCACTATAGAGAGAAAAGTTTTTAAAATTATTCATTTTACATAACATCAAGTTGAGGGATAAACAAGACTTACATGTTCTAAGAATTTGTCGGTTGCAGAATTACTACTTTGGCGGATACCTTATATAAGATCAAGACATTAAACTCATAAGTAAATAGCATTTATTGTTTTTGCTCATTTAGTTAAACGATGAAGATGAACACAGTATGTTCATTCGTTTACGTTTATTTATGTTTGTTAGTTTACATTTGTTAAGTGCATAGAGGATACAAAAAACAGCATAATCTAAGATGCATATGAAAGTGCTTAAATACGAACTGGCCCTGAAGAAGTCGAAGATCAGTCCCAAATCAAAAGGACTCGTGAACAAAAATCATTCACCATTCCCAAACAAAATTTGCAGACAAATGTCACCAGTATACACTTCATTCATCATCCTCTTTTCACAACTAAGGAATTGATGAATTTAGGATAGTGTTTACCTTCTTCTCATGTGGAAGTAATTGGGGAATTCAAATTCTACATAAGGAACATGGAGAAGGGGGAACATAGAAGAGAAGGTTAGTGTTTCACACTTTCACGATCGATTATTTAGAAGAAGACGGGGTTGGTGTAGGGCTAATATTCTATATTATTATTAAAACACCACTTTACTTTATTTCATATCTTTGGCATAAAAGTTTTATCATAGTAGTTTTCAAAATCATTTATCATATTATCTTACACTTCATTTCTATCCACATAACTATGGTCACTTCAAGATCACATTAGCACCATGCGATTGTCTTTTCACTCGCAAGGTAAAATAGATAAAACGCCGTTCTAATGTTTCAATTAGATTACTAGTAAATTGTGCATTTTTTTTCTTGGGCCACTAAACCTTCAAATAAAGTCATCATTAGAATATTTATGTCAAGAGTGAAATGGAGTAGAAGATGCGGGCGTTGGGATTTCCAATAAACATTATTATATTAGAATATTAAAAAACATGTTAATAAAATAAGAAATAAAAAACTTAAAATCCACATCGACGGTCCACATCAACATATAAAAAATGTTTACGTGATTAAAACAAAAAAGAATAATATTAAAAAACATATTAAAATTTATAATTTAAAAACATGAAATGTGAGTGATCTAATTGTTATACTTTTAAAATTTGATTACCATTCACCAAATATACCCTTTAATATAAGAATACAGCTACAATTTATTGTTTTGTACAATGATGCAACAAGAAAAAATAAAGGATCATTTTGAACGTAAGGCTGTCATAAGCCCCCTCTAAAGTAAAAATAATAATAATAATAATAATAATAATAATAATAATAATAAAATCCCACTTAATTATTTTAAGCTAGTAAGCTCGTATTTCGATTATTTGTATTCTTTCTTGATGAACCGTGATATCATCTTTGTTTTGTGCGTGATTATAAGTAATTAGTTTTCTATTGCTATCTAGACAAAGATGAACATTGTCGTTGTTGCTTACTTTCCATGATTTTAACGTAATTGTATGATTGTTTGCTATTGTGAAGATTTATTTTACATGTTTATTTTATGTGTAAGACTGTAGGTATTGAATTATTATATGATTATTGATTTAGATCATGTGTTATCTTAATTGCATGATTTTCTATCGTGTTGGTTAGGATTAGATGTTAGATTGAGTACTTGGCGTTCTTGATTGTTTTGTGGTAGACGTATTATTGGATTCTTATCCTTAATATGTACTCATGTTAAGTAACATGTGTTTACGCTGCACTCCTCTTAAGTTATCAGGTGTTCACTTTACACTCCTTTTAAGTTAATAGGTGTTAATTATGAGCTATGTGTTTACGGTGCACTCCTCTTAAGTTATCAGGTGTTTACTTTACACTCATTTTAAGTTAATAGGTGTTAATTATGAGCTCCTCTTAAATTAACAGGTCTTTATCATGCACTCCTTTTAAGTTAGCATGTGTTTACTTTGCACTCTTAAGTTAACATGTATTACTTTACCTAGATAACATGTTATTCATGTCAAATATCTAGGATTGAACACTAAATAAGGTTTAGTGATATAAATAAAACAAAACTTTTTACACTAATAACTGGTTAGAAAAATACTAAAACTTGATTAATATTTTATTGAGTAATCCCTTATATAAATTTAACTACTTTGTATAATGAATTCAATCAAAACCTATACATTTAAACATCCTTTGTAGGCTAGAAACTCATGTTTAACTTTGCTAGTTATCTATAATGTGTATATATATATATATATATATAAACGAAAACATAAAAATCCTACGTGTCGTGATGTGGTCGCTCCCCCTTTTTCTGGAGTCACCATATTTGCTTACTTTTTAAATTGAGGCTTCTCATGCATTTAACCCGAATTCACGGGAATGGGTCTTATCAAACCCAAATATTTCTTAAATGAGTTATAACATCTCATTAAATTAAAAACTAATCTCACCAAATATTTGAAACAAAAATCATATAAAGTAGAAATATACTAAAATTTAATATCTGATTTATTTAAAAAATGATATATGTTATTTATAATTAAAAAACAATTTTATAGTAAAAAAAATAAACGGGTCTTGGGCCCCATCAAACTTATATAGCTTTAAAACCGGGTTATAACATCTCATTTATTTGTGAAACAATTTAATATCATACCATAAGTATATTATTAACTTTTATACAATAAAAATTCAAAAAATTGATAATATTAATAACAAATAATATAAAATGACCCACATAATACAGGGAATAAAAACTAGTAAATTTATATATTACAAAGAAATTAAAGATGAAGTTATAAAAAAACAGGAAAACCAAGCATAGATAACCGCAAACAAAAATAAAAAACAACACATTTCATAAAAAAAAATTTAATTTTTTTATACAAACAAACTTTTTTCAACTAAAACCCATGATCTTGCATTTGTAAATTAGTAAATATATGAAACTATCATCTTATATTTAAAGAATTAAACACCATATCACTATACCAGGTTATGACTAACGACCAAATCAACTTCACTATTACAAACTTACAATATTCAACACGCAAATGTCAAGTCAAAGTCAAAGTCAAAATAATCAATATACATTACACAAATGTCAAAGTCAAAATCAATGGACCACATCCTCTCCCTACAAGAATCAATATACATTTATACAAACACCCAATTGTTGTTGAATTTGAATCTTCAAACTGGAAGCCATGGTAATTACAACAATCCCCAAATCCATATTATTCCTATGTTTCAACCTCTTAACCTTATTCCCACAATCTCAATCTCGATATCTAGACACTCTTTGCAACAACAGCAACTACACAGCAAACAGCACCTATGAAACCAATCTCAATTCCGCCGTATCATCACTCGCCGCTTCGGCCACCACCAACGGCTTCTTCAACCGTTCCGTGGGTCAATCACCCGACACGGTCAACGCACTCGTCTTATGCCGAGGTGATGTCGTGTCGGAAACCTGTCGCCAATGTATCAATGACTCTCTAGGCATGGCTAAATTGTATTGCCCGTACCGGATGAGCGCGACGGTTTGGTACGACGATTGCATGCTACGATTTTCCGACGAGAGGATTTTAGGAAATGTGGACACAAATGGGAGAATAATTTGGATTGTTAATAATTTACCCAACGCTGAAGAATTGTATCGGTCGATGAGACCGTTGATGGATAGGTTAAAGACAGAAGCTGCGGGAGGAGATTCGATTAGGAAATTTGCCTCTGGCGAGACGCAGGGGCCGGGATTTATGACGATTTATGGGCTTATGCAGTGTACGCCAGAGTTATCAGAGGATGAATGTTATAATTGCTTGGAGACTGCCACTAACCAGATTTCAAATCTGGCTAGTTTAGATGTACGGATTCTGTATCCTAGCTGCATTGTTAGGTACTCGAATGCGCGTTTCTTTAAAGCTACTGTGGTTCTTTCACCGCCGCCCATGGAAGCTTTGCCACCGCCGCCTGCGGTGGTACTCTCACCGCAGCCTATAGGTATTTAAGTTTATTGCCGACGGTTAAAACTGTTACAAAAACGTAATTTGCGACGGTCACAAAGTATACGCGACAAACTTAAATTGAGTTTTTACTTTGTTGCAAAATCGTCGCTGATACGAACTCTTTAAATAAAAATAAAACCACAAGAATTTAAAAAAAATAATAGAAAAGAGAAAACTAAGTTTGTAAAGTCGTTTGGTGAACCGTCGATGATTTAATATGTGATAGATCGGTGATTAAGCTCCTGGCGATTGGCACAAACTGTTTTCCGACAACCTAATTTCACATGAAATTTTACCGAGACAAACTTTAAGCGACGAATTACGACAGTTGGTAACTTTTCAGACGGATTAGCGACAAGTATTTTTGTTAATATAATCTATAATTTGGTTGTAAATGCATATGTCATCCGTCAGTATAAATCATTACTAACCGACACGAACTTTACCAATAATTTAATATCACCTTAAATTGACACGAACTTTTACCGACAGATTACCAATTGTTAATTTTTTTCCCTACGGATTAACAACGGATAGTTTGTATTTATAAAGCTTTATTAATGTAATCTTTTTTAAGATATAGTCAGCTTTCATATAAACAAAATGTTAATCTAGGAACTATATAGTTGCAAATATATTTCTTTGTTATTTATGTTTTTATTTTCCGATAAAATTTGCAGGCAAGAACGGTAACAAGACAATTGTAATTGTTGTCGTCACTACAACCGTTGGTTTTTTTGTATCGGCATTGATATTCTTATGTGTTTTCATAAGAAAAAGAAAGATGGAAAGATCATCGGGAGTAAATTCAGGTTTGTACGGTTTTCAATTTTAACTTATAGTGACGGTTTTCAGTTTTCCAGTATTTGCTACGATTATTGTAGTTCATGAGCACGAAGATACCGACGAAATTAGCATGGCTAAATCTTTGCAATATAGCTTTGGTGTCCTTAAGGCAGCAACAGATAACTTCTCGGAAAGCAATAAGCTTGGAGACGGTGGATTTGGAGTTGTTTATAAGGTACACAATAACTTTAAATATTTATTTTGTTTTTAACCGGCTACTGGTTTTATCTGGTTGATATTTTAAAGTGTTTTAACAACATAACTATTGTTAAACCTATCAGGGAAAGTTGGAAAACGGAAAAGAGATAGCAGTGAAAAGGTTGTCAAGGGAGTCAGGGCAAGGGGAACAAGAATTCAAAAACGAGGTTTTGCTACTTGCGAAACTAAAACATCGGAATCTGGTCCGGCTCCTAGGGTTTAGCTTCCAAGGATCCGAACGGCTTTTGATGTACGAGTTTGTACAGAATGCAAGTTTAGACAAGTTTATATTCCGTAAGTTAAATCTTCTTAATATGCAAGAGATTTTTTTTTGGAAATGCATTTTTGATCATTAATTGGTACTTTAGATCCACTAAAGCGAATGACACTTAATTGGGAAAGGCGTTTAAAAATAATCACGGGTATTGCAAAGGGGCTTTTGTATTTACACGAGGATTCACGTATAAAGATAATTCATCGAGATCTGAAAGCTAGTAACATTCTGTTGGATGCTGAAATGACTCCTAAAATTGCGGATTTTGGTACCGCACGGTTGTTCACGCCTGAAGAATCTCAAGCCAACACTTTTCGGATTGTCGGAACCTAGTAAGTCTCCCTTCAAAAATTTGTCAATTTCCCGTCACTTTAAGAGGGCATCACCAAACATTTGGTCTCAAAGAATTCCATTTTTGATCAAGATGTTTTCTTGTTATGGCATGCAAACTTGTTGCTAAAAGGGAAAAACAGTTGCTAAAAAAGGAAAGAATATGATATATATTAAAAATTATAATCATGAAAGTTTATTGAGTTATGTATTTAACACTTTTCTTATATACCAGTGGATATATGGCCCCAGAGTATGCATTGCATGGACAATTCTCAGTTAAATCAGACATCTATAGCTTCGGTATACTAATACTTGAAATCATGACTGGTTGCAACAATCACAGTTTCCAAAACGGAGTAGTGATCGAGGATCTTCTTAGCCGTGTAAGTATTTATATTTAACTACGCATAATTTTACACGAATAACAATAATTGGCTAGAAAAATTGCTAAAGAAAAACACATAGCGATACGGGTGCCACTAAATAGTTTTTTTGTTGTTAACTATTGATTTAGAATATATCTCAAAACTGTGATATGAACATCACATAGCTTATTTGTGTAATCCTTTCTATTTTTCAGGCATGGAAATGTTGGAGAGATGGAACAACTACAAGTCTAATTGATTCGACATTAAAAGACGGTTCAAGTCCCATACGTGACATGATCCGATGTATCCACATTGGCCTGTTATGTGTTCAAGAAGAAGCTTCTGACAGGCCAACCATGGCTTCAGTCGTTCTCATGCTTGCTAGCTCCTCAATAACCCTAGCAGTCCCATCAGAGCCTGCTTTTCTCATGCATACACACAATCTGAATCCACTATTAATTAGTGATTATACTACAACAATGACTGATTCGATCCAACAATCTTAAACGTAAATTTTTGATAATTTTGTTGAGGATCCCTTGCAGGTAGATAAAAAATTTGTTACATTTTCTATGATATAATATTTTCTTTCGGATTGAACTTATATATTTATTTATATTATATTTATTGTTTAAAACTATAAAAATACTAAACCATAAATTCCAACCAACATCATATATAAGGTTTGGTTTGACCTAGTAAAGAGTGGCAACTCAAAATGTATACTTTTGAACCGTATTTTGTCCTCGACAAGTTATATCTTAATCAAGAATATGTCAATATTCAACTTTCGAATATCAAATTAATATCTACATAATTCGTATTTATATTCCTTTTCTCTCTTTGTAATTCCTCCCTTATATAATGGGTTTAGATTTTATATATTTTGAGGGTCAAATTATTATATGAAATGGAACAAAAATAAAAATGGAACTAAAAGAAAAGTTATAAAAAATTATTAAAAAAATCATAACTCAATTTTTAATTAAAAAACGAAAAAAAGTAAAAACACGAAAATGTTTCCATCATTTTCTCGTTTCTAAAAAAAATGGTGAGTGAAAAAGATCATTGTATCTTTTTGTTTATTATTGAATTTTGTGTTTATTTTATATTGATTGTGTCTTTATTCCTTTGTATTGTGTTATATTACTCAAAATTATGTTATATTTTGTCGGCATTGTGTCATATTTTGCGATCTGTTATGTATTTTTTTTAGTTATAATTGTGTCTTTTGTTCATTTTCATCATTGTGTCTTTGATCTCGGTATTGTGTCTTTTCGTCAATTATTATTATTATTATTATTGTTGTTGTTGTTGCTGTTGTTGTTGTTGTTGTTTTAACGGGAATGACGACGAAAACATTTTTTTTTTATATATTTTGAGTTATGATTTTTTTGTTATTTTTTTAATTTATTTTAAAGGGTTTTTTGTATGGTCACAAATCCTTCTCACACTTCTCATTTTTGTGTCTCTTTTTGTTTTAACTTTACCCTATATAATTTGAATCGTCAATAATATTAATATCATAATATATTGTCAGAGCCTAAATTAAAAACCCAAAATATATTTTTAAGAGGATTCCGTCGTTACCCTCTTTTCTTTCTTGGTTTCGATCAATGATGGCAAACAAAAAGGCCAACGTCTGCGAGTCAAGTGATTCAACTAACACAAACCCATTACACCTGGCGTACTCCACAACAAATATCCAAACAAAGATCCGTGTATTAGATTGAACAAGGTTTCGTTCTCATCCTGGATGAAGCTCTTCAGGCTTCACGCAAAAGGTTACAAGGTATTAGAATTTGATTCACTAGTCCTGTGCGGATCTATAGTACCTTGTCCGACACGTTGCTGGTCTGAGTCCTAGAAAACGATACAACCACTTGTGAGGTGTGGACTAAACTTGAAGTTGTTTTTCTAAACATTAATCGGTCACGTGCAACCACCCTAGAACAAGAATTCTCTAATCTCCTACGTATTAGTCAATATTTATAGTTACAATTTATTATGGAATATATTTTGTATAGTGTTTATCTCTTTAGAAGATTGTGATAGGATTCTATTTTCATTATTTTGTACATCTCTATTTAAACTCTTATTGTGGAAATCAATAAAGAGGGAATTTACGATTCTTAACAAACTATTATGGTATCACAGCCAAGTTTTTCTCTCTTCCCTTGACCTAGCAGCCTCCAACTCTCCCTCACCATCCCTTTTCCGACGATCGACAATACCCACCACCACAATCCCGCATCATGACTGATCCAAAGACCGATTCCGCATCCTCCTCTGTCTCCGATTCTAAGGCTACGGCTTTACATCCCGCATACTCGATGACCAACATAAACTCCAAGATCCGTACCCTCGACGGATCTACACTTACCTACTCACAATGGACCAAACTTTTCACCCTTCATGCTATTGCTGCTTATAATGTCCTCGACCATATCGATGGAACTGAAACCCCTGCTGACGATAATCCAGATCATGGTTCTCGGAAGGAAATTGATGTGTTGGTTCTCCAATGGATTTACAGCACGCTCTCTAAGGAATACATAGATCGGGTTCTTGAGCTTCAAACTACCGCTCGGGATGTTTGGCTCAAGTTGGAAAATATTTTTCTCAACAACAAAAGTGCACGAGCATGAACATTAAATCAACAATTTTCCAACCTCACCCTTAACTCGTGCTCATCTCTTGCCGACTACTGCCAGAAGCTTAAGGAAATCACAAGTCAGTTAGGCGATGTTGGCCAACCGGTTCTCGAACCACGATTTTTTACACAGTTGGTTCAAGGTTTTCCACTGGAATACGCGGTGGCGGGTTAACTTGCACCAAGGTGGGATAATGCATGCACCATGATTCATCATGAGGAGATGAAGATCAAAAACCAAACCCACGTGGGTAACTCTTCCACCGTGTTGGCGGCAACTACCGAATCACCGGACGCGCGGGGGCAATCTTTTTCAACTCAAAACCGGGGCGGCCGTGGTGGCCGTGGATATCAAGGCAGAGGTGGTCGTGGTGGCCGTGGTCAGCGTGGTCGGGGTGGCCGTAATTATCAACAGTATTGGTCACAAAATTGGCAACCAAATTGGAGTGTACCTCCTTCTCCTTATCCGGCTCAACCCAACTCCCCATACCCAACCCAAAATCAACAAGGCAGATACAATGCGTCTCAAATACCACATCAAAATACTTATCCGACACACCCCAGGCCTATTACACTAATTATCAACCAACATATAATCCCGTGCCCACTGCTCCGGCCCATGTACCACAATCTGGACCGCATCCTTTTGCTGGGTACTCCGATTACTCACTCTCGGACTTGGCTCAAACTATGCAACAAGTTAATTTAAACCAACAAGATCTTTGGCACATGGACTCCGGAGCATCCACTCATCTCACATCGTACCCAGGTAAAATTTCCACTTACTCGTCATCTTTTCCTGTTAAGTCTATTTTTGTTGGTAATGGAAACGCAATACCAATACAAGGATCCGGCCACACAACCTACACCGTCCCCAACCGGACCTATCGTTTAAACAATATCCTTTATGCCCCACACATTATTAAAAATTTACTTTCTGTCCGTAAATTTAATATTGATAACCAAACTTCCATTGAATTTGATCCTTATGGTTTTACTGTGAAGGATTACAAGACTGGGGCTCACCTCTCCCGCCACGATAGCTCGGGGGACCTTTACCCGTTTACTCAACTGGAGAATCCATCAGCCTTTGTTGCCACCACCACGGACCAATGGCATCGCTGGCTCGGTCATCCCGGCGACACTATCTTGAATTTATTGCGTTCTCGTTTTTCTATTTATTGTAATAAACCTACGGGTTCAACATTTTGCAATTCTTGTCAATTGTCTAAACATACTCGGTTTCCTTTTTATGATTCTTTATCTATTACTTATTCACCTTTTGATATCATTCATTGTGACTTGTGGACATCACCTGTTCTAAGTAAATCCGGTTACAAATATTATATGGTTCTTATTGATAACTTTACACACTTTGTTTGGGTATACCCACTGAAATATAAGTCCGATACATTCCCCCCACCTTTTCTTAATTTCATTGTTTCGTCTCTACTCAATTTAACCTTAAAATTAAAGCATTCCAATGTGACCTAGGGGGAGAATTCGATAATAATGAGTTCAAATCTTTTTACGAACAACATGGCTTTGTCTTTCGTTTTTCGTGTCCTCAAACATCCCAACAAAATGGCCGATCTGAGCATATGATCGGACGATTAAATGACATCGTCCGAACCCTACTCACTCAGGCCAATCTCCCTGCTTCGTTTTGGGTAGAGGCTCTTCACACTGCCACCTATCTCCATAACATCTTACCTACCAAACGGCTTTTCCATTCAACACCCCATTTTGCCCTTTACCTTCGACACCCAACATACGATCACTTGCGTATTTTCGGTTGCGCGTGTTATCCCAACATTGCCTCCACCCAACCACATAAACTTCACAACCGTTCCATTCGGTGTGTGTTTCTCTGATATCCGACAGAATTCCGCGAATACCGATGTTTTAATCCTGCCACGGGTAAGGTCATTGTCTCTCGTCATGTGACCTTCGATGAACTTACCTTTCCCTTTCGTGATCAATCCACGACTTACTCATACACCTTTCTCGATGACCTACCCGCATCGTTTCCGCATAACCCATTTACCTATAGATGTCCACCCACTCAACCTACACCCACTATTGAATCACCCTCGGTTCAGCATCCCTCACCCCCACCCGTAGACCCACATCAAACTCCTCACAGCCCACCCTCTACCCATTCCCAACCGGCCCAGGCCCAACAACCCCATTCCGCAATACCCCTGATTGAGTCCAAACCTTCCCAACCCTTTCCTAGTTCTTTCTTGCCCACATCTAATCAATCCACCAACCAAATTACACAGCATTCTCCCAGTGCTCCTATCGCCACTCACCCTATGATCACTAGAGCTCGCGCCAGAGTTACTAAACCGGTCATACGTCTAAACCTACACACCACTACTAAACCTACCATCTCACCCATCCCAAAAACATACGCCATTGCCCGGTCGGATCCTAATTGGCGTGGCGCCATGGAAGACGAATTTACGGCTATACAAAAAAATGACTCGTGGGAATTGGTGCCACGACCGCATGATCACCCAGTTATTCGGTGTATGTGGCTTTTTCGCCATAAATATCACGCCGATGGTACATTAGACCGGTACAAAGCCCGACTCGTTGTTAATGGTAAATCTCAAACAGTGGGGGCCGATTGTGATGAAACCTTTAGTCCGGTAGTTAAACCGGCTACGATTCGTACCGTACTAAGCTTAGTTGTTTCCCGTAAATGGCCTATACATCAGCTTGATGTAAAGAATGCATTTTTACATGGTGATTTACAAGAGACTGTTTACATGCACCAACCACCGGGATTTGTGAATCCGAATGCCCCGACTCATGTATGTCGGTTGAAACGGTCATTATACGGTTTAAAACAAGTGCCTCGGGCATGGTATAACAGGTTCTCTTCATATATTGTTGCACATGGGTTTCGAAGTAGTGTGTGTGATAACTCGTTATTTGTCTACTCTCACGGGGGTAAGCTAGCTTATTTATTGCTTTACGTGGATGATATTATTCTCACGACTTCTGATCTGGGATTACTTCGTACAATTATTAACACACTTTCCCGGGAATTTGCTATGAGTGATATGGGTGTTCTTCATCATTTCTTGGGTGTTAATGTTACTCGAGACGACACAGGTGGCTTGTTTCTATCACAAGCCACATATGCGAGGGATATTATTGATCGAGCAGGCCTGACGGGGTGAAAGTCGTGTGCCACTCCCGTCGATACCGCAGCCAAACTAAGTGCAATGGATGGTGATGTTTCACTAGACGGCTCGGATTACAGGGCTCTGGCGGGTGCTTTACAATATCTCACTTTTACCAGGCCCGATATTACTTATGCCGTTCAGCAGGTGTGTCTCTTCATGCATGCTCCCCGTGACAAACATTTGCTATTTATGAAAAGAATTATTCGTTATATTAGTGGAACTATTGAGTATGGGATTCGGATATCACCATCTCAAATTGGAGACTTGAAGGCCTATTCGGATGCTGACTGGGGAGGTTGTCCGGATTCCCGACGATCCACCTCAGGTTATTGTGTGTTTCTTGGCGATAATTTGATTTCTTGGTCTTCTAAACGGCAGCCTACTATCTCTCGATCTAGCGCAGAGGCTGAATATAGAGGGGTGGCCAACGCCGTTTCTGAAACTACTTGGTTACGCAATCTACTTGTTGAACTACATGCGCCGTTATCTAAAGCTACTATTGTTTACTCTGATAATGTTTCAGCTGTCTATTTATCACAGAATCCAATTCAGCATCAACGGACGAAACATGTTGAGATTGATATACATTTTGTACGGGAAAAGGTCCGTCTTGGGCATGTCAGAGTTCTCCATGTCCCGTCTGCTTTTCAGTACGCCGATATCTTTACGAAAGGTCTATCACGTCAGCTCTTCGAGTCATTTCGTGACAGTTTAAGCTTTCGTCGAACCACAGCTTAAGCTGAGGGGGAGTATTAGTCAATATTTTTAGTTACAATTTATTATGGAATACATTTTGTATAGTGTTTATCTCTTTAGGAGATTGTGATAAGATTCTCATCATCATCGTACTCAGTATATCCCACCAATAGCAATGCTATGGTAAGGTCTGAGGAGGGTAAGATGTAGACAGCCTTACCTCTATCCCATAGGGATAGAGAGGCTGCTTCCGGTGAGACCCCCGGCTCGATAGTAGTTTTGCATCAAGCCTTGGACATAAGGCACATAGCACTCAATCATCAGGGACACCGGCTGATTGGTGCATGTGCCCTTGTCTTTCGGCTATCAACGCCACCACATGATGCCTGATTAACCTTCCGCCACCTTTAACGTTATTTTCACGAGATTGGTAAATAACGTCAAAATTAGTGCAATTTTACTTTTGCCCACCCGAGGGTTCACACATATATACTTTATATGCGCGCACCGCAAGCAGGGCGTATTGTGATAAGATTCTATTTTCATTATTTTGTACATCTCTATTTAAACTCTTATTGTGGAAATCAATAAAGAGGGAATTTATGATTCTTAACAAACTATTACTACGTACTATGTGTGTGCACTTCCATGGATGACTACTGCCAAAAGCTTAAAGATCTTGCCGATCAACTAGGAGACTTTGACCGCCTAGCTAGTAAACAAACCAAGACTTGCCATTCAATGTCTGAATCTAGGGTTGAGAGATGCATCTGTGTTGTAGCCTTTAGGTCCGGTGTTCGGATGCTAGAAGAGGGAGTTGAGTAGATCTTATGGACGACTAATCAGAGAAGAGGAGTACATCAACTAATGAGTACGTTTGCTCCATGTGGTTTGCGTCAGCCGATTACTAAATCTGAAACTTCTAAATTATTTTTTTAACAATTTACACTATGATTATGTTCACGATTTATGATGTTAAATTACGATTATCTAATATTCAACATATTTAGTTAACCAGGTTTTGAATTTGGCCTCATATTTTGATGTGTTAACACTAATTTTAGTTTGTGTAGAAAGGGGCATTCTTATTTCTCCTTTATCTCCGAACATAAAATTGCATTGAAAATCACTACACCTTTTTCTCTATGTTTCAATTAAATAATATTTTTTTTATATATTTATATATCACATTGTCTCTATCATCGACTCACAATCACTTTAAAAAAAATATTTAAAAATTATAGCGAGTGAATAGGAACTTTTCAAAAATACAAAAATTCACTATATTTTCCCTCTTCTCCACCCACAAACATTATAAAAACCTCATTCACATACTATGGGGGGATAGGATGAGAATGCTCTAAGTTCGTTAAAGTAGAAACTGAATACAAATTGAAGAAACACTAACCGGACCCACGACAGATTACTGGTAACCTGGGGGTTGGGTAGCTGTTTCCCACGAGGGGTTAGACCCTTGGAAGATGGTTCTTCTGATAACCTGCAAAACAGACACCGTGAGCTCGTCACTGAGAAGGGGGGGGGTTCCTCCTTGTGACCACCCTCCGGCGTGAGAATCAGACTAGATTGCTATTTAAATATAAAAGTATATTAAGAGATTGCTAGAGCAGATATCAGGTATAATATGATGATAATGTAGTAAGATATGTTGTGTCCAGATGATCATACCATTTGGGGTATTTATAGCCGAAGGTAGGTTTCCAAGGAGGTATGGCCGGCTGCAACAGTGTTCCTGTTCATCAACAGTAGCCTACGCACGTGCCCTGCTGGTGGTTGGTGGGTAGGCAGCGGCTGATAGTGACCAGGCCTGCTGTATACTGTTCCCTTTCCACCAACTGCCGGCTACGCACGTGGTATGACAGTAGTTGGTGAGTAGGCAGCGGCTAATAGTGATACAGTACAGGAGCATGCTGCTCGCCATACTGTATCAGTGAGCTGTCGTATCTCTGATCAGATCTTTCGCCCATACCTCGTCAGGTACAGTAAAAGGTCCTTCAGTATAGACTGGCTTATTTGGGCGGGAGTATTCCCCCTCCCGCCTCTGTGCGGGATTGCTCCCGGCTTTGCTCATTCCTTCAGGTGACACTGAATGATCGAGAGCTAAGTACCTAGTGCGTGTAGCCATGCTGCGCGGGTGGCCTTTCCTCATGGCTTGTATCCGAGGCTGCGGGAACAGGCGGAGTCCTTCACCATGGGAGGCATTTCCTGCGGGAACAGCTTGCGTACTGCGCGTAAGGACGTCACGTCTCTGAGCATGGTTGGTCCTGCGGATCCAGTTGGTTTCTGCGCAGATGTCCCTGTTTAAGGTGAGTCTTGCGGGACCAAATGGGCTCTGCTGGGACCTACCTCTTCAAGTCCCCCCAGTCCAATGTTCTTCTCATGCGTGTTTAATAAAGTGAGGTGAACTTTTGGACTTGAGCAAAGGGTTTTGAAAAGGGTTTTGTAAGGTTTTCCATGGGGATTCTTTCCGCGGAAGTCCTTGTCACTTGCAGAAATGCCCGAGTTTCCTGCTTGGTCTTTGGGTATGATGCGGGTAGGTCTGTAACCTCCTCGCAAGTCAGGAGCATTGAGTCCCAGTTGTATGGATTTTCCATGAGGTTTTGGTAGTTTTGAACATAGTGATCAATTATGTTAAGACCACCAATTCCATCCTGGAGCTTCAAACAACGTAGTTCTCGACGTTCCCGCTATGCGGGGATGTTATTTCCGTTTCCGCAAGCATTGCCCAGAAGATCCTTCTTGGTTTCAATTCCCAGCGGAGCGCTAGGTATGTGAAGGGTTTTGCCTTGACACTGTACATGCGCTCGTCTTACGGTTACTTTACTTCCAAGGTATTCCTGGCGTCAATTCCCTGCGGGTGCTAGGTATGTGAAGGGTTTTGCCTTTACACTGTACCCGCACCCGTCTTATAGTTACTTGGTTGCCGAGGAATACTTGGCTTCAATTCCCTGCGGGTGCTAGGTATGTGAAGGGTTTTGCCTTAACACTGTACCCGCATCCGTCTTACGGTTACTTGTTTGCCAAGGTTTATTTGGCTTCAATTCCCTGCGGGTGCTAGGTATGTGAAGGGTTTTGCCTTTACACTGTACCCGCATCCGTGTTACGGTTACTTGTTTGCCAAGGTTTATTTGGCTTCAATTCCCTGCGGGTGCTAGGTATGTGAAGGGTTTTGCCTTTACAATGTACCCGCATCCGTCTTACGGTTACTTGTTTGCCAAGGTTTATTTGGCTTCAATTCCCTGCGGGTGCTAGGTATGTGAAGGGTTTTGCCTTTACACTGTACCCGCATCCGTCTTACGGTTACTTGTTTACCAAGGGGTAAGGGGTATTTTCCCGCTTACTTTTTAATATTTTCAAATTTTTTGAATTTTGAAATTCGAAGAGTTGGTGAAAAGATAAGAACAGTCCAAACCTCTGAAACGTCGTGCGACGGTTTCTTCTGACTGTGTCAGGACGTGCAGGAAGTTATGGTGACGTGACAGAACATGGTCATTCCAGACGCTTTTCCTGGCGCGTGGGCACGATTATTCGGGCGCGTGGCCGCGAAATTACTGGCACACGTCCTGTCAACAGCTGTTGCCAGCCTGCTTTTTGCCACGTGTCATAGTTTCATTGCACCTTCGATTTCTCTCTCCTCCGCATTAAATTCACCGCATTAATTGCGATTAGTATATAAAGGGGGAGAGGCCTCTTTGTAATCCACACTTTCACCTCTCTTCTTCTTCTTCTTAGTGATTTCCGGCAAATACTCCCCTTTTTCAGGCAAGCATTTTCCCGAAATCACTCTTCTTTCTGCAAAAATGTCTTCTCATGATGCTGAAGCTGTAGCCGACGATAGGAGTACTGCTGGCGAGTGCCAGTGTGCTCTACCTGTCGATCAGTACCAGTACATCGTCAGGAAGTTCATGCTCGAGTCTCTCGAGCCTGAGTTTCCTGAATCCCACCAGACTGTGTACGATGCCCCCAGTGGCAAGATCGGGGTATATGCTGCATTCTTTGTTTATGGGAACCTTAGGTTCCCATTGACAAAGTTTGTGTACCGTGTCCTGGAGAGGCACGGGGTGCACCTGACCGAGGTGCATCCGATGGCGATTGCCAAGGTCCGGCACTTCGAGTGGGTGTGTCGGATTCTGGGTATTGAGCCCTACGTGGACCGCCTGATGACCTTTTATACTTGGAGGTGCGTCCAGGGGTGGTACACCCTGACAACCCGTATTAAGGGTTTGAAGATCTGCGTGACCGAGCGCAGTCTCCGATCGTGGAAGCGGGAGTTCTTCTACATCTCTGCCCGCGCCATCCCCATTGCTATGAAGTTCAAGAAGGGTCAAGCGCTTCCGAGCCTTCACGCTTCCAGCTACCAGGAGGCGGAATGGTTCGCGAAGATATCCCGGGTCCAATCTCCGGTTTACCGGTTTGCGGAGTCCGGGATGGTGCTGCTGGGGATGAGCCGGGTATGGAAGGATGCGTCCCGGTTTCCCATCCTTCTTGAATACGGTTTGAACTCTATTCCTTATGGTATGTCTTGTCTTTCTTGCTGATATTAGTTAATTTTCTAACTGTTTCTTTTTCTTTCAGAGGGGAATAATTTGGAGTCGCTCCTGTTCCCGCGGGAAGCTGACAGTCCCGTGCGGGTGGGCACTCGTGCTCTGGACGACAATGAGTTTCCCATCCTGGAGCAAACGGCGGATAGGTTTGTGGAGGTCTATCCGCCGGGCCAAGAGATCCTGAGCCACCGGCGGCCAGGTAAGGAGATATTCTATCCTGAACCCCTCAATGCTGTACCCGTTGCTGGAAATCCTTACATCCTGTCTTCTTCTGAGGAATCCGCAGATGGTCCTCCCCTTGTGCGGAAGAAGAAGGCTGTTGCCGGCGTGAAGGGGAAGGAGAAGGCCTCCACAGCTGATCCAGTGGTTCTCTCTGACTCGGAGTCAGATAGTGAAGAGGTGGCGGGGAAGCCCGGTGGTGAGGAGACCACTGCTCCGGAGGCTACGACCGTTACCTCCGGAGAACCAACGAAGACGACGGTGACCGGTACCAAGAGGCCGGCTCCATCGGGTTCCTCCCCGCCCGTCCGTACGTTCAGGGTCAAGAAAACCCGTAAGTACAATCATAATGTCTTTGCAGATTTATCACTATAAATTTAACACTTTCTTCTTTGTGCAGGCGTGGGTGTTGACGCATTCCGGGGTGAAGCGCAGGGGAGTATCCCCCCGCCAATGACGGTAGGCTCGGTCAGCCTTCCTGAGGCGTCGACCCAGGCGCCTGCGCCTGCATCCGCTGGTCCAGTTGCTCATTCCTTTGAGCCAACTGTTCCGGCAGAGATGACGTCACCGCCGGCTGTGAGTGCGATTTTTACAGCATCCTTCACAGAGCCGGCGGTTACTGCTGCTGCTTACAAGGCGGCGACCACGGCGGCGACCACAACGGCGACCACGGCGGCTGCCGCCATGCCCGCGCCACCGGCACCGATGGCCGGACCATCAGGTACGCGCAGGGCTTCCCGCCGATTTTTGCCACCTTCCCGTCTGCCTGACCTGTTGGATGGATTTCCTTTAGGTTCAGGTGATGGGTTTGGCGGCTATCGGCCTGTCATTGACCCTACAGGTGCGTAGGGTTCCTTTCTTTTTCCCTTATGTTTTTTATCATCTTTTCCTTACTGCTTTTGTTTCTTTTGCAGTGTCGGATTCCAATGAAGTGTATGTTCCTCGATGGAACATACGCCGAGGAACAACCCTTCGCACACCTGTGGAGTGCGTGGACTGGGCTCGCCACGCTGCTCCTCCGGGTGCGTTGGGGGAAGCCATGGTTAGCTACCAGGAGGGTAGGCTAACTAATGAGCTTCGGGTTCTCCAGGCCCGGATGCAGCCGCGCGTCGAGCTGCTTTGTCGTGAAAACGACAAGTTGAAAGCAGCTCGCGCCAAGGACATATCTGAGGCGCGTGCTCTTCGGGAGGAGAACCAACAGCTGGCGGCAGCTGCCGCCGACAAGGAGAAGGCCTTCAAGGCCCTCGAGGTTGAAGTTCAGGCGCGACTCGAGGCCCGCTCCAAGGCTGCCCAAGCTGTGAATGAACAGCTTCGGCTGGCCAGGGAGACTGCGCGAAACGCAACCGAGAGGGCTGCCAAGGCTGAAGCCGTTGCTGAGCCTTTGCGTGTGGAGAATGAGGAGCTCAAGGCCAAATTAGAGGCTCTCCAACGCGCTCATGATGCCTTGGCAATGGAAGATGCCAAGAAACTCCAGGAAATCCTGGACCAGAGGGGGGTGCTTGACCACACCGAGCGGAAACTTAAGGGCGTCGAAGAGGCTGCCGCAAAGGAAGTTTTACTTGCCAACCTTAACAAGAGCGAAGCCGAACGCGCCCATAACGAAGCTCAAGCTGCCCTCCAATGGCTTCTTCGAGAAGCGTTGCCTCAGGTATGTTTAGTTTTATCTTCACGCTTTTCTTTTGTAAGAAAAGGTTCTAATACTTGTATTTTTTCTTTGTAGGTTGTGCGTCGGGTCTTTTCAGAGACCTCTTACGATGATGCTATGACCGCAGCCCTCAACGCTTCTCATGAGGATGGGGAAAAGGCCGGCTTCTTGCTTGGTCTAGGGTTTGTTGAGAAAGGCGTCCCGCCTTCCAACTTCCCTTTGTTCAATGTGGATACCGAAGCCATTTATGACCAAGCATTGAACCAATACGCCGCCTTCCCGCATCCAGTGGTGGAGAAGGTGGACGAAGTAGCTGCTGCTGATGATGGGTTAGCTGTCCTCAAAGCGTTCCTCGAACCACCCCGTTCTTCTGACGGAGCGGGTCCAAGTGGAAGCGTCCCTGAAGCTTGATCCTGAAGATCCCTTCCCATTGCTAAGATAGACTTGTATAGTTTTTTTTTTCTTTTAGGCGGGTAGTTACCCGGCCATTCTTGTAATATATTCTTGAAATATTAATCTTTTTGCGTATAAGATTGTTATTTCCTTCTTTGGGTTCCTTGCTTTATAAACTTATGACTTGCATACTTAGTTTAAATTAGCAATTTTCCAAGTGTTTAGAATAAGAACCTTTGAACGTGGTTGATAGTGGGTTAAAGTTTCGCTTCCTCCTTCGTGATTGTGCGGGTAGAACCGTCACTTGCACTTGGTAGGATGGCTAAACTTTAACTTATATCTGACCTGCGTGTAGGTTTTCCTTACCTTTTGAGGATAAGTTAACCTTTGAACGTGGTTGATAATAGGTGTGAAGTTTTGCTTCCTCTTTCGTGATTGTGCGGGTAGAACCGTCACTTGCACTTAGTAGGATGACAAAACTTTACCCATACCTGACCTGCGTTTAGGTTTTTCTTACCTTTTGAGGATAAGTTAACCTTTGAACGTGGTTGATAATAGGTGTGAAGTTTTGCTTCCTCTTTCGTGATTGTGCGGGTAGAACCGTCACTTGCACTTAGTAGGATGGCAAAACTTTACCCTTATCTGACCTGCGTGTAGGTTTTTCTTATCCTTTTTAAGAATTTTGTTTTGAACCGTTCGACGCACGGTTGTCGATAGGTTAGTGTTCATTTTCCTTTCATGATTCATGCGGATAGACCGGCACTTTCATTTAATGGGATAATTGAACTCTTCTCCTTCAACTGACTCTGCGTGAAGGTTTGCCACGTTATTGGGTTCGTGCGGGTAAGACCGCCTTCCCACGCAACGACTTCACGTAATGTGAATGCCGTCACCAGTGTTGGATAGTTTAACCGTTCGATGCGCGGTTGTTGATAGGTTATTATTCAGTTTCCTTAATGATTCATGCGGATAGACCGGCACTTTCATTTTTGGGTGCTGAACTTTTTCCCCTTCAACTGACCTGCGTGAAGGTTTGTCACGTTGCTGGGTTCGTGCGGGTAGGACCGCCTTCCCATGCAATGACGACGTAATTATGCGGTGAAAACCGGCATATTAGTTCAGAAAAGTATAAATGTAAAATCATCAGCTTCGGTGTTCTTAAAGAGAATCATTTCCATTAGAAGTGGCTCTTGGCCTTTTCTTTACAAATTGGAATTGATTTACATGCAGACTGTGTAAATGAGCTCCCTTCCATGTTGGGATGGGAGTGCCATCGAGCCGATACGCACCTGGTTCGGGATCTTGTTCTTTACGCAGCATGTAGTCTCGATTTTGAAGCTGGAATTGATTCGTGTTTTCCCCAGCTGGGGTTCTATACGCACTCGCCTGCTCAGCCTTTATTACGCCAC
Organism: Bidens hawaiensis; assembly: GCF_021521415.1. NCBI lineage: Eukaryota > Viridiplantae > Streptophyta > Magnoliopsida > Asterales > Asteraceae > Bidens > Bidens hawaiensis. Next base: position 400,301 of record NW_027492790.1, read on the forward strand.
GAGGTGCGCGAGCGTCCCATCTCTGACAAATGCTTCGACCATATCTTTTACATCTATGCATTCTTCAGTGTTGTGGCCCTTTGTCTTGTGAAAGTCACAGTATTTGCTCCGATCAGCATCGTGACGATGTCGGATTATTGGAGGCTTTGGCCATGGGAGCTCTTCAGTGGCGAATATCTCAGTGACGCTTTTGGTGAGTGGCGTCCATCTGGAGTTCCGGTGCGACTGTACATTATCCCTTCCGCCCAACCGATGTTGCAAACCGGATGAGGTGTCAAAGTTTACCCTTGACTGCCAAATGCCTAGCTTTCGTTTTTTATTTAGTCGGGCGGTGAGGACGTTGTCTTCTCTCGTCCTCTGGGTGTAGAGGTTTGTGCTCTGTGGGAGATCTCTACCCAGTTGCTTCTCTGTTTCCGCATAGCGTTTTGCTGCTGTCATGATGCCATCCCATGTGGATGGCATGCCATCTTTACCCGTTAGGGTGCGGATGAGCTCTGGGTCATGTGCGCCCTGGATGAAGGCAGCGCGAACAAGATCTTCGCTGATATTGCCCAAACTTAGCTTCTTTGAGTTGAAGCGAGTGATGAAGTTTGGCAGAGATTCATCTTCCTCTCGTATGCATTTGAGGATTGTCCATTGCTCCTCGGTATACTTTCGTTGCTGGCTGAAGTGTTGGCTAAACTTCTGTTGGAAGTCTGCCCAGTCGTAGATGTGGTTGACCGGTAGACGATCGAACCATGCTCTAGCAGCCCCCACCAGCGTCATTTGGAACATGTAACACCACGTGGGTTCCGTCCAATTACTGACGGTTGCCCCCGCTATGAACCTGTTCAAATGATCGTCTGGATCAGATATACCGTCATATGTGCCTATGTTAGGCATTTGTTTGGCACTCTTTGGGGCGATTGCTTCAGCAATGTCCCTTGCAAATTTGGACGTTCCTGCATTTGCAACGTTTGGTCTGAACGTTTTAGAGAAGTCTCGTGGACTTCCACCTGTGCTTTTTGGTTTGAAGGCTTGTCCAAAATGCCTTTTCGGTTGGGATTCCGTTTCCTTACGCTTCCCTTTTGCCCTATGGCGAGGGTTCGCGTCGGAGTCGGATTCCTCCGAGTCATCCTCCCAGTATTCGAATTCGTCGGCCTGTTGCACGGAACGCAAGCGTTCGTCCAACTCAGCCTGGAATTCCTTTTGTCGTGCCTCCGCCCATGCCTTAACTTCATCGAGAGTCTGGCGGGGGAGTCTTCGTTTCTCAAACTGGGTATCGGTGGATCCCAGTAGGCGATCATTTACTGCACTTGCCCCAGCTTTGGTAAGTGGGGTAGTGTTCGTAAAATTTACTTCACTTGCCCCGGCTCCGGTAGTCGGGGTAGTGTTCGTAAAAGCTGTGTTGCCGGTGTTCATCCCAGTAGCTGGGGTTGTGGTTACCGGAATTTCTCTAACCATCTTTGTAGAAGTTTGAAAAAACTGGAGAAAAATAAAGTTCTAGCTTTATGCACGGATGGCGCCAATGAAGAAACACTAACCGGACCCACGACAGATTACTGGTAACCTGGGGGTTGGGTAGCTGTTTCCCACGAGGGGTTAGACCCTTGGAAGATGGTTCTTCTGATAACCTGCAAAACAGACACCGTGAGCTCGTCACTGAGAAGGGGGGGGTTCCTCCTTGTGACCACCCTCCGGCGTGAGAATCAGACTAGATTGCTCTTTAAATATAAAAGTATATTAAGAGATTGCTAGAGCAGATATCAGGTATAATATGATGATAATGTAGTAAGATATGTTGTGTCCAGATGATCATACCATTTGGGGTATTTATAGCCGAAGGTAGGTTTCCAAGGAGGTATGGCCGGCTGCAACAGTGTTCCTGTTCATCAACAGTAGCCTACGCACGTGCCCTGCTGGTGGTTGGTGGGTAGGCAGCGGCTGATAGTGACCAGGCCTGCTGTATACTGTTCCCTTTCCACCAACTGCCGGCTACGCACGTGGTATGACAGTAGTTGGTGAGTAGGCAGCGGCTAATAGTGATACAGTACAGGAGCATGCTGCTCGCCATACTGTATCAGTGAGCTGTCGTATCTCTGATCAGATCTTTCGCCCATACCTCGTCAGGTACAGTAAAAGGTCCTTCAGTATAGACTGGCTTATTTGGGCGGGAGTATTCCCCCTCCCGCCTCTGTGCGGGATTGCTCCCGGCTTTGCTCATTCCTTCAGGTGACACTGAATGATCGAGAGCTAAGTACCTAGTGCGTGTAGCCATGCTGCGCGGGTGGCCTTTCCTCATGGCTTGTATCCGAGGCTGCGGGAACAGGCGGAGTCCTTCACCATGGGAGGCATTTCCTGCGGGAACAGCTTGCGTACTGCGCGTAAGGACGTCACGTCTCTGAGCATGGTTGGTCCTGCGGATCCAGTTGGTTTCTGCGCAGACGTCCCTGTTTAAGGTGAGTCTTGCGGGACCAAATGGGCTCTGCTGGGACCTACCTCTTCACAAATGTATCACAATACTTCATTAGTGATATAGTCATGGCCTTTTGGTATACAATAGGTATCGTTCGATATATATGTTTTCTAATCTTAGCGCACTATTTTTATTGTTAATTTGTTAGTTGTTACGTATGTAACATGATGTTTTTGGCAACTTTGTAAGTTTGTACGTAATATTAGATTAGGCATATGAGCATAATACTCCATGATTGTTCATGAGGAAAGGTGTCGTCTTCAAATACCCTACAGTTAATATCATTTAACATGTGTTATGCTCCACTTCGTACAGGCATCGCTTGTAAACTTATTATTTTCTTGTATTTGCATTTGTGTTTAGATTGCCATTTTCGAGTGGTTTGTTTTACCTAGTTGTACTTCTCAAGGTTTTGATATGGATTTGGTGGTGTGTGGTGAATGTTAGTGCACCGTACATGTTCACCGACATATCAACACTTCATTAAAATAATGAATTTGAAGGTTTTATGCGTTTTCAGCTAAGCTTCGTCACTGATTTCAGTACATGGAATGTTTTGATTTTTGCACACAAAATAGATGGTTTGTATTGCTTGCTTGGTTTTAAAAGCTAGAAGCGCAAAAAGCGACATGGTCTAATATCAAAGCGTGAAGCTCAAAAGAGACGTAAGGTTTTTATGAACCCATACCCAACATTTAAAAAAATTTTAAAAATACTTTACAAGTTTTTAGGATCCCGTACCCAATATTTATCTATAAATAAGTTCTATACATGATTTAGTATATAAATAGCAACATATATATACAACCTAAAAAGCATGTGGCATAACATTCTGAAGTATAAAAATGGTCCACATACGAAAAGTGCACACCTCACTTGCGCTTTTGTACTTTGGCCCTCTTGTGTAGGCAAAAGCGACAAGGCCATCGCCTTGTGTCTCTTTTTGCTTTTCTGCGCTAAAAGCGCGCTTTTTAAAACCAAGATTGGTTGAAAGTGATTACAAGAATAGAAGTGAGAATGTGAGATGCTAGGAAGTTTGGGTATCAAGGCTTTTCTATTTCTAAACAATTCTATAATTGTTTTATACATATAAATTCTGATTTGTAAATCTATTTAATAATCCAGCATTTTGGGCCTTTTCAGAACTGTTAAGAGTTGATCAAGAGCCTCTTTTCACACATCAACATTTATTGACATTACCTTAAAAATATCTAGGCTTTGTGAAGGTTGGTCCTGAGCACTCTATGCCACCAACCCTAGACCATAATTTTGGAGTAGTTTACAATTTACAGTCTTCCGGACAGGTAATGTCGCATCCGAATAATTCTTGAATACTCTGGAACTTGAGATTTACGGCTTGTTTTGTAGACGGGATGTGACATTGAGTCCAAGCTCGACTCGTTCAAAGGTTTATTTTATAGTGTATGTTGATACCCCGTAAGGAGATATTTAGTATTAAAATATTCTTGTAATGCGATTGAAACTTGATAGAAACTCACTTGAATAGATCTATAAGCCGTTTTTTTAAAAGTTGTTGGATTTAAATACTCTCAACTTTCATCATCGGGAGCACTCCCAAAAATTGTTGGGCCTTAGTTGTTGAGATGACATTTTTAATGCGTTGGCATGCTTATGTGACATTTTTAAAAATTTGTGGGTCCCACATCACTACGTCTTCTTTTAAATATATAACCGGAGAGCATAAATATTAGTGAAGTCGTCTAATGTAGGTATTTAGATGTCGGACATACTTTTATGTATTAATTTCTTATGATTTAATTGGACAGTTTATATAAATTATCAGTAAAGTGGCACTTTCCCTTTCCCCGTACTAAAATACTCCCTCCGTCTCATTTTAAATGTCATGGGACTCAAAACTCACAAATTAAGAAATGTTTGATTATTTTATTTTATAAGCTGTAAAATGACAATAATGTCCTTTAAGTTACTATGGCTAAAAACCATTTTTCTTCCTTGACAATAATGACAATAATGTCCTGTAAGAGCACAACTGAAAATTGAATTTATATGTATAGAAATGACATTTAAATTGGGACAGCCAAAAATGAAAAAATGAATATTTAAAATGGAACAGAGGGAGTAATGAAAACAAATATTGAGAGGGGTTGCTAGAGAATCTGTACCGTACAGTGTAACCCGCATTAGGTACCACCTCGAGATCGGTTTGAGTAATACTTTAAAGAACTTAATTTAATGTAAAATGTGTTGGCTCTCTAAAGGAGCTCAAGCTCGGAATCTTTTTAATAAACGAGTTTATTATTAACCTCAAGCTTGTTTAAACTCATGAAGTAGTTTTAGGCTAGTAGCTTAATAAAACCATTCTCCATGGGGCGCGGTGCGGAACACCACCAAGGGACGCTCTTGGTGGTGGGGCGCAGTGGATAAGTGGTCAGGATGATCGGCGCCATTCTCCTCCATCTCACACACACACACACACACATATATATAGGGTGCGGTTACTGTACGCTAATGCTTAACATACGGTAGGTACGCGAGACGCTCAAAGACAAAAAACAAAGGAAAAAACCTAAAACGCTTAGAAAACGCTCACAAAACTTAAATGCTCAGCAAACGCTCAACATACGCTCAAAAAACGGTCTTTGTGAAAAAAAGTAAAAAATTAATCGATTAACCATCCAAAACTGTTTTTTCGGTGAACAAATGATTGATTGGATATGTATTGACGATTCCGATATGTTTGGATGTGATTTCATGGATCGATTCGTGAAAAAATGGATTCGCGTACGTAATGTACGTTAAGGCATTAGTGTATTGGATCTTTTCAATATATATATATAATAGGGGCCCCCGCTGTGGGCATTATTAGTTGGGGCTTCGATGCCCCGGTGCTTACGTGGCACTATGAAGGAGCTTCAGTGCCCCACTAGGTTATTGTCTCATGGGCGCCACGGGTGGAAATATAGAAATCGACTATTAAACAAATATAATTTCAAACGACAATATTTCCCGTCCTCGAAAGTAAGTTAATAGAACTTGTCTAAATTCGGAGGATAGATAAACTCTATTAAATCAGATATTGGATATAATGAATTGTTAATTAGAAGATCATCGGAATTTGTACATTCATATGTCGTCATTTGAACCCCCCCCCCCCCCCCCACATTCCCTTCACCTATATCCAATAGTCAATTCGCAAATTGTTTTATCTCTTCAACATGTAAGGATTAACATCTAACTGTGAGCCTCGTGTTTTTTTTCATAGTTTAAGTACCTTGTGCTTTTACAAGGTGTATGAAGAACTACTTGAAGTGTAATTTAAAATAAACATGAAGAAAATTCTATACAATTTAACTATTTATTTAACAAAAGTATCATAAATTTAGTATCTACAACTCCCTAAATACTTCCTTGTATATAAGGTTTATACTTTAATTTGTAATTAATCAATTAAAAGGTCAAAATTAAATTAACTACGCAATTGATGAATATAAAGTAAGAAATTACCTTCTATTCAAATTCCACTGTCAAGCTCCTGATATGTAATTATAATAAAAATATAGTTTATAAAGCTTTTGATAAATAAAGTAAAAAACCTTATACAACAAACACCAAATAAATTGAGGTTTTTACCTAACACCCGATTAGATATTGATCATGAGATGATAGTTTATATAGCCTTTTGATATCTTATTTTCCATTAATAAGGGGGGGGGGGGGGGTGGATGTGGTGGCATCACTCATCACACACCCCACCCAATTATATTGTGCCACATCACCAACCCAAATTCCATCACATGTGATGGTTTTTTACTAGGGGTGGTGGTGTGGTGTGATGGTGTGTGATGGAATTTTTTTTTTAATTTTTTTTTTGTAAATTTAAAAATTAAAACAATATTTAATAGAACTTAAAAATAAAAAAAATAGTTTAATAGAACATAATTCAACTTAAAATTTAGAAATAAAAAATAAAAGTTACAACGAACGTCTACTCCTCGTCTGAATCCGGAAATTCCAAACCTAAAGAACCTATATGCGTAACAAGATCTCATCTCAACCGATGATGAATATCTTCATCCCGCAAGTCTAATTGGACATCATCGGGAACGGGAACTTGAGTCAGAGGATCCGGTACCCAATCTGGAGAAATTGCATTTTCATCTTCTTTTATTAACATATTGTGTAATATGATGCATGCATACACGTAGCTAGAGATCGTGGGTTTTTTCATTGCATGAACCGGCCGACTGAGTATGCACCATCTACCCTTTAAAACACCGGAAGCTCTCTCGACATCTTTTCTTGCCGATTCTTGCAACTTCTTGAACGCCTTTTCATTGGTCTCGACAGGAAACGAAAAGGCTTTCACAAAAACAGACCATTGCGGGTAGATATCGTCGACAAGATAGTAGCCACGTCTGTAATATCTCTCGTTGACAAAGTACGGACAGAAAGGTGCGGTGCCATCTGTTACGCTCTGAAACAACGGTGATGTGTACAGAACAGTGATGTCGTTGTTTAAGCCGGGAACACCAAAATAAGAATGCCAAATTCATAAATCATTTGACGCAATCGCTTCTAGGGAGATGGTCGGTCATTTGATATCACCCCTAACATACGCCCCTCGCAACTCCAGTGGACAATTCCTCCATTCGATATGTGTACAATCGATGCTACCGAGCATCCCTGGAAAATGCCATCTAGCCTCGTGTGAGGCGTAAAGACGTGTAATGTCGTGTCTTGTTGGTTTTCGTAGAAACTCTTTGGCATACAATTTTATAATCGCATTACAAAAGAATTGTAGACATTCACGTGAAGTTCTCTCAGACATTTGTAAGTATTCAACGAATTGGTAGTGTGGGTTACCTGTCGCTAGTTGACGAATAGCGGATGTGCATTTTTGAAGCGGCGTAAAACTTCGTTTGCCTCTCGCGTCGTAAGATTCTTAAAACCATTCTTCGTTTGCTTCGACGTCGCCTACAATCTTTAAGAATAAAGATTTCGGCAAACGAAAGCGTTCCCTAAACGTCTCGTCATTGTACTTCAGCTCCTCCACAAAATAGTCGTTCATTAGCACGTCGTGGGCATGTATACGATCACGCACCACCACTTTTTTCTTTGGACGGCTCGGGCCTTCAAGTTCTTTGTATAGCAACGGGAACCATTCGAGAATGTCATCGTCCGAAGACGAAGAGCTATCGGTGTCTAAGGGCATCAAGTGTTTCAAAAATTCAATATTTTTTTGTTGTGAATGAAGGGGAAGTTTGAGAGTGTTTTTGAGTTAGATTTGGTTTTGATTTGGATTTGGTTTATGTTTTTGTTTTGGTTTTATATTGGTTTTTTTTTTCTTTAAACCCCCCCCCCCCACTCCTCCAACGGCTACATCCAACGGCTCTATTTCTTGGAATACACCCATCATCACGCGTGACAACCATCACGCAAACAACTCTTTTTAGCGTGACAAGGGGGCGGCGGAGGTGTGCTAAGGGCCACCACGCGTGATGGGGAGGCCACCACGCGGTGCCCCCGTCCGCCCTAAGATACTAATAATGTATTCATTTTTTAATACATACAAAAGGTGAATAAAATAATTTTTAGTGGTTCTTAAATATTTAGTAGTAATTGAAGCTTACTATTGTATAATAGTATTATTCCTCCTAATCATTATACCTCCACATGGGGCGTCATCACCATAAAATTGCCTTAAAAAAGCTTTTAATAATTCCTACAAAAGTAAATGATATAAATTTAAGTAAACATAATAAATAAATTAAATATGAAAATATGTTATTAAGCTTGGTACCAGATGTTGTGAAACTGAATCTTTTAATTTCTTAAAATTAAAAAAGTCAACACATTTTTTCATTTATATAGAGAATAATTAAAGATTTTAATTACAATTAATTTATAAACTGATGATTTTGCATAGTTATGGTAAATTGAATGATATGTGGTTTTGGTAATTGAATGTGATTTTAATCCGGTTATTCAAATGATTTTGAATTTTGGGATATTTAATGATATTATAAAAGTTAGTCTCACCATTTTTATTATAGAAAGTAATTAATTTTGAAAAATGACTATCATAAAGTAAATTAAGAAAACTATTAAATGATTTATCATAAAGTAAATTATCCTGTCTTTAGTAAACATCATTTTAATAAAGAAATATAGTATATACATAGGTTTAATTAATTGTATCATATCCCGTATAATAAACATCATTTGAAGTTAGTTTATACATTTATCTTTAATTAATTGACTCAATTAAAATTTTCAATTTCATATTCCGTCTCGAGTAAAAATTATTTTAATATATAGGCTTAATTAGTATACATTATTTTTTTTATAAAGATAAACAAAGTTATATTCTAGGCTTAATTATTTATGTTATTGTTAACTGGGTCTAATTTTAGATGTATGGGAATTGACAATTCATACCAGTTACCAAAATTCGTTAATTGATATGATTAATTATATTAATGGTAATAAATATCAATTACTAACTTATTCTTGTACATTACTAATTTTATGCTCTAGCTTGAAATATGGTGTAGAGTTAAACATATCAATTTTAATTATATTGTAATTAATCGTGTTTACAACATTATATCACCTAACCTAACTAAAACACGTATTATAACAATCTTTATAAAAACGTAAATACATTAATTAAAAATAATAATTTATTGGTTACCTTAATCAAAACACGGTAATTAAAAAATTATAATAAAGACATATTAAATTGGTCAAATGTATTAAAGATTCCATAATGTACGGGAGCACCGGATTATTATTAACTATATAACCTATTTTTGTAAGTGATCAAGAATTCGAATTTCAAAATGGTTCAAATAAATAATTTTTATTATTCACTTAAGGAATTTAGTTGAAATTGACATTAAATTCACAATAACTTGAAATATTTAGAAGAAACTAACATTTTTTTATTCAATGCATGAACATTGAATAATTATGAAATGAGTTTATATTTATGGATGGTATTCAAAAAAATATAAAGGGTTGAAAAAAATTAGTCAAATTAGGAACGAGAATTATATTTATATATGTAAATTTTATTTAAACCTATTCAATATAAATGGTCAAATTGAGTCAAATCGTTAATTTATTCAAATTGTTGTTATTTAAACCTATTCAATATAATCAAATATGTAAATGTTATTTAAACATATTCAATATAATTGGACTTTGACCAACAACAATATAAGATTGATTATCTTACTATAGATAATTTAATGTATTACAGAATAATCAACTAAATTTCATTTCGTGTTATATAATAATCAATTAAATTACATAAATTGTGAAAAATAAATAAATACATGAATACTAACATAAATATAAATCAATATTAAACAAAAATAAAAGACATCTTATTAAACAATTCTCAATCCATGAAATTAGTTATACCAAGTTGGGGACAATAACCTGAAATGATAAAATTAAATACTAATATTAATATCACATAATAAATATAATACAAATTATGGAAATTTTGAATCATGTGAAAAATGTAAAATTGATGTTATAACTTACAACCGGAAAATTTGAATCGCGTTACCAGAAAAACAAAATAGTGAAGATCTCCATTGAATTTTCGATTTTGATATATAACCTAAAAAGATTATAAGAAAATACCATATAAATATTAATATAAATACAAACAAAAATGGAAAATTATCAGTTTAATCTTGAATTTTGATATAGAATCTAAAGATATTATAACAAAGTAATAAAAAATTAAAATAAATATAAAACCTTACCGGAAAACGTTACTGGAAAACCGTAATAACTTCAACATATTAATTCAATCTTGAATTTTGATTTACAACCTAAAGAGATTATAAAAAAATTATATAGCAATTAAAATAAATATAAAACATTACTGGAAATATGAATACAAAAATGGACGATATAATAAAAACAACACAAAATAAATACCTTTGGCACAAGGCTAATCGTTTTTGCTACAGAGGGTTTGATGGTGTAAGAATTACCCTATCAAAGTTACGTATTTATACGAAATGAATTATGGGAGACTCATTTATAGAAGGAAGGTATATAGCTAATTGATTAGAAACAAAAATTTAGGAAATTTCAAAAATTTTCAAATAACTTTTAGTAAGAACGAATAAAAGGGAAATCGTAATTAATGGAATTTTCAATTTTTGAATTTAAATCCATAATATAAATCTAAATGTTGACTATATTTAAACATTTAAACATCAATTATAACACCATATATTATGTAATGTAATTTATATAAGGTGTGAAAATAAAAGTTACTAATTTTATTTTTATGTATTAACATTAACAGAATTATAATACAATTGAACACTAATTATCAAATCCAATATAATCAATTAGAATATTTAAAATCAACAATTATTTTAATCAGTCAATAGATCTACATTTGTATTTATAGTAAATCTTAAGGATGGTTAATAAAATATTTAATTAATTGAGACGAATTATGGGAGACTTTTTAATCTAGTTAGGTATACAGGTAATTGATTAGAAACAAAAATGTAGGAAATTTCAAAAATTTTCAAAAAACTTATAGTAAGAACGAATAGAATGAAAATCGTTTAATCTAGGAAGGTATATAGGTAATTTATTAGAAACAAAAATGTAGGAAATTTAAAAAATTTTCAAAAAACTTATAGTAAGAACGAATAGAATGAAAATCGTAATTAATGGATTTTCAAATTTTGAATTTACTAAAATGCAATGTTACAAAATTAGATTAGTATAAATGTAATATTATTTAATCTAAAAGTTGACTATATTTAAACATTTAAACATCAATTGTAATGTAATTCATATAAGGTGTGAAAATAAAAGTTACTAATTTTGTATTTATTTATTAACATGCGCCGGATACTATGATGTCTAGTGTTTTAATTTATCCAATATAATCTATTTTGTTATTTTAAATCACCAATTATTTAAATCAGTCAATAGGTCAAATCACCAATCTGTATATTATTTGATTTGATTATTTGTTATGTATATTTGTTATGATTAACCATCATTAAGTTTTACTATATTCACTAAAATCAATTATTGTATATTATTTGATTTAAATCCAATATAATCAATTAGAATATTTAAAATCACCAATCTCTATATTAAATTCGTAATCTCTTCTATTGATCGTAATTATCTAAATTATATATTATATATTAAAACCATAATCTCTTATATATTAAATCCATATATTATATATTATATAAAAAAAATTAAGCCTGATGAAAAGAAAAAAAGGTTGTGAATGAAATAAACAAAAAATAATAAAATAAAATTAGTTATAAAACATAATTATATTGAGAATTATTAAGTTCAAACATAATTATAAAATATTCAAAATTCAAAATTAAACATTAAATGGAAATGAAAGAAAATACTTTAATAGCATTGATGAATTTTATTTAAATATATTTTTGATTTAATTTAATAAGATGAAAAATAAAGAAGCCATTAATATACATGATAAGTATAGTCACCTAACAGATAAGTATAGATTTTAACATAAAGTCTAGTGAACACAAACTGAAACAAGATATGGGCGTGAATTAAACGAAACAGACTTGTATTCTTCTTCTTCATCTTCTTCTTCCTCATACTCTAATGAATCTGTAAAACTAAATTCATCCATCACAACAATCAATCAATCATCCTCTTTCGCTTTAAGGTATCGTGAATTATTATTATAACTTTTCATTTAATTTTAGTGTGATTGGATCTCACTATATTTGTATTAAAATTGCGTGTTCTTCTATAACGATCTAATAACGAATACGTTGCTTTAGATGCATATGAATAATCTTAACGGATCTGGCTAATTGCAGTTTTGTTAGTAATTTAGGTCTAATTTGTCATGATTTGTTAGTAAATGCGTATTAGTTCATGTTTTTAGATCTCATTTTGTTTAGTTAGTTTAATTAGATAATTTAGGGAGGTATAATTCAATTGAATTTTAGTTTTTTTTTCCGTGATTAGAAGACGGGCGAGTGGCTGGGTAATTGAGCTCGACTAGGCTCGTTTTGACTTATTAGGGCTTGAGCACAGGCTCGGCTTGTTTCGAGCACTTTTCCTAAAGCTCGGGATCGGCTTGCTTATTATTAACTAATTCATTTTTAAGTAATCTTATATATTTTGAGGAAAACGTTAAACGAGCCTAGCCCGGCTTGAGCTCGTGTGGTACCTTAAACGAGCCAAAGCTTGGCTCGAGCTCTACCGGGTAATGTAAATCTAATTCATAGAATTCGAGCCCTGAGATCGAAAAACTCGGTTCATTTGGAGCTTTTTATCGCTCCGAGCTCGAGTACCTCGCAAGCGGCTTGCAGTCCTAACTTTAATTAACTAAAATAGGTTAAGTGACTTTTTCATGAGAAATAAGAAACTTTATTGTTTATTTTTATGGTATTAACCATTTGAGTGAAATACCACAACTAAAATCCTTGTCCATTTTAATGAAATCATAATTAGGAAGTGAAGATTGATCGGTGACGGAGAAGATGATTGTCTGCATTGCCGTCGTTGGCCATCAGGTTCGGTTCGATTTGCTTCTTTCGTGTTTAGTTTTACTAGTTTTGTTTTATGTTGTCTGATATTGGATTGCTTGATTGTGTGGAGGACAGAATAATCCGTTGTACATACAGAGCTTCACTGAAGCAGATGATGCGCTCAAGCTTCATCATATAGTTCATTGTTCTCTTGATGTTGTTGATGAAAGAGGTATGATTCTGATTCCACGCATCGTAAGTTATTTATTTACACTAAAATTGCCATCCGGATGTTAAACTTGTGGATCTGTAAATGTTAAACATGTACATAGATCCTGTTTATAAAGTTAATACGGTATATAAATGTACAATCTAATGTATGTTATATGACTAAGAACAATTTGCATATTGTAAAATGATAAATATGTCTTCATTTCCTTCCTCTTTTTCTGCTCTACACACTTCTAGAGCGAGTAAAAAGTGAATGGGGAACAAATATGTTTAGAAGATCTCATGATCAGTTAGAATTAAAGGAGGAGAAGGTTTAGGATATAGGGTAGTTCTTACTTTTATTTGAAGATTTTGTTGTTTAACTTGATTATTATGTTGATAGTAAGTTATTACAGTAGTGTAATATCAAGTTTGTAAGTTGAATGCCTATAATGATTGAAATTGCAAAATTTTACCGCCTGAAACACAGTTATGAGAAAGTCAACCTTATACCAAATCATCAACTTTGAAGCTTTTCAAATTGGATGTTTTGAATCTTTTGAAAGTCAATGATTATGTGTTTTATAATCTTGTTAAAATGTAAGTAATGAAGGAATCAAGTGTTTGAACTTTGAACAAAGTGAGTTTTGAAGTATTGTTGAAATTTGTGTTAATATATATCTTTAATGTTAGTTTGACCAAAATTGAGGTTTAGAAGTTTCGGTTTCGAAAACACCTGAAACTTTCAGAATTGGGCACGTGATGTTTAGTACAAGTTTATAATGACGTTTATGCACACATTTGTTAAACTATGAAGTATTCTTACGTATGGAATTTCGTAACATGTTTTTAAGTGTAATAGAAAGTTTGGAAGTTGAATCTCCACGATGATTGAAATTGCAAAATTTTACTTGTGAAAATGTTCTCAAAAACATAATAAGTAAAGTATATAAACTTGTGAAAGTGCAAAACACTCACTACCCAAATTTTGGTCAACACTTCAACGCTTGTACGTGTTTAAGATACATATTAATATTATTATTATCTGGCTATTCTTCATATATTCTAAGATCTATACTCAAATGTTAACAAGATTCCCATGTTTGTTTTGCAGTTAACAACCCAAAAGAATCGGGACCAATGCTGAATGAGACGTTTCTTGGTCTTCTATATCCAACCGAAAATTACAAAGTGTGAGCATGCTTCACATTTTTATTACAATTATCACTTGTGTTTTTCTTTGTAGTCACTGGTCTCATTTACAAATTACAATGACACTATATGTGAACCACATGCATTTGTAGTTAACTGAGGTTAAATTTCGTGTGCAGGTATGGTTATCTTACGAACACAAAGGTAAAGTTTATACTTGTCACAACAGACCTTGATGTCCGCGATGCTGATGTTAGAAATGTAAGTGCATTATGAATTTGTGAAGTTTATCCTTCTGTTGTTTTGTGATTACAACTATAATATTATTAAAGGCGCACTTTTATAAAAGAAGTTTTGGTGTAGTTTTTCAGGAGGTTTCACTCTGCATATTTGGATGCTGTATCGAACCCGTTTCATGTTCCTGGTAAAAAGATAACTTCTAAAACGTTTGCTGAGCGGGTTACTAATATTGTCAAGTCAGTTAGCTTCCATTCAACGGGATGAATTCGCTTTTCGATCTTTCTGTATGACCCGACCTTTAAGTGTTGAACTTTCATACCATTTTGGGTAACACTCTTCTTTTTTATCATGAAGATCTTGTTTTGATTTGTAATATGTTCCTTATTAATCCTAAGTTAGGTTTAACTTTTTAATTGTTGTAATTTGTTCCATTATGGTCATTAAACTAAGTTTCTTTTGTACTTTTTTTTATAATAAACCTATATAAAAATTTAAAAAGTGAAGCAGGGATTCAAACTACTTGCAAAAAATTCTTACACAATGTTACACCAAAAAGGTGTAAAAAACATATTTTGGAATTGGAAGCAGGTTGTAATAAAGGTCAATATGAGGCGGAGCCGATTATGAAACCGCTTAGGAAGGAAACTGTTAGAAACTTACTCTATCGTCGGGTTGTAGTTCTATAAGTTGAAACCGGTTTCAGTATGGTGAAACCATACTGGAAGTGAACCATGATCCTTAACTGGTTCTATAAAAACTTGATTTGTTGTCCCAAACTTGAACCAGGTCCGGTTTTAACACAAACTTGGGCTTTTGTTTATTCAAAAACAGGCACCATTTCAGGTACTAGTTATGACTTTTGTTGAACTCAAACTTGTTTCAACCTGAACCGGTTTGGGGTAAAAACCGAGAATATGCACCTCCAAAGATATACGCATAAGAATTAAGATCTTGCTTATTGCAATGTTTTTAAGACAAAACATTGTAATTATATGCTAAACATGTATATAAATACAACTAAACTTTTTTTCTATCTAAAGCTAAACACTTATGCCGTGTGTTGACTGTTGTGGATAACCAATCTACCGCAAGGACACGTTGTAGCAAGGTTTTATAAGTGATAAGTGATAACATCATTGAAGAAAGTTTAGTTCACAAAAAAAAAAACGTGTGGACAAAATTATATATGGGAACTTTTATGACATATACCCTAAAGGCCTAAAATTATTTGATCATACAAATATGTTAATATCATTTTTGTGTATACACTAACTTAAGGTTTAACTTATATTTTATTGTTTAATTATGATATTCGATTTGATGAATCTTTGGTCAATTAACATCCCATCAAGGGCGAATCTTTATGAATCTTTGTTAACCAATAATTCCACCAAGGCGGTCCGGTTGTAAAAGAAAAATGATATAGCTTGGGATCTTAGCTTAGAACTTTCATTCGTTTAACTTTTAGACTGTGACAAGACCGAATGCTCAATATGCTACTCTTAATATGTGCGGTTGTTTGCCTCTTAGAATATATATAAAAGTTAAGTATCCTGTTCCCGAATTTTAAGATGAATAAAGATAATTTTCTAATAAGAAAAAACAATTTTAAAACAAGTCTTTATTTCTTCAATCGCCTTTGAAGTCGAGGCCTCACTTTTTAGGGGAAAAAAATTGGGTTCATTCCTAGTTCTCGAGATTACCCAACAAGTCAACGGTATCATCGAATGAACCATCCTCGTTAGATAGTTCGCATGAATGGATTCATGCATATGCATGACCATTAGATCTTGGACCGATAGACGCAAATACTGAATAGGAGAGATCTTACAACAAAAAATCATAGCCTGCTATTAGTCTGGTGATAAAACAAGATGTAAATACATGTTTCGTCGACTCGGGCGCATCTCCATACAATGGGCATGTTGAAGCTACCACAATTATCCTTCTTTTCACATGATTCACATATGATATTAGACCCATTTGTCCTTTCTATCTAAATGATTAATTTAGATCCTAATCTAATCCACACTTTTTTATGTTTATTTGTTACAGAAGAATCATCATCATTGTACTCAGTATATCCCACCAATAGCAAAGTTATGGTAGGGTCTGAGGAGGGTAAGATGTAGACAACCTTACCTCAACCCTATAGTGATAGAGAGGCTGCTTCCGGTGAGACCCTCGGCTCGATAGTAGTTTTGCATCAAGCCTTGGACATAAGACACATAACACACAATCATCGGGACACCGGCTGATTGGTGCATGTACCGTTGTCTTTCGGCTATCAACACCACCACATGATGCCTGATTAACCTTCCGTCACGTTTAACGTTATTTTCACGAGATTAGTAAAATAACGTCAAAATTTGTTACAGAAGAATATCCCACCTAAACCAATTTTTATTTTATAAGGCATTGACCTTAAAAACAAACTAACTTAATATTAATTAGAAAAAAAAAACATTCTATCTTTCTTCATCGTTAAACTTAGGGGTGTGCACAGTTCGATTCGGTTTGGTTATTAGCAACCTAAACGATCGGTTATCGGTTCCGTTCGGTTAATTTCGGTTAATAACCAGTATCAAACTTGGGTTAAAATTTTGCTTAAAAATACATGAAATGAATGTTTAAATACATGAAATGAATGCATAACTACATGAAATGAAGGTTTAAATATATGAAATTGAGATATTAATACATGAAATGGAGATATAAGTACATACAAATGATAGTATTAAACTATTAATGCATATAATACATGAAATAGAAGAAAAAAATGCTTGAAAATATTAAAAAATGAAGAATTCGGTTCGGTTCGGTTAATTCGGTTTTCGGTTATATCGGTTCGGTTTCGTCGGTTTTCAGTTAGGTTTCGGTTATTGCACACCCCACTTAAACTTTGTTTAACTGTACTACTTGTATATTTTTCTAATAGTGTGGAGGCATTCTAAAAAAAGAAATAATCAGTGATAATTTATTCACCAGATTCTTATATTAGTCAAAAACATTTTCTTATTCTAATTCAAATATATGCTTATCCATTATTATTATTATAAACTATTAAATGTAATTTGATAATCTTATAAACCTGACATTTGGCATCAATCATTACAGTTTCATTGGACAAAATAGTTTTATAAAATATCAAAGTACAAATTATAGACAATATCATTTGGTGTAGTAGAAATTTTCAGTAATAAAGGTATGTGAGCGTGGATAAAGACATCATTGACGGATCACCGCTTGCTGATCAGTAAAAAATAATCTAGACAATCATTTCTCTTGTGATTCTTTAATGACAATAAAAAGTTAATTATTTGTATGGATTTTGACCTATATATTTGGATCCGGTGATCAAGGACGAATGCATGTTTGTAAAAACTTCTGTGTCGATTATATTGGTAAATTACTTTATAAGTATAAAATTAATATATTTGAATTTGGTCTTCTTTAATTTAATTAATCTGCAAAAGATCTTTAAACAATTTGGAACATAAGAACAAAAATATATTAACTTTTATTTTAGAAAAATATGTGATACGTAATGTTTGATTTTAATGTAAAGCATGATATCCGATATTTTTATTCAATGTATGATAATGTTTGATTATTTAAAAAGTATATAATTTTTCATGGAGATTTCTTGGTTTTTTAATACAATTATATTTCCAACATCGATTTAAATCACACCCAATGGCAAACACATGTAAATATGTCATATTCCACTTAAACCACTTATAGTCTTATACATAGCTATTATAGCTTTTTCGATTAAGTTACAAGTTAATGGGTTAAAAATATAAATAAACTGGTCAGTTTTGAGCGACCCAAATAAAATTGATGAAAACATCAGACCTCGCATCCTTCCTAATGGACCAATGAAAATATTGTTCGTTTCACAACCGATCTGAGCTTAATTAAAACATTAGTATCAGAATATATATTCATATGTTTGTTTGTTATCCAAACAAATATAAACATATAATCAAGAGAAATGCTTTTATAATGTTAACTTCCTTATTTTCAATATATATTTACTTCGAAGTGGAAAAAGAAACTGAATTCATCAGTCGACTTTATTGTAGCAATTTCTGGCAACTGTTGTTTCACTAGCAACAGCTCATAAAACATGGTAGCAACATTTTATTAATTTATTTTTGTTTTTTACATTAATAAATATGACATAAGGTCATTGTTTTAGGTGTTAGAATATGCAAAAAGAAACTGAATATTCCTTCTAATATATATATAAATATATATGAGTGAGTTAACCTACAATAATGACTTATCATACATTAGGTACGCGACGTTCCAGAGCGTTTGATTAAAAAACGCGCGGTGGCAATTTCGTAAATAACCCAACAGTAGTTCGCGATCAAAATTCGTCGATTACAAAACAAATCAATTCTGATCCAAATTCGAAACTTGTCGCTCAATCTAATCTAATTTCTAAACTCTAATCACAGCTTAAAGTATGAAATCTCTAAAGTCAAAAACCAAAATTGAAATAGAACGTCCCTGAACATTAAAAATCTTTCAAATTGATCAAAAATTGATGATTTAATCAATCGAATTGATGTGTAAGTGGCTTTAGAATCATCAATCGATTATGAAAATACAAATTAACACACTTAATTGAGCTATGATTAGGGTTCATGTGTAAACGTTCTGCTCAAAGTTTAAACGTTCTGACCAAAATAAACACCAAAATTGATGATTTAATCAATCGAATTGATGTGTAAGAGGCTTTAGAATCATCAATCGATTATGGAATTGCAGAAATAACGCACTCAATCGAGCTCTGATTAGGGTTCAAAATATTATGTTTAAACGTTCTGAAACAAAACTGAAGAGCTTTAAACGTTCTGACCAAAAAATAGCAACTTTAAACGTTCTAATACGTTCAATGAAGTTCTTGGTGTTCAAAAAACAATGAACATCTTTAAACGTTCTAATACGTTCTAAGAAGTTCAGGTTGTTAAAAAAAGTTTAGAAGTTCTGATAAAGTTTATAAGTTCTAAGAAGTTCTGGGTGTTAAAAAAAGTTTAGAAGTTCTGATAAAGTTTAGAAGTTCTAAGAAGTTCTAGGTGTTCAGAACTTCTAAAACTAGCAAAAAAAAAAAAAAAATAAACATGTAAGGCCCCGAACCCGGTGACCCTACTTTAGCGTCGGATTTACTCATAAACACAGTTCTTCAAATCAGAGTTTATTAAAACTTTTCGCGGAATATAAAACATCAATCATTTGTTACAAAACATTAAATCTTTTCTTTGATACCATAACACAAAACTTTATATTTAAAACATCTTTACTTCTTTCTTCAGATGCCAGCCGTTCAATCCATGCCGTGTGTCATCCTCATGCTAACTCTATAATCAGCTCACCTGCGTGCATACTAAAAGTCAGCTACGCTGAGTGAGTTCTAGTTAATCGAACGCCATACAATACATACACATACATACATATCTGTAGATACATATCCATACTTCACTAGTTACCCTTTTGTTCTACATACATACTTGCTACCATACATACATACATATCTACAATCACTAACCTCAGTCTACCGAGAGTACGTTCATAGTTCACCGTCTATACCTGTACTCAAGGTCGTGAACACGTACAACGTTCGCAGTCCTTACCTATGTTCACCATTTATGGTACGTACAAGGATCGCGGTCCTTCCCTATACCATAGTACATCCACAACACGTACAAGATTCGCAGTCCTTCCCTATGTTGCAACCTAATTCATAGCACGTACGAGGTTCGCAGTCCTCCCCTATGCTACAAAATCAGCACGTATAAGGTTCACAGTCCTTTCCTATGCTAAAATACATCCACAACACGTACAAGGTTCGCAGTCCTTCCCTATGTTGCAACCTAATTCATAGCACGTACGAGGTTCGCAGTCCTCCCCTATGCTACAAATACAGCACGTATAAGGTTCACAGTCATTTCCTATGCTGACGCCTATCTACATTACGTATAAGGTTCGCAGTCCTTATCTACGTTTACATATATCATCTACTTCACGTATAAGGCTCGCAGTCCTTAACTACGCCATTACCAGCCGAGTCTATGTCCGACAGAAGCTAGAGGAATTTGCCATCCTAACTTACTATGTCGAACGTAGAACTCACATGCCATTCGTGTACCTATATACACATACTTACATTATAACATAAGAACACTCTAGGCATTCTTTACCTCATTCATTTAACAACCATACCCCTTGTCGTTACGTGCAATATCCGAAGATCGTTCACGCCCCGACAAGTATTCATTTGAAATATTCATACATCTTCGATATATAATATTCGTACCTTTATTTTTAACCTGACAGTACGCGCAATATCCGAAGATCGTTCGCGTACCGACAAACAATCATTCATATCTATCACACATATCACATATGACATACACTTATCACTTAGGATAAATGTATTAACAACACATCGAGTATGCACACAGCCCCGAAAACATAACAAGGAATGGGGCTAGAAACTCACCTGAACACGGTTACGTTCACCGTTAACCGTAATCCCTTTCTTCAGTTGTACACGGCTGACTGTATAACAAGTATACGTATCAAACAACTATCACTACTCATATCATCTTTCCAGTCTTAACTACTACCCACAACGAACGGGGGTCCGGGGGCAGCGCCCCTGGCAGCGGGGTCTAGGGGCGGCAGCCCCTAGCAGGGTTCAAGGGGCAGAGCCCCTGGCTGGGGTCGAGCTGCCAGGTCAGCTTGGAAAAATTTTATTTCCATTAACTGTCTTAACACATTTTTCATTAGATTTTTAATTTATTTTCTAATCGAACTTGACTTTAGGCGAAGTTAACCCTCGGGCGAACTTAGCTCTAGGCGAAGTTAACCTTAGGCGAACTTAGCTTTAGGCGAAGTTACCAGCTAGGCGAACTTAGTTTTACAGCGAAGTTGCCATCAGGCGAACTTGGCTTCAGGCGAAGTTGTCATCAGGCGAACTTGGCCTCAGGCGAAGTTACCAGTTAGGCGAACTTAACTTTACAGCGAAGTTGTCATCAGGCGAACTTAGCTTGCAGGCGAAGTTCATCAGGCGAACTTAGCTTGCAGGCGAAGTTCATCGCTTTGAAGGCGAAGTTGTCCAGTTGCAGGCGAAGTTGTCCAGATCAGCCGCTGTTCGGGATCTGTCCAGCATTTTGAGCGATTTTAATACCCTTGCTATGGTTCAATATCACCCACTACGCTTCCCGACCATTTTCGGTCGCTTATACACTAAAAAGCTTGGATCTTTAAACTTCAAAGATCAAGAATCATACCTTTTTGAGCTTGTTTGGATCTCGTTTAACTTGTTAACACACTAATCGCTCTCTCTCTCCCTCGGATCTGCCCGTTCCTCTCCTCGGCCTGGCGGCGGTGTAGATGGTGTGTGTGTTTTTGGAGTGTGTGTGTAGAAAGTAAGGAAATGAAGATATTTTTGGGTTTAGGGGATATTTATATCCCTGAAATCCCATGGACCTAAGGCCCATTCTCATTTAACCCGTCTCCATTAATCCAACACTAGCCCGACTCATACCAACTCCTACTCTATTATTTATTTCCTGACAACCCGAGTAAACTTTCCCTCTATTAGTAAGTAATATAATT